>NC_048220.1:96927034-96977836 GCF_002007445.2 Ailuropoda melanoleuca | reverse complement strand
AAAAAAATCATTAATAAAAAGACTGATAGCACCAAATTTTGGTGAACACTGGAAAAAAAATTAGAGTAGATATGACTACTTTTCTATCTTAGATCTGTAGTGTTTATACAGTCCAATAACCAATAAACTAAATGCCATTTAAGTAATTAGTGCTATTTTTCCCTGAAGCTCTCTCAGAAAATCTCAGAAATTAAATGACAGTTAAAGCTTTTCCTTGTCCCTTGAAATTATGTAAACTTTTTCATTAACAAATCAGCTAAATAACACCCAAATGTCAACTTCTTAAATAAAAGCGTCATTTGTTTTTCTTAGAAGTGCTGGAACTCTTTTGAGTCAAGTGTACATTTGTGCATGTGGTATACTGAATGACAGTTTTATGAGGTTTGTTATTTGAGTGAAGGACAGCAGTACTCAGAAAGCATAATGGTGCCAAGTCTCCAACCCTTCCCTCTTGCGGGGGGAGTGGTGAAGAGGTATTAGTTAGCTCGGGCTTCTGTGACAAAGTACCACAAACTGGGTGGTACCTACAGGTATTTACAGTCTTAAGTTCTAAAGGCTAGAAATCCCAGATCAAGGTGTTGGCAGGGTTGGTTCCTTCTGAAGCCAGGAGAGAGAATCTGGTTCATGCCTCCATCCTTGCTTCTGCCATTTTGTTGGCAATCTTTTATGTGCCTTGGCCTATAGACACATCCTCTTGATCCCTGACCTCATGTTCACAAGGTGTCCTCCCTCTATGCATGGCTATATGAACACGTTCCTCCTTTTTATAAGGACACCAGTCGTTTTACATTAGGACGCCAACTACTTCAGTGTGACCCCGTCTTAACTTGACTAATCACATCTGCATGCCTCTATTTCTAACTGAAGTCATATTCTTAGGTAAGTGTTAAGACTTCACATATGAATTTTGGGGAGACACAAACCCACAGCAAGAGAAGAGAAAGTGGTGGTTCTGAACTGATAGAGTGGACCATCCAACCTGTCAAAGCAGACAAACAAAACCAAACTGGTTGCCCATTAAGGTCAGGTGCCATTGCTGGAATACATGTTAATTTTCACTGTCACCTCTTACAGGTTCTCTACTCCCTAAGTAGATAATTCGGTTTATTGACATGTATTATTGATGTAAAAGAACCTAAATGAGTACATTAAAGTATGAGAAGAAATTAGGATCCAATCTAAGCACTTTGAAACTAGGACATCTAATAGGTGAACAGAAATATTCTTGAATTGTTGAGACTTTCCAAATTCACTTCTAGTTCATTATGCCGTCCAGAATACTTTTTATAAACAAACTAATATCATTAAATGAGCATAATTTACTGCTTCTGGATCCAAGCAAGTCTTCCAAAATCTTATCTGGATTAACTCCTCAAAGAGACACACATATTCTGTTTTGAGGCTAACCATACTGCAACCATTCTTTGTAGGTAACACAGGGCGGTAGAGGGGAGGGTGAGAGCCGCTTGATGTTGTATTTTTTGGAATGAACCAAGTGTGTATAAAGACCTTTCATATCTTCCAGATAGCACAGAAATTCTATCCCGCAAATTTTAGCTTCAGTTAATTGATCAGTGCTTCCCAGGGTAGGGAGATTATATGTAATAGGGTTATGGGCAGTGTGAGATAATGTAGGCGGCTACTCAAAAAGGAGTAATAAAACACTGGTGTTTATAATGGGATTTTTCTTTTTTAGTTTCCTTTTGTATTGAAACAATCAAAAGAATTGGCCATCACAATTTGTGCTAGCTTGATTTTAATCCTTAACACATCCTAATTTCTCTGGTAACACAAAGGAAAACATCAAAGCTCAGGCTTTTAGGTAGGTGCTATTGTTTATTTGCAATGTGATGCTCCTTTTAATTTACTTTATCATTACTTTTTAGTTATGGCAACTGATATAATTGCCATATTGATATAGATACTATATTTATGGAAGGGGCAAGTATTTTTTAAAGTGAATTTAAAAGTTAATTTTTTTAAAGTACAAAATAAATAACAGTCATGCAGTTAAGCAAACAATTGAAGAGTGGCATACAAATGACTAAAATTTGGAAACCACTGAATTCATTCTTTCATGTATTCTGAAGGCATTTGCATATAAGAACAAAGCATTCCACTGGGTGCCCAATAAATGTATTTAGTTGCAGGAAAAGTTGTACTCTGTACACAAATTTGCATGTTTTGGTTGAATAGAATGCAGAAACCCAGAGATCTGACAAATCTCTCTTTTGTTGGAATAAAACCAGAACTGACTTGCAACCACCTTTGGAGCTGGTGGCAAGGCATCCTCCTTTCTTTCTGTTTTTATCCCTAGCTTCCCTGTTTTGCATTATATTTGATCCTGCAAGCCATCTCAGATCCTTTTGGGAATAGGCAGAGTATATAAAAAGGGAGGTGATTAATCAGGGTTTGTTGAATAAATGAATACATAAGTGAATGAATAAGTAAACAGAGAAAACAGATGAGCTGAGAGAGAGAATTGCAATGATCTGGTTGTTCTCAACTCCCCTGTTTCAGTAAGGAGAGTTAATGCAAAGAGCACACTGTGATTCTAACAAGGAAGAAAATACCCTGTATGGTCCAGATGGGGAACAAGAAATCTGAACCAGCAGGACATTAGAGAAAACACTTAGTGTTTGTCTTCCCTCCAGATGTGTTCTCAGGTCTGGCTGATAACCCCATGAAAACAAGGGACACCAAAATGACTTCTCAGGCAAGTCGGAGAAGCTGGAGCTGATGGTCATCTTGCCTAACTACAGGATTAACTCTATTACTTTCTAATTAATGGAGTCATGAAAATAAAAGTCCTGCTTATTGGTGGAAAGGAAGTTATTAAATCCCATTTGAGTGTGAATCCAGCATGAATTAATGAGAAAGGGAGAAATGACATGTCTTTGTTCTCTGCTCAGGAAAGACATCAGCAGGACACTGAAAGCTCTTCTGGGGGACAAGAGAAAATCCCAGGTGGTTTAGTGAAAGTTGTTTTCATCTCAGTTGATGGGACGATTCATAGACTGTTGGAGAAAATATCAGTGGCAAAGAGAGACACCAAAATGAATGTAACCTATTGTTCCTACTCTTCTAGGGTTTAGCACTCCTTGCTTTGTAATATAGTAATTTACACACATCTTCACTTTCCTTCTAAATTGGACTTTCCCAGAAAGCAGGATCTACTTTATTCATTTCTGTATTCTTCATTGTACCCATTATTTGAGATACAACAGGTGTTCAGTAGGTAGCACCTGTTAAATGTATGAATAAAGGTAGACATTTGAAAATTACTACAGCTGCTGTATACATAATTTTTCTGCCAGTGTGTAGGCACTCATCGTGAACCAAACACTACTTCTAGCCACCAGGAGAAAGAAACTAAATATTAGTGTGACAGCCTCATCTCTTAAGTAGCTGATACAGCCATGAGCACAAGTAACTTTAATACCATCCAGATCATGAGAAACAGAGTGAAGTGAGGAAGATGCAGTGCATGGGGAAAGAAGAGTCAGGGGTTGCTTAGGGTGGAGATAGAGGAAGGAGCATTTGATGAAGGCTTTGAAGGATGAAATTCAACAGGCATAGTAACTCTGGAAAAGGACGTCCCAATGGAATATTGTACCATAGACAAAATCTGGAGATGGGATAGAATAGGGTATGTTTGGGGGCACTGAGTAGTTTGGAGGCGCTACGATAATGCCCAGAATGTAGGGTGTGTGTGTGTATGTAAGTGTGGGTGAGGCAGGGAGGGAGGATGTGCCCCACTTGCGCACAGATTTCACAGAGCCTTAAAAACCCAGTGAAGCCATTTGATTTTAATTAAATAATAAAAGTTGTTGAGCAAGGGATATGGCATTATCTTAGTTGCTTTCCAGGGTATGGACACAACAATCAGCTCATGTGATCAACAAATCTAGGGAAAAGTTATCAACGCCCTCTCCTCCAGGGCCATTCCTATCCTTCCAGGTATCAGGTGTACACCATCCAAAAGAAGGCTCGAAGAGATGTCAGCTAACTCAAGGAAGGGCTCCCTGCTGGGACTTCATTCCCAGTACCAAGAAAGGATGATGTAGGAAGACCGTGGGAGAGTCCTTCTAAAGCATAAGGAACATTTGTCTTTATTGGAGGTGGCTATTAAAAAAAATGCTTTCCTTGAAAATTTGCCATTAAAGAGAATGACCTAAGCATTTATTTTTACTTTCCAGCAGGAAATATATTCCTGGGCAATCAAATACCCAGGGTTGTTGAGAGAGAGCTCTACTTCACGAAGAAATGTCAGCTGATGAGGGACAAGATGTGATAGACTTAGAAAAAGTATTTGGCAATGCTTTAAGGTAATTGATTCAGGCACAAATTTTCAATTGGTGTTAAAGCTACTAGGTGAATGGAAATATAAGCAAGTGATGAGTAAAACAAAAGTGAAATCTCATTGTTCCTCTGGTTAACACTCAGCATGGGCCCCCATTTTACTAAGAGCCCTAGTCCTTACAGAGGACCCAAAACCCTCACACAATCAGAATCCATTATTGCTCTGATCTCAACCCTCTTATGATATCCTCTCCACCTGCTCCTCTCACTTCAGCCACATTGACCTCCTTACTATTCTTTGGATATAGAAGTTACGCACCCTTTCTTAGGGTCTTTCACTCTGTCCCCGTCATCTGGATTGCTCTTCCCCCAGATATCTGCATGGCTAACTCTTTCCTGATACAACTTCTCAACATCCTATTTAGAGACATACCCCTCCCCAATGCTGCCCTCAAGCATTCCCAGCCCTATTCTTTGTTTTTCCTTATGAGGCATTTACTAACTCTTTTTTTTTTAAAGATTTTATTTATTTATTTGACAGAGATAGAGACAGCCAGTGAGAGAGGGAACACAAGCAAGGGGAGTGGGAGAGGAAGAAGCAGGCTCACAGCAGAGGAGCCTGGGGTGGGGCTCGATCCCACAACGCCGGGATCACGCCCTGAGCTGAAGGCAGTTGCTTAACTGCTGTGCCACCCAGGCGCCCTGAGGCATTTACTAACTCTTAACCTATGATATAATTTACTTAAGATGGGAGGTGGAGATTTTTGTGTTTTGTTCTCTGCAAAAATCCCAGGCATCTAGGATAGCACCTGAAATGCAGTCGTTGCTCAAATATTTATTTAATGTATTGAATAAAAGGCTATTGGCAAAGGAGCCTTTTGTGAATTATACTTGTAAGTGGCCCCTGCACTACCCATGCATGCAGTTGGAGCACAGATCACAAGTGTGGACTGGCCTCTGTGTTACAGGAAGGGGCAAGCTTGGCTCATGGGCATTCACTACCATAAATATGTGAGAAGTGGTGCCTAATTAGAGGATAAGGGAAATGTATTAATGCTGAGAAATTAATGAGCTTGGGGAAAAGAAAATCAGTGCCACTGACAAAGAAATCCTTTAGAAAAACATAAATGCAGCAGAGGCCAAGAGAAAGGGCAATGCCAATTTCCAGACTTGGGCCTTTCTGCTTCAAAGATCCACAAGTTTTGCTTTTTCTGATAAACTTCATTAAACAGCCAACGGAATTCTCTCAACACCCAGGCAGCTTCTTTGAACGTTCATCATTTTGTGAGCCATTCTAGAAACTAGCTCAGGGTCTGCACGCCGGTGATAGAATGTCAGGGAAGAAGGCAATCTGCTTCTCGAACCTGGGAGGACCTTTCTCCCTGGATGAGGAGGCATCAGGTATCATCACCTGTTTGGAATCAGGAAACAGAGGGGAGGAAGCAGAAGAAAGGAGCCCCATCTCAAGGCAGGCTGTGAATCAGCCTTTCTATTTCCCTCCTATAATCATCTTTTTCTTTGTTCCTAAGATTATGATCTTTTATGTTTTTCATTCCAGCAGTTCCAGGAGTCTGCAAACCCATGAGCACTAGACATTATCTGTAGATTAAATAAATACGAGTTTGTGTACGCGTATATGTTTTGGAAATGTAGGTGTTAGTGGGAATAATGAAATATGAATCCTATTAAAAGTGTTACCAAATTCATAGGATGGTTTGTCATAATGCTCAACACATTAACCTTTTGTCCCAGTGGCTTAGATAAATAAACATAGGTTGCTCTTATCACAAAAGACAAAATCTTCTGTGGGAAAGATAGAATAGGGATAAATCATGTAAGTCAAATTTCCTATTTACTTCTTTCATATGATGGAAACCAGAGAGATGGAGATCCTAAGGTCTCATGGTGAACTGATAGGCCTGGGGTAGAACCCAGGTCCCTGGATGCCAAGCCCAGTGCACTACCCTGCCAGCAGACCCCAGCCTTTTGACATTCCTCACTGAATGGATGTTCCCCTTTGATTGTTTAACCTCTTGCTAGGGCAGTCTGAATCAAGGCAGTGAGAGTGCTCGGCTGAGAAGTGGGTCTTAATCTTCCAGGAAAGACCTGCTTATTGCAGAGAGAGCAGTTGCTGCCCACTTACAGGCAGTGCGGCACACATACAGGTTCTCAGGAGAGGTAACCCAACCCCAACACTTCCCTTCTACTACAGAATCAAGCAGCTGGCGGCACGGAGTCTCTCCTTACCCCAAACCAATCCATTCTCCATACTGCCATGTGAGTGGTATTTTTCAAGCTAGAAATCCATGAATCAATTCAACAAGCCTTTGAGCATCTAGTATGTGCTGGGTACTGCAAACGTATCAGTGAACAGTCCCTACCCTTATGTTGCTTATGGAGAAATGATAGGAGACACTAAACAGACATGTCAGGGGTGGTAAAAGTATGAGCACAGAAAATTCAGGACGGGGAATGGAGACATGAGGTGTGTTTGGTTCTAAACACTTGGACCAACATCTTGAATGTGAACTTGAGGGCTCTGTGTGATCTGGCCTTCTCAAGGTTCCAGGCTGCCTTTCTAGGCTCATCTTATACAGACCTTCTCCTATTTACAACCCAGTCACACAAGCTTTCTTTCAGATCCTGACCTCTCCCCTGAAATTCCCTGTCAGTGGGCCTCTGCACATGCTGTTCCCTCTCCATCTCAAGCTGCCTTCCCTTCTTCTAGTAAATTCTTTCAGAAGACTCCTCAATTGCTACTTCATCAGGAAAGCATTCTCCGACTCCCCTTCTAGCACTAGAGAGCTTCTAATTCAGAGCATTCATCACCTTCATAGTTTATATTCTTGTGGTTATTTGATTAATGTCTTTTTTGTCCACTAGGCTGTAAACTCTACAAAGGCAGAGACCATGTATCATTTGGCTTAGCCTAGTACCTAACATAGTTGATGTTCAGTAGATATAAAAGGAACGAATAAAGATTGTCTAGAGATTCTCTTTATGGACTGTGAAGGTCCCCCTAGCTAGTGATTTCGGGTGCTCCCCATGACTGTCCTGAATTTTTTCTTGCTGAGAATACATACAATCATTTAAAGTAAACGAATAGTGCCAATGTGGTACACTTACAATGTAATACATTCACATCACCTTTGGCAGGTCCCAGCATTTTCATTACTCCACAGGGAAAACCTGTACCCATTAAGCAGTCACTCCCCTCTCTCCTTGACCTCAGCCCATGGCAACCACAAATCTGTTTTCTATCTCTATAGACTTACTTATTCTAGATACTTAACGTGTAAGCAGAGTCACAGTGTGTGACCTTTTATGTCTGGTATCTTTTACTTCTTAACATAAGCTCCAAAGTTCATTTGCATTATAGCATGCATCAGAAATTCATTTTGCTGTATGACTGAATAACATTCCATTGTATGGATATGCCACATTATATCCAGCCGTTCGTCATTTGATGGACATTTAAGTTGTTTTCACCTTTTGAGGATTGCAACTGGTGTAGCTATGACCATTCATTTACAAGGGTTTTTTGTTTTTGAATATTTGTGTTCATTTTGGGGGAATGCATACTGAGAAACGCAGTTGCTGAGTCACAGAATTTTAATTTTTTGAGGCCTTTTGTGTAAGAAGAATAGAAACCTATGTTTGTGCAGTTGCTAAGGTGTGCTCCTCCTTGCTCAACATTCTATGTTGTCAGAACCACCCGATTCCCGTGACTTGTCCCCTGTGTTACTTGGCAGGTAGAGAGTAACCTTGCACATACTCTGGGTGACCATCATGGAAACTCTGTCTCTTGTTCCAGCATCCCACCAGCATGTGTCCTTCACCCCCAGTGATTTTCTTCATCACTGTTTCCTTTCAGTGCATGACCTATATTTCTAAAAGCCATTAGCCTCCATGGGGGCTAAGAAAACAGGTTCAAATGTGCCTTTGCAGCAAAAAGTTGCTGAGAAATTCTGACAGAAAGAGACATTTCCCTCGGCTCTATTGATTTACTTAGGTAAGCTAGTCTCAAAGTTCTGTAAACTTGGGAAAATTATTTAAACTGATTCAATTTTCTCATCTGTAAAATAGGAATAATACACGTTCTGTAGAGGTAAATGAGGAATATAGGTAAAATGCCTGGGGTTATGCCTGACAGCACACTTTAATATAAAATAGTCATTTGTTATTTTTCTCTGAGCTAAGGTGCTATAGAGATTTATATTTATTGTTTTAACCTGGACACTAACATTTTCATCTTTTCTGTATCCATTAATGAGAAGCTATCATCTTTAATGAATCAAATTGTGCCACTTCTGTGAATGAGACTTTGCTATTGCTTCTCATTGCGTTTAGAATAAAACACGACCTCTTCCAAGGCTCCCATGGGATCTGACCTGGCCCCTGCCTCCCTTGCACCTTTGTTCTCAGCCATCTCTCCACATCTCTCAGGCTCCAACCATGCTGGCCAGCTGATCCCTTGAGGCCTCAATTTCTTTTCTGCCTCAGGTCCTTGGCATATGCTCATGACCCAGCCTAGAACCTTGTTCCTCAGGCTTTCTGAAGCTTTTCAGTAAGAAAGAATCTACTATCCATTTAGTTAATTGCTTCCATTCTGACAGCCCATTCCTTATGCTTAACATCTAAAAGAAAACAAATCTAGAATTTTTGTTACTACATGCTTTTTGTTTTCTTTCATAAATGATTGTTTACCTGGGTATGCTCAGCCCGGTCAGCCCCCTCCCCGCCCCCCGCCCCCCGTTTCTAAGCTGTGAGTTTTGTGAGGTAAGGAACCTGTTCTGTCTTACCCTCCCTTGCATACACAAAGCTGTCTATTAGGAGCCTCCTGCCCTTTATTGAATGAATGAGGCCGTGATTTCTCTTCCATTTTGGTGCCAAAAATCATCTCTAGTGAGCCTTACTTCCAATTCCATAGGGAAATCAAAAGCAATAGTAAGAGCTGATATAAGAACATTTCCACTTGCAGTAAGGAACATTAAGAGATGCAGTTATCTTTTTGGAAATGGCTTAGACACTGTGTGTGTGTGTGTGTGTGGGGGGGGTGTTTCACAGTTTTTAGTGGAATATGGAGAAAAGTACAATGAGAATCCACTCCCAGAAAAAAGAAACCACAGGAATATGATAACATCAAATTGTCTAATTACTGAAAATAAGACCGAAAAGGGATAAAAAAAATGCAGCCATGCAGCAAGCTCTGGGGGCAGGATTGGTGTGAGAGGGACCATGAAGGGGCATGAGGAGATGGGAAGGGACAGAGGTGTTCATTACGTTGGTTGTGGTGATGGTTTTGCAGGTGTTTTCATATGTTACAAACTAAATACAGGGTTTTGAATATATGCAGTTTATTGCATAGTAATTATGTCTCAATAAAGCTGTTAAAGACAATAACAAGATTATATGGGAAAAAATCACCACCACTACAATAAAATAACAGTCATGGATTTTCTCTGGCTGGTGAGCTCAGAATATAAGTCTCCAAAGATAAAGATAATGCATCCCATTTATACTAGCCATTCTGGAATGGGACACCGGTGAGGTCCACACACAGGTGAAGGAGAAAGAACAGCCTGTGCAGCAGCTGTGACCTTCCATACTTCACCTTTGTGCTCATGGGGGCTCCTGGGAGAACAAAGGCGAAGACCCCCCACCCCCACCCCGCAACTGCATCAGGCACCCTCAACAGAAAGCTTACAGCCCAGACAAGCAGAAGAAAATTGGGCTGTTATTGTCTTTCGTTTTTACCTGAAGCAGCGAAGAGCTCAGACACACAAACCAGAAGCTTCTATAGGAAATCTGCCATTTCCTGTGTGGCACTTACCCCTCTTCTCGTGAGGTTGCCCTCAACTCCTGAATACCTTCAGTTTACAGAAAAGACATTTCTTTTCTTTTCCTGACTTTTTCTCTGCTCACATTTTCTCTTTTCTTCTTGCTCTATTCCCCCTTTGAATATGAAAAACGAATTAACATTTGTTGAACACTGTGGGGCCAATGACTTTCCTTACACTATTTAGTCCTTAAAACCACCACAGAGAACATTGACTATCATTCTTCCTATGTTACAGATAGGGAAAACGATGCTGTCACAAGTTCAGAGGACTGGGGATGTTCTGCTTCTCGTGAATGCATCGCCCAGATTTGAACATGGGACAGCTACAACATCTGCACTTTCAAGTCCCAGACACAGACAGCCCTTTTCATGAGTTCTCCAAATTTCCCTCTTTCCTTCACACAGATATTAATGTATGTGATGCCTCCATTGGATGAAGGAGCATATTACATAGTCAAGAAAATGGTCATTGCATACCGTGAAGCATAGAACACATGTTTAATAATCAGGTGCTTTATGATCAGCATATACTATACGGTAAATCAGAAACATATACACCAAAATGTGTCGATGGTGATTTGCATCATGAGATGATGAATGAGATTTACTTTCTTCCTTTGCTTAATATTTGCAATGAGCACGTACTCAAGTCATTGAAAATAGTACCAGAACATTCTCTGAAAAGCATAAATGCTTTTGAACGGGAGGGATGTATTTTTTTTTTCTCCTTATAACCTTGGTTCTGACAAGAGACTGGCATCTTTTCTCTCCCAAGAGAATAACATAATGTGGTTGTTCCAGGATCATAGGAAAATATCAGAGGTGCAAATCAAAAAGTTGTCTAAAGCAAAATCCAGTTCTCAGTTCCGAATGGGAGCTTTCTTCTTGAGAGGGACCACAAGCTGATCTGAAAAAAGGGCTCCATCCTGGACCTGTTCTGAAAGCATAAGCAGAACTATAGATGTACTAGTTGCATTATTAACTTAGCTCCATGTTCATTTTTGATTATGTTTTATGCGCCTCTTAACCTCACGCATGATGAATCATTAACTTTGCCTTTTTCACCCCGCACCCTGTTTACCCACCAAATGTAGAAACCTAATGGGACCGGACGGAAATTATTTGATGTACGTGATCATACCGAGTACCAAATGGTGCCTCACTGTCCGGAAGAATGCATTGTTCCAGATTGTTTCTGCTGTTCCCCGCTCCCAGGTTTCAAGAAATGCCTCACCCTCTTCTCATGTATTCACCTCCTTCCGCAAACAAAGTTGTCCCTAGACTCAACAGGGGAAAGCAGCTTTAGGAATAATCTCTGCCTTCTTGTTGGACTGCCCTCCCGATAATGAAGTTTTCTTTGCTTTAAAACCGGTGACTCAGACATTGGCTTGCTGCACATTCGGTGCATGAACAAGTTCGGTAGCACATTTCCCTCACCCCGGTGACCTCTTCCCTTCCGCTTCCGGGTATGGCACTTCCATTTATACCTACTTTGTAAACCCATCATTGTCTGCTCTGAGGTAGAAAGTGAAGTCTCAGTAAAAGTAGGGAAGTTTTAAAAATTTTAACTTTAGGGTTCTTATGCTTCCCCACTTGGTTGTGAAATCAAATTCAGGCAAGACCTACATCTGCTGTCTTCCTCACATATCCTCAGTAGCCAGGATTAGTTCATTCAATTAAAAATAGTTAGGATGTCTACTTGGTTCCAAGCACTGGGCTGAGTACTGGCTGATTTCATAATGAAAAAGCAGACAAAGTCTCAGCCTCCTCCAGCTTATGGGGAAGGAGCAGCCAATAAACACCCAAAGCTACAAAATGTGGTTATACTGTGAAGGAAGTACACAGGGGGATGGGATGAAGAGTAATGAGGGGCTGGTTTTAAAGATGGTGGAAGGAAAGGCCTCTTTGTAGCAGGGATGTTGGAGCTGAGATTTAGAAGTACAAGGATAGAATAGGAAACACATGATAGGTACATATCAAGGTTTGTTTGGGAATTGGTGCGTCAGCTGCGCCGGCTTTTTCTGCTTTCCGCCACAGGTCCTTGTGCACAGCAGAAGACCAATAAATTGTAGAACTTGGTTCAGGCAGGTTATTGAGCCCCTGTGATCCGCTAAACATTACATCTTATAGATTCTACCTCACTTAATCTTTCCAACAACTACACAAGGTAGTCCTTCAAATAAAGGACTCACATTCTGCTGCTGAAGAAAATGTTCAGTGAAGTTAACTTGCTTGAGGTCACATGGCTGGTAACAGAACCAAAATCAGAGCCCACATCTGTTGGGCAGTCCCTAAGATGCACCTGCTTCTACTAATCCTTGAAGGAGGGAAGGTATGAGATTGTGTACAAAAGGGTTTAATGAGAAAACTAAAAATAAGTACATTACTGTCTACATAGTGGAAATTCAAAATCAAACAGTTTTACAGAAGTCCTTTGCCTCTTAAGTTTACAGTGAAATTCTAGAAAATAAAACCTTAGTTTTCGGGGTTTTTTTGGTTTTGTTTTGCTGTGTTTTTAAATAAAACAAAAGAAAAGTCTCATTGGTCATAGAACAGTTTAAGAGCACCAAGTGAGCGAGCCTTGGCGTCTTACTCCTTAGGCCGGCCTTGTGATGCGTTTGCTGTGTGATATTGGAGAAACTCACTACTCTCCACTTCAAAATCCCTAATGATGTCCTCGCTGTCGTAACATGAGAGATTGTGGCAAATGTGTGCATGAGAACTACTGGGGTAAGAGTTACTTGAAAATGGGAAAATGCCAGGCATTTAACAACATCTGCAGAATGGCAGACTAGAGTACAGTTTCAGAGTCTGTTCTGGGGGAAAAAATGGAGCTCAGGATAGGAAACAAACAAACAAACAAAAACAGTATCAAGGCAAGAACTGAAGGTGACAGAAATGGGGACATCTTTTTTTCTTTTCCCAAATAGTCACAGACTCCTTGATGGCACTGAACAGTTTTTCCTAATTTTGATTTTCCCCCATAGTATCCTTTAGATGGCCCTAGCACAGGTTACATAATAATTGCTCAATAACTTGGACCATTCTGGCAGATGAGAGGACATTGTCACTACAAAGACATGTTGACTGGTAAGTGATAAAGGAAACAAGAGGGACACAGAGTCTCATGTCTAAAGGGATCCACTGTGTAAGCTTCAGAAGTTGGTCACCAGCGATTAGCCTGGGCACCCTTTGGGAGTCTACCTTTGATGGGTGCATGTGAGTACATGCTAGGAGTGTCCATGGAAGACAGTATTTAATTAGGAAGAGAAATCAGACCCATCCAACTACTGTTCATCTGACATTTACTAAACACCCACTCTGTCAGGCACTGGTGAACCCAGGAGACAGAATCTTGAACAAAACAGATCTGCTTTCTTGGAGTCCCCACAGATCAACTCCCTTGCCTCAAAAACTAACAATGTAAGTAATTATTAGCAACAGCAGCAAATGGCTGAGAATTTATTTGCCATGTAACATTCTAAAGAAGTCTCAGAGACCATTCAGTTTACACATTGTATCTTATAGACAGGAAGGCAGAGGCCCAGAAAGGCCAACTTGCTCAGGGCTATGTAGCTTGTTTGTGTCTGATGCAAAACCAAAACCCAGTGTGCTGACTCAAAGTTCCTAAATTGCTAGGCTGGGTCTCAGAGAAGCCTGTCTCTGTTCTTAATGCAGTGAGCCTGAGGCTGTGGCAGGCACGGGGACGTGAAGCCCTGCCACATGTGGTCCTTGGTTTATCATCTCTTTCAGAGAGAGATGTGCTTCCAGCAGGCTTTGGTTATAGGCTCTCGCAGGCCCAGACGGGGTGTATTATCTGTGTTGTGAGGGGACTTCACAGAGTCATTGAGGGACCAGCACCATAGCGCATATTCTCGGTAAATGGAAAATTTGTAATAACATGAATCTGTTCTTTCCTGTTGCACGAAATGCTAAATGCTTAACTGTTCGATGGTCTACTGAAAAGGAAATATTACAGAAACCTTGATACAATTTTAATATCCCTTTTCTCATACATTTAGCTTCTTACAGAACAAGCTCCATCATCATTTGAGGAGTCTGTCACATGCTTGATAAGTTGCACCCCGGCTGCTCCCTGCAGGTATCACATAACCAACAGCAGCAGAACGGGAGCGCAGCATGGGCCCCTGCCCACCCGCCCAGCCTCCTGCTGTTCTCATTCAGCAAAGAGTGAAGGTACACTGCTCAGTGGCTGTCAGTCACAGCTCGCCCCACACCCCCAGGTCAGCGAGGGCTGGAGCAGGCCTTAGGGGGGTCATCTTTCTGAACCAGAAGATCATTCCTGGCTAGTGGCCCCATTAGTGTTTTTGTAGTGACATGTGGAAGGTCAGAATATCCATGGTGTTGCTAGAAGCCTCTGTCACCAAAGGCTTGAGAACTGAGGGCCTCAGCTTCCTGCTAAGGTTCCCACCCCTGCACTCTTCCCCAGGACCAGGAAAGATCCAGTGCCTTTTTTTTTTTTTTTTTAACTATTCAAGAAGCTGGGCATGGTTTCCTGATTTTAAAAAGGGGCTTAAGTTCAGGGGCACCTGGATGGCTTAATTGGTTAAGCAACTGACTTTGGCTTAGGTCATGATCTTAGGGTCCTGGGGTTGAGCTCTGTGCTCGGTGGGGAGTCTGCTTGTCCCTTTGCCCTTCCTTCTGCTCGTGCTATCTTAAATAAATATTTTTTAAGGGGGCTTAAGTTCAGACTGTAGAAAGTTCTAAGAGTGTGGTTAAAAATCTAGGGCTCTGGAATTAGACTGCTGGGTGGGGTTCTAATCTCCTAGCTGATCAGGCTGCTTAATCTCTTTGAGTCTCATATATATTTATAAATAAAGATATTAATAGTACATACACAATAGGGCAACTGTGAGGAGTTCATGAGGCGGTCTGTGTGAAATGTTCATAGCAAGACCTAGAATTTAGTTGTTCCCCAATATATGTTAGCTCTTCCTATTCTTGGCCTTCACAGTCTAGACAGATGCAAAATGGGCAGACAGTCCTGACAAGCAATAACATTAATTCTCTTTCAGTATATAGGGGTGTGTGTGTGTGTGTGTGTGTGTGTGCGCACGCATGCACTTACATGTATCACTCATGTTAGCTGCAACACCTATTTTAGCTAATATATCTTGCATTAAGCTGGTCTGCCCAGATTACAATATACGTTTTTAGGCAAAATACATATTTTGCCAACATTAGTAAGAGAAAAGTGAAGGGATGACCAGATTCTTGAATTACATACAATAATGTATCTATCATGTTCTGTATCTATCATGTTCTGAACAGCAGTTTGTAAATAAAAACTTCTATCATCATGAAGAGTTTGGGGGCTATGGAACTTTTCTTGCCAACATTAACCATGTGTTTATTTTCACGAAGACCTTCTGCTTCCCTTAGGTGCCACACAGGACTGTGGGGCTTCACCTGGTGTCTGATTGCATTCTGATTGAGGAATGACAGCTAGAACGGGAGTCAGAATATATCAAGACAAATTCCTACTGCATATATGGGAAACTGAGGCCTAGAGGAAGGAGATTCCTTAAAGATTTTTAATAAGTTAGAAAATGGTTAAAATTTAAACAAGTTGGAAGAAAAACAACAGCTGACAGGTATTGAACAGTTAACTCTGGACTGGGTATTATTTCAAGTGCTTACAACAAACTTACAAATAGGTACTACTATTAGTCCCATTTAACATATAAGTAAGCTGAGGCTTAAAGAAGTTAAGAAACCTCCCTAATGGCAGAGAGCTAATTTGGTTCTGGAGTCTGTGTTTTTGACCACTCACTGTACTGTGTATGTAAATCTTGATAATGGAGTTATGGATAGGGAGTTAATGCACCAAATATCTTCAGCCTCTGGTAAAAAGCCTTGTGGGTTATCCCAGCTTTGCATTTAAAACTCAGATGGGCCTGAGTTCAATCCCAACTCTGCCGTTCATTAGCTCTACTGTTGGCCTCGGGCAAGTCACCAACCTCCTTGGGACTGCAGTTCCTTGGGTATATGGTGAGACAGTCTATGTCCCATAGGACTGCCAAGAAAATTAAATAGCAGCATAGCCTAGGGAGTGGGAAAGCAAGTCTGACTTATAACTCTATCACCTGAAGCTTTGATATTTGACATATTTCATAACTTGCCTGGGTCTTCAACTTCCTCATATACAAAACAAGTGATAATATGTTTTACATGGTAGGGGTTTTGTGCTGAGTAAAGATCATTCACATAAAGAACTAACACAGAGCCTCAGGCTCAATGAGCACTTCTTAAATATCAGCTAATATTCTTGTTATAATGTATATAAAACCCCAACTAAAGCACATAACTTTGCTGACATTCAATGCCATCTGGCCAGTAAACAGATGATACATTGAACTCCTTTGTAAAATATTAAAAGGCCTAAGTGTTTATGTTTAGGCTTTTGTTTCAAGCCTAATTTCACTGAAATAAAGTAATGTGGAAGGGTAAGGATAGGATTAAGAAAGAAATAAGAATTTTGAAAGAAATTAAGAAAACAATCCCTTTTGCAATTCCATCAAAAAGAAAACACCTAAGGATAAATTTAACCAAGGAGGTGAAAGACCTGTACTTCAAAAACTATAGGACACTAAAGAAATAAATAGAAGATGACAAAAACAAATGGAAAGGTATTCCATGTTCATGGACTGGAAGAAACAATATAGTTAAAGTGTGCATACTATCCAAAGCCATCTATAGATTCAGTGCAATCTGCATCAAACTGCCCTTGGCATTTTTCACATAATAGGAACACAAAATCTTAGGATTTGTACGGAACACAAAAGAGCTTGATCAGCCGAAGCAATCTTGATAAAGAAGAACAAAGCTGGAGATATCTTGCTTTCTGATTTCAAACTATACCACAAAGCCACAGTAGTCAAAACTATGGTACTACTATAAAAACAGACATATAGATTAATGGAATAGAATAGAAAGCCCAGAAATAAACCCATGCTTTACATGGTCAGTTACTCTATGACAAAGGAGGAAAGAGACTGCCTCTTCAATAAATGGTGTTGGAAAACTGGAGAGCCACTTGCTAAAGAATGAAACTGGACCACTATCTTACACCATATACAAAGATAAATTCAAAGTGGATTAAAGACTTGAATTATATTCAAATCTTTGAATGAAAGACCTGAAACCATACAACTCCTGAGCCATAGGTAGTAAGCTTTTTGACGTCAGTCATACACACACACACACACACACACACAGACACGCACACATATACACACACATACATGGTCATATATATGTATATATATTTATATATGTATATATTATTTATATTTAAATAATTAATATATGCATATATAAATATATGCATATATTTAAATAATGCATATAAATATGCATATATACGTTATTTAAATATATACATATTTTAATATATTTATATATAAATATATATATGTATTTGGAACAGTCTCCTTAGGCAAAGGCAACAAAAGCTAAAATAAAAAAATGGCTGAAAAACTTCTGTATAGTGAAAAAACCATCAAAGTGAAAAGGAAACCAACTGAATGGGGAAGATATTTGCAAATCATACATCTGATAAAGAGTGGATATCCAAAATATATACGGAACTTACACACCTTGATATAAAAAAAATTTAAAAATCAGCCATCAGAAAGGATGATTACCCAACATTTGCATCAACATGGATGGAATTGGAGGAGATTTTGCTAAGTGAAATAAGTCAAGCAGAGAAAAAGAATTATCATATGGTTTCACTTACCTGTGGAACATAAGGAATAGTGTGGAGGACATTGAGAAGGAAGGGAGAAATGAAGGGGAGGAATCAGAGGGAGAGATGAACCATGAGAGATTATGGATTCCGGGAAACAATCTGAGGGTTTTAGAGGGGAGGGGGTGGGGGATGTGTTAGCCCAGTGAGAGGTATTAAGGAGGGCATGTACTGCATGGAACACTGGATGTTATAAACAAACAATGAATCATGGAACACTACATCAAAAACTAATGATATACTGTATGGTGACTAACATAACATAATAAAAGAAAATGGGCAGAAGATCTGAAAAGACATTTGTCCAAAGAAGATATATAGATAGCCAAAAGGCACATGAAAAAATGCTCAACATCACTATCATAAGGGAAGTGCAAATTAAAATCAAATGAGATATCACTTCACACTGGTCAGATTGGCTACTATCAGAAAGACAAAAATAACAAGTGTTGGTGCAGATGTAGAGAAAGGGGAGCCCTTGTACACTGTTGGTGGGAGTGTAAATTGGTGCAGTCACTATGAAAAACAGAATGGAGGTGCCCCAAAAAAGTAAAAATAGAACTACCATATGTTCCAATTTGGGGTATTTATCTGAAGAAAATAAAAACACCAATTCAAAGAAATATATACACCCCTATAAGTTTATTGTAGCATTATTCACAATAGCTAAGATTTGGAAGCAACCTAAGTGTTCACTGATAGATGAATGGATAAAGAAGATGTGGTGTATACATGCACACACATACACACAAAAACACACACTTACAATGGAGTATTATTCAGCCGTAAATAAATTAAATCTTGCCATGAGCAACATGGATAGACCTAGTGGGTATTATGCTAAGTGAAATAAGTCAGATAGTGAAAATACGGTATGCTTACATGGGGGGGGGACCTGAAAAGTAAAACAAATGAACAGAACAAAACAGAAATAGACTCATAGATACAGGAAAGAAACTATTACCAGAGAAAGAAAAGGTTGAGGGGCTGGGCAAGACACGTGAAGGAGATTAAGAGTTGCAAACTTCCAGTTATAAAATAAATCATGGAAATGTAATGTACACCATAAGGGATATAGTCAATAATATGGTAATAACTTTGTAAGGTGACAGTCACTGATTCTGGGAATCATTCTTCAATGCATAAAAATATCAAATCACTGTGATGTACACCTGAAATGGATATTGTATACCTAATTGTAGTTCAATGAAACAAAATAAGACAAACTAAAAAATTAAAAGATGGGACAATTTGTTTACCTGAGGACATGTCTCTCTCTTGAGTCTTACCATGCCCTTCTCCTAATTGCTCTGCACCTTCCCTTTTACATCTATTACACATGGAATCCTGCTCCAAAGGGTACTTGTTAACTGGAACTGCATGGGTTTTAGATTTAGACTTTAGATTTTGAATATCTAAAGCTCAGAAAGATAGGTTCTGAGGGAACTTAGAAAATAGCTTCCATTTATTGAGAATTTAGAATGGATTTGTTACTATACCCAACGTTAATGTAAAATATTCTACTCCTACCTTTTTTTTTTTTTAAAGATTTTATTTGAGAGCGAGCGAGACACAGAGCGAGTGAGACACAGAGAGAGTGAGACACAGAGAGAGCGAGACACAGAGCGAGTGTGAGTATGAGCAGGGGGAAGGGCAAAGGGAGAGAACCTCAAGCAGACTCCTGCAAGTGGGGAGCTTGAAGCAGGGCTTGATCTCATGACCTGAGACCATGATCTGAGCCAAAACGAAGAGTTGGATGCTTAACTGACTGAGCCACACATTCACCTATGTTTCTTGACAATATGTGATGCTTAACAAACTGTGCCACCCAGGAGCCCCTCCTTTTTCTTTAGAGAGAGAGTGCGAGTGTAGGCTAGATCTATAACTTGATTCTAATGAATAACATACGGCAGAGGTGATGGGATGTCATTCCAAAATTATGTTATGAAAAGGCTAGTTTCAACTTAACATGCTCTCAGTCTCATATTCCACATATCACCCTCTTGAATCATTTGATCCAAGGAGAAGCCAACGGCCATTGGGAGGCCCAAATAATGAATAATAGAGGCCTTTAACCAAGAGCCAATGAGGTACTGAAATGATATGAGGGAACTTGGAAGTGGATTCTCCAACCCCACTCAAACAGGGACAACATTTGGATACCATAGATGGTCTGCTGCCTCACTGAGCCCTGGGTTCCTAGCCCAAGACCAGATCTAGGCAGCCTGGTGCCCAGGAAAAAAAGCTTTGGTTTAGAAGAGTAGCTACAATAGAAAAGATCCAGCACTAGAACTCTGCCAAATGGCAGGGGAGCTGCGGGAACTCTCTTAGGGTTGGAAGAGCTAGTAAATGCCACAGTGTATACTTCCCCTTCCTCCAGTGTGAACGGGAAGAGCAGGGTCTGGCATTTAACAGGACTGTTGCCTCAGTGGGCCCTGGGCCTCTAGCCCACACCAGCTCCAGCCATTCCATCAAGGCTGACCCAGGGAAGTGCACAGCACCCCCACTCCCCCACTATTAGCACTCACTATAGCTCCAGCTATTGCACCAATGTGACACAGGTGCAAAGCACCACTCTAGGCCCTCACCCTTTTGGTTTTAGGTGGCTTGCTAGAGCACCCCAGGTGCAAAGTGCTCCAGGACATCTTGACTGATGCCTTCTTTGGCTCCAGCCACCCCACCAAAGTGCCCCCTATGCAGAGAACCCCAGGATATTCCTACCTGTGCTGGCCCTGCACAGATCCCTGGGACACCCCAGTGTGCACCCACTTCAACTTCAGCTGTCTTGCCAGGGTACCCTCAGTGCTGAGTCCTGGAATACCCTCGCTTATACCCACTTCAGCTTTAGCTATCCTGCCAAGGTGCACTCTCTACATAGAGCTCCAGGATTTTCTGGCTTGTGCCCTTTTCAGCTTCAGTTGTCCTGCCAGGGTACCCTCTGTATGGAGAGTCCAGAGACTACACCAGCCTCTACCCACTTCAGCTTCAGCTGTTCTGCCAAAGTGTCTTCTGTGCATAGAGCCCCAGAATCCCCTGGCTTGTACCCACTTCAGCTTGTCAATTGGTGCGCCACTGTGGAAAATCATATGGAGTTGTGAAGTAAGTCAAGCAGAGAAAGACAATTATCATATGGTTTCACTCATTTATGGAACATAAGAAATAGCAGGGAGATCA
Source organism: Ailuropoda melanoleuca (assembly GCF_002007445.2). Taxonomy (NCBI): domain Eukaryota; kingdom Metazoa; phylum Chordata; class Mammalia; order Carnivora; family Ursidae; genus Ailuropoda; species Ailuropoda melanoleuca. The sequence continues at coordinate 96,956,747 of NC_048220.1, read as the reverse complement.
GTAGGAGAAGGAAGGGAAGAATGAAGGGGGGGTAAACAGAAGGGGGAATGAACCATGACAGCCTATGGACTCTGGGAAACAAACTGAGGGCTTCAGAGGGGAGGGGGTGGGGGATTGCAATAGGCCAGTGATGGGTATTAAGGAGGGCACATATTGGATGGAGCACTGGGTGTTACATGCAAACAATGAATCATGGAACACTACATCAAAAACTAAGGGTGTACTGTATGGTGACTAACATTAACATAATAAAAAATTATTTAAAAAAATTAAAAATAAAAAACTGTACGATCCAGTAATTTCATTACTGGGTATTTACCCAAAGAAAACAAAAATGCTCATTGGGAAAGATATTTGCAGCATTATTTACAATAGCCAAGATAGGGAACCAACCCAAGTGTCCATCAATAGATGAATGGATAAAGATGTGGAATATACATTCAAGAGAATATTACTAAGCTATAAAAGGATGAGATTTTGCTATTTGTGACATGGATGGACCTACAGGGTATTACACTAAATGAAATAAGTCAGATTGAGAAAGACAAATACCATTATTTTGCTTATATGTGGAATTTAAAAAACAAAAATAAAAGGACAGCAGAATCATACCTGTACCTATTGATACAGAAATAAACTGATGGTTACCAGAAAGGAGAAGGGGTAGAGGGATGGGCAAGGTGGGTGAATGGGACTGGGTGGTACAGACTTCCAGCTATGAAATGAATAAGTTACAGGAAACAAAGATACAGCATAGGTAATATAATCAATGGTACTGTAATAGTGTACGGCGACAGATAGTAGCTATACTTGTGGTGAGCATAGCATGGTGTGTAACTTGTTGAATCATTACATTGTACACCTGAACTAATGTAATGGTGTAAGTCAACTCTACTCAAAAAATTAATAATAAACAACAAAACAAAAACAAAGCCTAAATCCAGACTCCAAATCTCAGTGCTCCCCAAGTGAGGCTGCTCACCTGCCTCCAAAGGACTGGGATGAGCGGATACAGCTTGCTATCTCTTCCCCTTTCTCCCTCGCTCTCTCCCTCAGAGACCTCATCTCCTTTCCAAAAAGACCCTGGGACCAGCTGGGTTTGAGCAACACTTACTTCATCCTCAGCAGGAAAGCAACAGCGACTGAAAAGCATAGAAGCTGGGAACAGAATACCCCCTGGTTACCTCCATCTCCTAGCATGAGGAGATTCTGGTCATCATCCTGCCAGTGATTTTACTAATTTTATGCCATTCATCTCCATTGCTCTGCTGAGAAGGGAGCAGGAATTACAGTTTGAAGCTTCTTATCTTATTCTGCTGACCAGCACTCTTCCACCCATTCATAAAATTCAATGTTTTGTCAGGCTTAATGGCCTTCTGACCCCAACTTCCTTATATTACATTTGCCACCCTCTGCCCTAGGAATGCTGATTATTTAATTTACTAAGCACTAATCAAATATCTACTATGGGTTTGGTATTGTGCAAGGCTCTGGGAATTAAATGGTAGACAAAATAAAAACAAATATGGTACCTGTTCACCCTAACTGGCCTATGGTCTCATGGGCATCAGACACAGACACAGGCAATCACAATACAGTGTGATGAGGGTTCTGATGGGGGAAGCAGACCAGGGTCTGCAAACTCCAGCGGAGTACTACAGCCTGGACTACCACGAAGGCTTTCTCAGCATGGTAAGGAGCCAGTTTATCCGGCCAAGAATTCACCACATGATGGAAGAGATGACTAGGATAAGGTACGGCAAATGTTGGTTATTCCTCCTGAATTCCCAGTTTCCAAACAGGACACGTGGCCACAGGGACTCCTCCACACAGATACTGAGGCTAGAGAGGATTCTGCCACATCTCTGTCCTTTTATGTCTGTGCTCATATCAACATTATTGAGGAAGCAAGAATTATGAGACTTATTTAAAAGTATCAGTCTACCCAGGCTCTTCAACTTAGTGGTAACAAGACCACATTCTCAGCATGGGGACAAAAGCAGAGTGGGTACTCAGGTGTCCCCCCAAATCATCTCTGCTTCCAGCACCCTGAAAAGCCCTTTTCCTTACAAGACATCTAATCCACGTAGCAGAAGCAATTATCATTTTATCATCCTCTCCTCTTTTTTTAAGATTTTTTTTAATTTTTTTAATTTATTCGACAGAGATAGAGAAAGCCAGCGAGAGAGGGAACACAAGCAGGGGGAGTGGGAGAGGAAGAAGCAGGCTCATAGCAGAAGAGCCATGTGGGGCTTGATCCCATAACGCCGGGATCACGCCCTGAGCCGAAGGCAGACGCCTAACCGCTGTGCCACTCAGGTGCCCCCTCTCCTCTTCTATACTCACACTATGTTCATGTCTACATAGCTGTTAATCCCCTAGCCTGGAAAGCCATCAACTCCTTTCTTGGTTTACCCTCATCCTCCCAAGCTCAAGCCCCCTTTCCCCAAAGCCTTCTGGATGCTCCATTTTGCATCCCACTCTCCTTTCACTCTTCCTCCCAGGAACATACATTCTAGCATTTAGAAATATAAAATCCTAAATAATATTCTAATTAGAAATTGTGCTTTTAAGCGTTAAACTCTTTAGGACAGGAAGATTATATCTCCTATAGACTGCATAATGTTTGGTACAAGGATGGGAACTTAGTAGGCACTCCCTAAATAGTAATTAGTTGGCTGTATGCGGTACAGTTCAAGGCATTCAGGAGGTGCTTATTAAGTAGTTTTCGGACCCATATATTATGTATGGGGCAAAAAGAGGCAGATTGATCTAGGACACAAAGAGCCCTTGATTCTAAGAGATGTCATAAGAAGGGAAGGGACATTATGGAACCAGATATTTTGACAGATACTTTTGTTTACTTTTGTATGAGAAATACTTATATTGTCCACGTTAAATATAACAACCCTGAGTTATCTTGATATAATAAGTGAAAATAACACGGCATTATAAATGATTCAAATTCAAATACGATATCAGAGCCTTGGTTTCCCCCACTGGGCACGCCAAGGGATGGTCTCTGATGACACATATTCCTGTTGCAGCCCAGTGTGTTACAAGGAATGAGAAGAGGATCCTGGTGGAGGGCTACCATTAGCTGTAGCAGACCCTGTCTTGAGACAATCAGTGTCATGAATCCAGGAGAAGAATCCTGTCAGATATGGTGTATTGTCTTGTTCCCAATGGACTAGCAATAGAAATAACTTAGATAAGCTGGTTTGTAGAGCTACCCATCAGGGTTCCCCCCCCCCAATCTGGACTATTTCAGTATCTTAATAACTAATGTTGACTTAAATGGCTTGGAATCGCTTCAATTTTGGCTTTAGTTTATAAAACAGCTAAGTGCTGAGAATATATTCATCTCTAATTAGAAGGAAAATGATACATGAGAAAAACATGGGATAAACCACAATTGCAAAGAGTACAAAGAAATGTCAGGTTTTATCTTGAAGGCCTCAGCTGACCAACATGAAAAAACTGCTATTTGCAAGCAGTTCAGTAAAGCAGAACAACTGTCAGGGAGTGAAAAGATCTAATTTCCAAAACCATAGAGTGTTTCAATGACCTTGCACAAGACACTTCACCTTTGGGCTTTAGTTCCTGAATTTGTTAAAAGCAGGGAGTGGATAAGTAAAACCCAAGCTCCTTTTCATAGCCTCAGAGGCCATATGTGATCTGGCATTTGCTCTGTTCTCTGCTTCCTGCCCCTTCTTCCTTACCCACTGTGTTCCAGCCATATTGTCCTCAGACTCTTGACAGGATTGTCCCAGGACCTTTGTGTTTGCTCTTTACTCTGTATGAAATGCCTTTCCATCCTTTTCCCTTCAAGATGAGACGGATTCCTTTTTAACATTCAGATTTCAGCTCACGCGGGCTTTTTCTGGCTCTCCTAGCCAAAATGGTGCTACCCAAGTATTTCTCCATTACCTTATTTTATTGATAGTATTCATCATTTTCTGAAATCTTATTTGTGTGCGTATTTTTTCTCTCTTCCCAGTGGAAAGAAAGCTACATCAGAGCAGAGGCTTTTAATTTTTGTTTTCAATGCTCTAGTTTCAATATGGAAAACAAAGTGTGGTACATAATATATTCTCAGCAAGTACTTAGCCAGTTGAGTAATAATGAATACTATGGGTCTTTTTAGTTTTCAAAATACCCTAAGTTTAGTCTCATTCAGACTTCACCATCCTATAAATTAAGAACTATTATATTTCAGTACCAAGATCAATTGAAAAAAATTTTTTTGGTGGTAAGAGATTTCAATAATTTTTAGAAGTGTTACAGGGGAAGGGGGAAACACATTGAATGGGCTTATAACTTATAAAGGCTGAATCTGCTTAAGAAACATTGATGACAGGGGCACCTGGGTGGCTCAGTCAGTTAAGCATCTGGCTCTTGATTTCAGCTCAGGTCATGATCTCAGGGTCATAAGATCAAGCCCCGCATCCAACTTGGTGCTGGGCATGGAGCTTGCTTAAGATTATCTCTCTGCCCTTCTCTCCCTCTCCCTCCACCTCCACTCACTTGCTCACTCTCTCAAAAAAATGAAACCAAAATCCAAAACACAACCCAAAAACACTGATGATAAAAAATCTGTGTAACTTAGAATCAAGGAAATATAAGTATTTAAAGAATGGTAAAGAAACTTTCTCAGTACCCTGAAGCTGGCCAGTGGAAGATCCTGGTTTTTAAACTTATTCTTCAGATGTCTTCTGTACTCCAGGTTTAACATCCATGACCAGCATAATTTCCCTTACATACCTTTTCAAGGCTCAGAGGACAAAGGAGATAAAACTCAAAACTCTCTCTCCTGCTACATCTCGTAAACTCTTAAAATTCTACAAACTTTCCCTGTCATCTCCACGTCTACATGCCCCACCTTTAAGACCATGGCTGAGGGGCGCATGGGTGGCTCAGTCATCTGAGCGGCCTACTCCTGGTTTTGGCTCAGGTCATGATCTCAGAGTTGTGAGACTAAGCCCTGCTTCCGGCTCCACGCTCAGCTCAGAGTCTGCTTGAGATTCTCTCTCTCCCTCTCCCTTTGCCCCTCCTCCTGCTCATGCTCTTTAAATAAATAAAATCTTAAAAACAAACAAACAAACAAACAAACCATAGCTGAGCACTAAAAAAGGAGGAATCTGATTTCCAACGGATCTAAAAAGGAATTGGAGAGAGAAAAGGATGAACAGAAATGAATCGCAAAGGAAAACTGAGAGGGCATCTGAATGGCATCTGACTCTTATTTCTGGCTCAGGCTGTGATCTGGGGCTCATGAGATCGAGCCCTGTATTAGGCTCTCCGCTTAGCATGGAGTCGGCTTGGGATTCTCTCTCTCTCTCCCTCTGCCCCTCCTGTTCATGCTCTCTCTCTCTCTCTCTCTCTCAAATCAATCAATCAATCTATCTATCTATCTAAGGGAAGACTGAGGCTTCCTTTTGCCTAGTATGGTCAGGATGCTTAAGTCCAGAGTAGATTGGAAGTAGGAGGCTGAACTAGATTCATCTTAAGGTCATTTCTGATTTTAGCAGATGGCTTTGGGTGGGCAGAGGAGTGCACATGCTCAGATACATTGAAGCTTTACTCGAAGTGGGTGAGAGTTGGTTAAACAGTTAAGTCTTAAAAAACAAACTATGGGGATATTCTTCCTTTAACAGAACTTAGGGAAAAAAAGGTTTCTCTTCAGAAAGTCAGAGAGGGGAGCATTTCAAAGGGTTATACTCTCAGGGGATGCAATTCATCTCAAGGGACCATCTGACCCAGACTGCTTTTTTAGACACAAAAAATATGGGAATATATCCACTTACCCTATAAGGAAACAGAGAACTGCTTGCTAAATATGATGCACATCGAGTTCTCAGCCCAGTAGCAAATAGTAAGTGTGAAGACATCATGGTCAGCATCGTGATTATTAATCTATTCTAGTTGAAAAATCTTTAAATAAACATACTATCTGTAAAGACCCAAGAGCAAGACCAAAAAAAAAAAAAAAAAAGCAAGCACTGCCGAGAAGCTTTCACCCCAGTAGGGAGAGAGAGTACTTCTACTGGTGTGGAAAGGGGCTGTGTGAGCACTGGCCAGAGATGGGAACAGGTAAGACAGAGCCTGTGTCCTCAGCATAACAAATGAATGTGAGTTCTCACAGGGTAGATTTGGATTAAAAAAAAAAATTAAAGGGGCGCCTGGGTGGCACAGCAATTAAGCGTCTGCCTTCGGCTCAGGGCGTGATCCTGGCGTTATGGGAGCGAGCCCCACATCAGGCTCCTCCGCTATGAGCCTGCTTCTTCCTCTCCCACTCCCTTTGCTGTGTTCCCTCTCTCTCTGGCTGTCTCTATCTCTGTCAAATAAATAAATAAAATCTTAAAAATTAAAAAAAAATTAAGGTACAGTAATAAAGAATAAATTACCCAAGGAAATATGGGACTTTTGTGGGACACAGATAATTCTTTGTAATTCTTTTTTAAAGATTCTAGATGGTATTAAATAACTGTGCTTTCCCTATGTCTTGCGACCCTAAGGATACTAGTTGGGGTGGTTCAGCGGGGTAATGTAATCTGGCATCCCACTCTTCCCTATGCTCTGTGTGACCTTGAAGAGTAGGGTTTGAATAATTCAGAAGGTACCTTCTCCTGCTTCTTTGATAAATGGTTTTAAAAAAAAAAAGGTAGCACTTCAGATGAGGGAGGACTGTAGAGGCCACTGGCTCAGTAGGGGCAAGAGAACAAGATGGTCCATGACTCAGTTCCAGGGCAACATCCCAATGCCCCTCATACATTAGTTGTTCTGCAGATTATAATAGAATCCTAAATTTGATTGAAGTATTTAGCTTCATTAGAAGCAATGAAGCCAAGATACAGAAGCAACATAAGTATCTATCGATGGATTAATGAAGAAAATGTGTTTGTGTGTGTGGAAGGTGTATGTGTGTATGTATACATACATTCTCTCACCCACGTACACACATATACATACAATGGTGTATTATTCAGCCGTAAGAAAGGAAATCTTGCCATTTGCTACAACATGGGTAGATCTTGAGAGCATTATGTTAATTGAAATAAGACAGAGTAAGACAGATACCCTATAGTCTCAAATATGGAATCAAAAAAACAAACTCATAGATACAGAGAATAGATACTGGTGGTTGCCAGAGTTGGAGGGTAGGCAAGCAAAATGGGTGGAGGGGATCAAAAAGTACAAACTTCCTGTTATAAAATAAGCCATGAATTTATAATGTACAGCATAGTGACTATAGTTAATAGTGTAATGTATATTTGAAAGATGCTAAGAGAATAGATCTTAAAAGTTGTCATCACAATAAAAAAAGTTTTTTTTTAAATTCTTTATGGTAATGGATGTTAACTAGACTTATTCTGTGGTGATCATTTCATAATGTATACAAATATCAAATTATTATGTTTTAACCCTCAAATGAATACGGTGCTGCATGTCAATTATACCTCAATTGCAGACACGCACACCACACCAAGGAGAACTCCTTCAAATAAGTCTCTAGATAGATAAACAGATAAGTGATCTTTTGTTTATCTTCCTATGAATCTAGCACCAGGGTAGGAATTAGGAGATCCAAGTTCCAGCCCAAGGTCCATGCTTTTTGTACTTTCACCACCCTATAAAACAGGACTTTCACCACCCTATAAAACTCAATGGGACTTGCTGCTCCCTGGAAACCTACTTCTAAAATCCAAGGAACTAAGATTGATGGATAAAATGGAATGCTAGAGGGATTCCCTTTTGGCATCTTTTATTTTCTCTGCTCTCTCAGAACTCTGTTGGAACCCAGAGGCAGAGTTGGCACCAAAGACATTTGCCATGGGACTGCAGCCTCCTAAAACTGGCTTCCAGAAAATGAAAGCTGCATACACCTAGAGGCGCACTGTCCACTCTGAGCTCGTTATCCCAGTCCATCCGTTATCTCCTTTTCTTCAATCCACATGCTCAAATCTCACATTCTAATTTGGTTGTACAACTCATTTCTTTCATTTCCCCTACCTAAAGTCCTATGAAGAAAGTGCTAGCAAAAACAAAACAAAAAAGCTGAAGAAATGTAAAAAACCTGAATGTTCTATCTCCTTTATGTATTCTTTATGCTTTGCACCTTTTATAGGGTTGGACGCCTTGCACTGAAAGTAATGAGTTATTCAGGGCGTGCAGTGTTACCAGGCCTGGGTGTAATGTAAATGGAATTATTTGCTGTGGAAATATCCAGTCCAATCTCTTAGCAAATTGCAATCCCTGAAACTAGGTCCCTTTGAAGGTGCTTAAATAAATGTATACCTTGTTTGAAAGATTTGCAGCAATTCAAGGGACATATTGACCTCTTTCTAAGATGAATATAGATTGGCTCTGCTCTGTCATAAATTTAATTATCATTTATCAGAAGCTATTAATTGCCTGATTTTTCATTGTTTTACTGGTTAAGTGACTTAACATACTTCTGCAAATACACAAGCTATGTGCCCCTTTAATGTGTGTGTGTGTGTGTGTGTGTGTGTGTGTGTGTGTGTGTTTATTTATAAAAGAAAATTAACCAGGCTTTTGTGTTTTGCTTGGCTAGGTTAAAAAAAATGTTAAACTAAGCCTTCTATGTTCAGAACTGTGCAAGTCTCAAAGGCAAAAAGCCTATAAAACAGCACCCTACTCTAAAGACACTTTACAAATCTAACTGGGGAGGTAAGACTTATAAACATGAACCAATATTTCATTAGTTGGTTCATGAAAAATGCGAGGTTCATGACTACATGCCCAGATAATAATTATACAGCTGTTCAGTGAAAGAAGTTACCAACATGGGATCGAAGATGTAGACTTACCATAATTTTAATAAAAGGCTGGTGAAGCTCTCTTTTTTAAGTACCATGAGAAAAATTCCTTTCAGGGTTGGGACTTAGGGAATAGATGGCTTCTCTACTTGAACACAGCATGGGGACTGATCTCAGGGAAGCCTAGTCGGAGGGATTTCATAAAACCTAGAAGAGAGCTTGGTGAGGCAGGTGCCCAAATATAAGCTGAAGACCAATGGAAAGCCTAGAAGTGGGATGCTATAGGACCAGGGTGACCACAAGAACAAAGGAAGGGTCCTTATTCAAAATCAGGAGGCCTGAGTTCTTGTGCCAGCCTTGTAAGTAAGCCCCTCCTTGAACAAGTTACTGAACCTTCTACAAATCATATTAAATTAGGTCTTTAAAAACTTTTCAGGGGCGCCTGGGTGGCACAGCGGTTAAGCGTCTGCCTTCGGCTCAGGGCATGATCCCGGCGTTATGGGATCGAGCCCCCACATCAGGCTCCTCCACTATAAGCCTGCTTCTTCCTCTCCCACTCCCCCTGCTTGTGTTCCCTCTCTCTCTGGCTGTCTCTATCTCTGTCAAATAAATAAATAAAATCTTTTAAAAAAATTTTAAAAAATGAAAACTTTTCAAAGTATGATGAAATAACATTCAAAGGTGGGGAGCAAAGCTCATTTGGAGGTGGTACCCTCTAGAGAGCCAATCTCTGGACAACTAGGCAAGGAATATCACGAAAAGAGAACAAAGCACTCACTTTCCCCACACTTTGGCTCAGGACTATCTCTCAAGTATACCAATTTATTTTCTAGTACCATCACACTTTTTGGAGAGGAAACCCTTTTCATTCCATTAGCCTGCCTTCTGCGTAGAAGAGAGTTTTGACTTCCCAGAACTGCCCTTCTGTTACCATAGAGACAAGGAGTGGGAGGCGGATGGCCCACCTAGTCCGTGTTCCCTGATGTGGGAACTTTATAGCAACTCATGAGGTGCAGTAGATCCCTATTCTACAGACAAGCAAATTTGTCTTGACTTGGCTCAGTGACCTTCAGAAACTTGCTGAGGTCATATAATTAGTAGGTGGAAGAACAGGGATAGAATCCAAGTCTTCATGATGCTCTTATGTCTGCATTTGGGAGGAATGGTATATGCACTGAAAAGAACACCAGACTGGGTACTGCAAATCCACACTCTAGTCCTAGCTTTACTTCGACTTCGTTACAGGATCTTGGGCAAAGTCTTTCCCTCTTTGGGGTCTCAGTGATCCACTGAAGACAAGAAACTAATTGCTCTCTGAATTGAATGCACAAGATTTTTAGTATATAGCTAAAGGCAAGAGTCCATAGCTTTAATAGATTTACAGAGGGATGCATGATCCTCCCAAAATGTTAAAAACCATTAAAAATGCTAAGCAATACAATAACTTCCAATACTTACGAATATTTTTTTATGTTTAGCATTATTCTATGCATTTTACGTATTTAACTCATTTAATCCTCACAATAACCCCATCAGGCAGGTACTCCTTTATGCCCATTTCAGTGATGAGGAAATGAAGGCACAGAAATGTTAAATAACTTTCTGAAGGACCCACAGTATGTGGCAGAAGACTGACTCAAACCTGTGCAGCCTGGCTTGGAGCCCATACTCTAACCACTATACTCTTGTTACTTTCTGATACACAACTGCAACAGGATATGCATCCCAATATTACAGCTGGAGTTTCAAGGGGCTGGTCCAGTTCAGAGGTTATCTGGGTTAGTAGCTTCTAAGTCTTTTCATGCTCAACTGGATCCCACTTTCTTATCACCTACAGTGTCATGTACCCTTCACAGTATGCCAATACATGAAACAGATGAAACCTTCTCTGAGGGAAGAGGAGTATATGTCATGGTTTCAAGTATACATGTGAGCATGGAGAGGAATGCCTCAAGGTCCTGCTTCTCTGCCCTCCATGGTGGGTCCACTCTCTTTTGACGGCCACACCTCCGGGGAACATAACGAGAAAATCATTCTACTGTCCTGCCCCTTTATGTCACAGGGGATCAAACGAGGCACAGAGAGTAGGTATCTGGGTGTGGGGCCCTGGCTTCTGAGCTCAATGAACTTTTCTCCTTCTGCCTAATTTTCTTATGATAACCAGGCTACTGCTCAACCCATAACAATAGGGTTGTTATTAGTCAAGGACAAACACACTCATATACATACCTTCCAAGCCTCTCCCTGGGCTGCTTAGATGTTTGAAGGATTCTAACCTTCCAGCTGACTGGGAACAGTCACCAGAAGGCTTTCTAGGGCAGGACAAAAGGAAGAAAAACTTGGGGGTGGTTTGGCGATGTTAGGAATGTCAGGGTCCTATCAATGTCAATGACAAGGAAATGTTAACTTCGTGGTATAATTGGACTGAGGGTGTGATGTCACCTGGACGGGTATTATACTACTCGAGTCCAATCACACCATTGGTCTGTTTTGAGAGGGGCAATGGGAGGAGGAGAGTATCAGTTCTCTCCTTGCTAGCCCCAAGTCTGGAAAGGCTAATTTTTCCAGACGGAACATGTCTGAGGATGTCATATCTACTTACAAGCCAAAACTTCACTTTCTTCCCTGCCACCTGCCTCCCCTTCTGGGTTTGTCACCCTGCACCTTTGCTGCCTCAGCAGTTGGCAACTGGACCTGGCTGAGTGTTCCAAGGAACAAGTTCTCAAACTACTGTGGCCTGATTTAAGCAGAGAGGAGAGCACTATGGGACAGGGTGTGGACCAGCAGAAACAACACTTCCCTGCAAGTGCCTGCCCTGCTGAATGACTGGTGGTGGGGTGGGGTGTTTCTGTGCCTAGCCAATTGAGGCACAGGCTCACAGGACCATAGTAAGGAAGGGAAGCTAGGCATTCTTTTTTTTTTTTTTTTAAGATTTTATTTATTTATTTGACAAGATAGAGACAGCCAGCGAGAGAGGGAACACAAGCAGGGGGAGTGGGAGAGGGAGAAGCAGGCTCATAGCAGAGGAGCCTGATGTGGGGCTCGATCCCATAATGCCGGGATCATACCCTGAGCCGAAGGCAGACGCGCTTAACTGCTGTGCCACCCAGGCACCCCAAAGCTAGGCATTCTTAATCTATTTTCTCTTTTCATACTTGGGAACTAAAAAAGGTTGTAGATGATCAACTATTCATTCCATGGAACACCTGTAGGATGCCAGGCACTATACCAGATGCGGGGGAGAAAATGAAGACAAAGCCAGTCCTCAGGAAGCTGCTAGTATAATGAGAGGCAAATGAAATTAAGACTAGAGTTTGTATTTAGAAATGGCAATCTGTTTCATAAGGGAAACATAAGGAGATAGAAGTGGGTTTGATGGAGTCTAGAGTTGGGGCAGGGAAAACTTCCATGTGGCAGTGGTATAACTGAAGGTCTGAAGGATAAACAAAATGACCAGGGGAAGAGATGGGAAAAGAAGCCAGATGGAGGAAACATCAAGTACAAATATCAGTGACCTATTCTCTCTCATTCTTATTCTCTCTCTCTCCCCCCCCCATACACACACGCACACAGACACACACACACCCTATTTACTCATTACCTACCATGCTGCACACACTTTACATTATCCCATTTCTTCTTTCTCAAGGTGTTGGAAAGACAGACACAAACCTGTAAAGAACTCGAATGAAATGAGAGATTATATATGGAGTGCAATGAGGACAAAAAGGAGGGCTGTAAGGGCTGAGAAGCCTAGAAGGTTGGTGAGTCAGGGAGGTTATTGGAGAAAACCCCTGTGTAAGAGTAAGATTTCCTAGACAAAGTGACTGAGGAACAAGAGGATAGTCTTAGGCAGGGGTTCCAGTCAAGGCAAAAGCTATATGGTAGAAAGAAGAAGAAGTCTGGTTCTTATTTAGGCAACTGCCAGCATCAATGTTACTGGGAGACATACTGCAAAGCAGGGGGTGGCAAATTAGGCAGGAACCCCTTGTATAACATGCTTGCATGTGTTTGTTCTTTTCACGAATATGTATTGAGCTCTGCTACAAACTAGGCCCTAAGGCTACGAGACTGCACGAAATCAGACTTGGTCTACAGCCTGGGCATCAGGACTCACATAAAGCAAGAACTCTATCAAGTGAGGAAGACACCCCAATGATCAAATGGGAATTGGGGACTTGACTGGGAAGTAGCTAGAAACTAGACTTTGTAGTCCCCATTAGGAAGGCTATTCTTCATTTTCAAAGTAGTGAGAAGCTCTCACAAGGTTTTAGACAAATGTTCCAACATGTTCAGATTTGCATTTTGAAGAGATGATTCTGGGGGCTGTGGGGGGAAGGCCATCTATCTCTGACTTGGATACCCTATCCCTCTCCTCCAGCTGTTACCTGTCACAGCAGTGGAAGGGAGCCATGGCGTCCACTCTACAGAACCATCTATCCACGAAGAAGCCTAGCAGCTTCCACCAGCTCTCTGCACTTGCAGTCATCTCGGGTGCTGACAACAACGCCTTCCTGCCTGCCTCCGAGGCCAACTGCAATGTCTCGGCAACAATTATATTAATATCAGAGCTAGGAATGAGCTGATGGAAAGCTGTTCATCCATGTAATGAGGTTTCACTTGTATTTTAGAAATGTGTCAGATAATTTGGTAAGAGACAGCAGAGTTTTTTTCTGTTTGTCAAGAGATGGGGGTGGTAGAAGGCGAGTTCCTTGGCTTCAATTGCAATGTGAGAAATGTCATCTGTACAAGAGATGCTCAAGGCAGGTAAGCAAATTGAAGGAAGCAGTGACAGCGAGAGCAGCCCTGGACACAATGTGGCGGGGAGGGGAGAGTGGACATAAACATTCAATCGTCACCTCACACTGAGCAAGCACATAGGATGGGTCAAGCCTTATCTACACTAGCTCATTTAAATAACACAGCTCCATAGGGTAGATGTTAACCCCATTTGGCAGGGGGCTCAGAAAAGTGAATTCAAATGCATATCTTTCTAACTCCAAAGTCTGATTTTATGATGACCTGGCATTATACTATATTCCTGGATTAAAAACAAGTCCTTAATCTGTATGTGTTTGGTGTGGAACTCTGAAGCCTATTTTATATAAGGGGGAAAATGTACTTAAAGCTAGTAAGGAACATTTTTCCCATCAGCTCAGGTGACTCTCGCTGTTATATGTTCCTGTGATGTTTGGGAGATCTGAGACCAGTGCTCTCAAGTGTGGTATGTGTATTGATTTTTAAGAGGCATACAGAGACCACACTGAATAAAACTGAATCACATTATAGGGAAATTCAATCTCTTCATTCTTCCCAATTGCATTAAGTTAGTGGCTCTCGGCATCAACTGCCCCATGGAATCACCTGGGGTGCTTTAGTCAACTTCAGGCCCAAGCCCTCCCCTCAGGATTCAATCAGTCCTGTGTCAACCTTCCTACCCTCTCATGTCTTGCAAACCACTTGGTGATGTTGGTCAAAGACAGATTCTGATTCCAAGGGTGTGGGTGGGGCTTGAGATCCTCATTTGTAACCAGGTGAGCTGATGCTACTCATTAGGGGACTTGGCTTTGAGCAGCTACGGTCTAGGGTACAGCCAAGGTTGCAAACCGCTGGTTTAGGGAGACAGTTTCATTGGGATGCTAGTCAGTCATTTTTATTAGGGTTTAAAATATTATCAGTTAGAATGAGTTACAGGTGCACATGGAACACACCTCAAACAGCAAGCGATGACCCTCCCTCCCACTTTGCTCCCATCCCGTAGCACCCCTTCCCTCTATGGAATCAAATACCATTCTTTCAGAGGGATCCTTGCCTATACAAGCATAGATGTGCAGCTGTGTATTTTTTTTTTTAAATTACGAGTTACAGCATTTTAATCACACAGTTCAGCACTTCGTTTTCACTTAAGATATCTTGAAGATTGTTTTGTAACTGCACAAAGAGCTGCTTCATCTCTCTTTCTTTCCCACTGTGGTAAAGTATACAGAAACAACTTACCATCTTCACCGCTTGTAAGTGCCCAGGTTAGTGGTGTTGAGTACACTCAGCCGCTGTGCGGTCCCCACCACCATCCAGCTCCAGAACTTCCCAAACTGAAACTCCATACCCACAGAACAGCACCAGTTAATAGCAAACGCTCCTTTTAGACAAAGCAAGACCTGGTCTCAGGGTCAGAGCTTTCCAAGGAGAGCACCGTCTGGGTAGAGTTTACTCATGGTGCTCCGTGATCATTGTGTTCAATTTTATCATTGCTGTTTGTGATAATACTAATTTTCCACTTAGAGTAGTTGCCTTTTTAAACAAATCTCATTTCTGTTGAAATAACAATGTCTGGTAAGTATTAGTGAAGGCTGCCCCTTGTGGAGCCCCAAGATGTGATAATTGTACGTCATGAGGAACTGAAAAATAGGATCCCCCTGCCAAACTCTCTTTCTGAGCTCCCAACTGACTTTCATCCCCACGCAGTGGAAATGGCCTTCCCTTAAGGCCTCGTGGCCTGTAGCCAAGTGCAGCCTTTTCTAAGGGCTGAGCCATTTTCTCCCAGACCACACAGCAGCCCCTGTCATCCTTAACAGGATTGCAGTCATGAGTGAAGGTGCAGGTCCTTTATGGGATTTTGTGTTTCCTGATAGATACAGGGAACTCAGCCCCAGGCACTTCACAGTAGGTGACATCGGAAAGTGCCCTTTTAGTGGGGGGCAGGGGAGATCACACCTTCCAGGTGGTGGGTATCTGGCTTGAGAAAGTCAGAAAAAGACTAGCGTCCCTCTCACATGGGAGGTTGTATAACAAGCCTCAGCTGAAGGCAGGTGGTGGATTTGCTGTCCAGTCCATGGTGGGAAGAGCTTGGGGTTGGGAGCCCACAGACTCCACACGGAGGCCTGGGCTCACCATCAACCAGCTTGGGGACCTGTAACCTGTCATTTTACCTTTCTAATTGTCAGACTTTCTGAGATTTGCAAAATGCCAAGGTGAAGATCTTGGGATGATTAAATGGAGCAGTATATGGACGTACTTAGCACAGTGCCTGGTTGGTTGCTAGTGCTAAGGGGAAATCTTATGGCTCTGGAAGCAAGGAAAAAAGGAGGATGTGGCCAAAAAGTGGGGTCCAGGGACACTCAAGTGGTCACCACCCAGCCAAACTTCCACCTGGGATGGAAAGAGGTAGAGTGTGTGTGGCAGGCTTCTCAGTGTGAGCTGTGACAGGAGAGATGGTGCCATTACATGGGGAGGAAATGAGCTCCATCCTAAAATAGAGTCCGGATTAACTCAAAGTGTAGCTGGTCACGGAAACATTCTGCAATAAAAGAAACTGTTTGCAAATTTAAGAATTCCAATGACCCAACAGTTAACCCTCAACCACCTCTTTTGTTGTTTACTTTTAAGGAAAACAGAATATCTAGGAAACAAGTATGTAACAGGCACTTACTTTTTTTTTTTTTAAAGAATTTATTTATTCGACAGAGATAGAGACAGCCAGTGAGAGAGGGAACACAAGCAGGGGGAGTGGGAGAGGGAGAAGCAGGCTCATAGCGGAGGAGCCTGATGTGGGGCTCGATCCCACAACGCCAGGATCACGCCCTAAGCCGAAGGCAGACGCTTAACCGCTGTGCCACCCAGGCGCCCCACCTTTTTTTTTTTCTTTAACTCTGCAAGTTACTGTGAAGTTAGCTTCGCACTGCTCCACAGACTTATGTTTGGGAACCACTGACTTAGTCCACCTGTCTCATGGGCCAGTGTCACAACTTAAAGAATATCAGAGCCAGTACTACAAGCAGGGCTCCTCGTGTTCTTTTTTTTTCTTTTTTTGTAGACATTATTTGAATACCATTTGTTAAACATACACACAGAGTAATTGCTCTGCAACATGATGTACTATTATTAAAGCAAAACAAAAACTCGTGAAAGCATTTATGCTAATTCCACCTAGAGAGGGAAATGTTTGATGTGTGTCCTGAAGGTTGACTTGCAAGTTTGCCTGTAGACAAGAAACAAAAGGGGCATTCCAAGAGTGTGTGTGTGTTTAATATTATAGGTATATATTAAATTAATATAGCTAATATAGATATGTATTATTGTATCAGATATATAGTATATATGACCATATATTATGTATCTAATATAGTAATACATATCTGCAGTAGGTTTGTGAAATATCTGAATATATTTATGTCTAAATTAGATATATAAATATAAACATATGAAATATAAATATAGCCATATACAATTTAGCAGCTTGCCCCACAGTAGGTATTCAACAAGTATTGGCTGCCTTCCCCCTTCGGTTTCTTTGTGGCTTTAGGTATAGTGTCAGGATAGCAGGAGATAAGAAGACTGTGTTAGGGAAAGATTTCAAGCACCCTGTACGTTTCGGAATTTATCTCACTAGCTGTTAGAAGTTTGTGAGTGAATGGCATGATCCAATCTGAGTTTTAGAGAGGAGAGGAAATTCTGGCAGAATATGGACTTGGGAAGGCAAGGAGGATGATTTTAAGAAATAATATGTTTGAATATATTGTCACAGCAGAACTTATTTTCCTCACCCAAATGATGTTTTTTATTACCAGCTTTTACAGATTATCAGTTTCACTTCTTTCTTTTTTTAAACAAAATTTTATTTATTTATTTGACAGGGACAGAGAGAGCACAAGTGGGGGAGCGGCAGGCAGAGGGAGAGGGAAGAGCCAGCTCCCTGCTGAGCAGAGAACCCAGCATGGGATCATGACTTCAGCCAGAGGNATATAGGGGTCAGTGCCTGCGACACTGTTGAAATGTCAGCAAAATATGAAAAGCTGTATGAAATGAAAGCCGTGTTATGCTACCGTGGAAAATAAGTCATTTGTGCAAGATCACATAGGCATTAAGAGTTATGGTACCTAAGATTTAACTAGATTTCTCCAACTCCTGTCTTCATTCCTTACTATTAGTAAGAGTCCAGTTGCATAAGCAAAAATTGATAGCTACAATGAAGACCACCATTTTGTCTGCTTTTGTAAATGACAGAATTCACAGGCCACTGCTCAGGCTAAGATGCCAATTACTGAACTGTCTCACAGCATTGAAAATATGCTTTATGNATGCTTTATGATCTGTGATCAAATCTGGCTTGCTCATAAACCAGGTTGAAGAGAGAACAAGAAAGGAAACAAATTGGAAAAGCACAAGAGGGTCACTTTTCCAAAGGGTAAGGAGTGGGCTGAGGGTGCCTTAGAGGAACAGAGACTTCACCCTCATGCTTCTCTACTAGGATATTCCATTGACTGAAGGATTAGGGAGGGAAGGCCAAGATGAGTAATTAAGGAGCTCAGCTGTGCCTGGATAAGATGAGATAAAAGGAAAACTAAGCTCACCACCCAGGTCAGGGTGGGAAGGTCCAGGGAAACAGGTGAAACAGGTTCATCCACATCCCCTGTGGGGTGGCTCAGCAGAACGAGTTTGTCCACAGCTAATCAGAAATGTGTTATCAGACCATCTAGGTGAGAGTGATTTAGACAGGAGGAGTCTGGGGCAGTTAGGCACAGAGGTGAACGGGCATTTAGTCACACACATTTGGGTTTATGTCCTGGTGGTGTCACTTTCAGCTGGGGGCCCCTGGCCAAGCTTAGGAGCACTCTACATGTCATCTTCCTCTTCCCTAAAATACAGAGGATAATACTAGAATTTACCTGAGAGAGTTGTGTTAGGATTACATGAACTAATTAAGTAAACTCACACGTAGCAAGTACTCAATAAAAGGACACTGTTAATTATTAATTACTGCCATTATTTGAGAGATTTTTAAGACACATACTCAGGACAAAGGAAGGATGGCTGCTTTTCAGGAATCATGGTGCTCTTACATTGTGTGCTGGGATCCTGGCAGAGGCAGGTCCCCACTCAGGGAGAGAAGGGATTTGTAAAATAGCTCCAATATCTAACTGGGTACCACAGCCAACAGAGCACACGTGCTGGCATCAGTCTTGGACCAGCCCAGGACAGATGTCTGGACAATTTATTCTGTTTACAAATCCCAACAGCAGTACTACCTCAAGAGAATTTATATGAACAGATTTAAGCCAGCACAGGATGGTGTTCTCTTAGAACCATAAAGAAGTCCCCTAACTGGTTAGGTCAGCACTCTGTCTTGGGAAATAGTAGTGCCATTGGTTGCTTTTAATGAGCAAATTTACCACCCCAAGTCCAGTATGGTTGCCTGCCCACAGAGAGAATCCTGAATAAAGGAAAAATTCCTGGCTGGTTTGATGAGATCTACAACTTAGTCATTTTCAAAAAGATACTTTACTTACCAGCCTGAAGATGACAGGAGACCAGTAAGTACCTTTGGGTACATGCATGGGGATAAAGTAGGTTTGGTCTTAGAGTATAAAGTCCCATCAAACTGTGGGTTCCCAGAGATATTGGTGTTTCCTTGAGAGTTATTGAGGAAAGAGAACAGAAGAGGGAAGGCTCTGGATGAGCACAGAAGTTCAAATGCTTGTTCTAGTCATGTGACCTGACTCTTCATCATTATTACATTTATAAGATGGGGGTGAGAGGAACTTACTTAAAGAAGGGCTAAGGGAAAAGTTACAGTGGCAGCAAATATTCGAGGGTCCATAATATACCAAGAACTGTTCTAACACTTCTGTAATGCTCACAACACTAGAGGGAGAGTTCAGTAATATCCCTGATCATAGACTGGGAAGCTGAAACACAGAGTGACTAAGAAACATGGCCAAGGTCACAAGACTAGCAACTGACAGAGCCAGGTACTCTAAACCACAAGACCTCATCTTTCGCCACGGTAATGAATGGCCTCTTGCACATGAAATAACATGGAAAATGCTTCTCTCAGTGCTGAATATGAAGAGGTGGTTAGTCAATGTTGACTATCAGCCTTTAATATAGCACATAATATCCGCACGTTCTCTTAAAGAATTTAGAAAAGTTTGGGTCGAGCCTAGTTCCGATGTATGCTTGGAGTTAGAGCTGATAATCTTCATACTCCTTTTTAGCAAGATGCACCATTTTGCTTTCTTTACGAAAATCTTTGTCATTTTCTTCAAGGGCCACATGGAGAAAGGGAGTCCTTACAGAATATTTCTCTAAGCATGAGAGACTGTGGACTCTGAGAAACAAACTGAGGGCTTCAGAGGGGAGGGGGGTGGGGGAATGGGATAGACCGGTGATGGGTAGGAAGGAGGGCACGTATTGCATGGTGCACTGGGTGTTATACGCAACTAATGAATCATGGAACTTTACATCGGAAACCGGGGATGTACTGTATGGTTACTAACATAATAAAAAAACATTAAAAAAAGAATATTTCTCTAAATATTAGTAAACAAGAAAAATGGTGAAGTAAAACTGCACAGTTTCAGTGAATCTTCATAAGCATCATCTCATTGGATGACAGCCTGTGAGTAGGGCAGGCCAAGTAACGTCAAATTGTGTATAAAGAAAGATACCAGAATAGCGTTTCGGAGTAGAACGCAATAAGCCTGGGAGGTAAGAGCACATGCTTTCAGGTCAACAAACATGCATTCGAATCTGAGTTCTGTCACTCACTACCTGATGACCTCACAACTTCCATGTCTCATATTCCATATTTCCAAAACACAGAGATCATCAGGATAAACATCACATGAGATTATTCAAGGNAGTGATTTAGACAGGAGGAGTCTGGGGCAGTTAGGCACAGAGGTGAACGGGCATTTAGTCACACACATTTGGGTTTATGTCCTGGTGGTGTCACTTTCAGCTGGGGGCCCCTGGCCAAGCTTAGGAGCACTCTACATGTCATCTTCCTCTTCCCTAAAATACAGAGGATAATACTAGAATTTACCTGAGAGAGTTGTGTTAGGATTACATGAACTAATTAAGTAAACTCACACGTAGCAAGTACTCAATAAAAGGACACTGTTAATTATTAATTACTGCCATTATTTGAGAGATTTTTAAGACACATACTCAGGACAAAGGAAGGATGGCTGCTTTTCAGGAATCATGGTGCTCTTACATTGTGTGCTGGGATCCTGGCAGAGGCAGGTCCCCACTCAGGGAGAGAAGGGATTTGTAAAATAGCTCCAATATCTAACTGGGTACCACAGCCAACAGAGCACAAGTGCTGGCATCAGTCTTGGACCAGCCCAGGACAGATGTCTGGACAATTTATTCTGTTTACAAATCCCAACAGCAGTACTACCTCAAGAGAATTTATATGAACAGATTTAAGCCAGCACAGGATGGTGTTCTCTTAGAACCATAAAGAAGTCCCCTAACTGGTTAGGTCAGCACTCTGTCTTGGGAAATAGTAGTGCCATTGGTTGCTTTTAATGAGCAAATTTACCACCCCAAGTCCAGTATGGTTGCCTGCCCACAGAGAGAATCCTGAATAGAGGAAAAATTCCTGGCTGGTTTGATGAGATCTACAACTTAGTCATTTTCAAAAAGATACTTTACTTACCAGCCTGAAGATGACAGGAGACCAGTAAGTACCTTTGGGTACATGCATGGGGATAAAGTAGGTTTGGTCTTAGAGTATAAAGTCCCATCAAACTGTGGGTTCCCAGAGATATTGGTGTTTCCTTGAGAGTTATTGAGGAAAGAGAACAGAAGAGGGAAGGCTCTGGATGAGCACAGAAGTTCAAATGCTTGTTCTAGTCATGTGACCTGACTCTTCATCATTATTACATTTATAAGATGGGGGTGAGAGGAACTTACTTAAAGAAGGGCTAAGGGAAAAGTTACAGTGGCAGCAAATATTCGAGGGTCCATAATATACCAAGAACTGTTCTAACACTTCTGTAATGCTCACAACACTAGAGGGAGAGTTCAGTAATATCCCTAATCATAGACTGGGAAGCTGAAACACAGAGTGACTAAGAAACATGGCCAAGGTCACAAGACTAGCAACTGACAGAGCCAGGTACTTTAAACCACAAGACCACATCTTTCGCCACGGTGATGAATGGCCTCTTGCACATGAAATAACATGGAAAATGCTTCTCTCAGTGCTGAATATGAAGAGGTGGTTAGTCAATGTTGACTATCAGCCTTTAATATAGCACATAATATCCGCACGTTCNTGCATGTTCTCTTAAAGATTTTAAGAATTTAGAAAAGTTTGGGTCGAGCCTAGTTCCAATGTATGCTTGGAGTTAGAGCTGATAATCTTCATACTCCTTTTTAGCAAGATGTACCGTTTTGCTTTCTTTACGAAAATCTTTGTCATTTTCTTCAAGGGCCACATGGAGAAAGGGAGTCCTTACAGAATATTTCTCTAAGCATGAGAGACTGTGGACTCTGAGAAACAAACTGAGGGCTTCAGAGGGGAGGGGGGTGGGGGAATGGGATAGACCGGTGATGGGTAGGAAGGAGGGCACGTATTGCATGGTGCACTGGGTGTTATACGCAACTAATGAATCATGGAACTTTACATCGGAAACCGGGGATGTACTGTATGGTTACTAACATAATAAAAAAACATTAAAAAAAGAATATTTCTCTAAATATTAGTAAACAAGAAAAATGGTGAAGTAAAACTGCACAGTTTCAGTGAATCTTCATAAGCATCATCTCATTGGATGACAGCCTGTGAGTAGGGCAGGCCAAGTAACGTCAAATTGTGTATAAAGAAAGATACCAGAATAGCGTTTCGGAGTAGAACGCAATAAGCCTGGGAGGTAAGAGCACATGCTTTCAGGTCAACAAACATGCATTCGAATCTGAGTTCTGTCACTCACTACCTGATGACCTCACAACTTCCATGTCTCATATTCCATATTTCCAAAACACAGAGATCATCAGGATAAACATCACATGAGATTATTCAAGGAATCCTCTTAGCACTTAAAAAGTTCTCAAAAAGTGAGTTGCTCATATTGGTATTATCCCCACCAAGGCCCCAGAAGTTGGATAAGGGTTACTGAGAAGCAGAGCTAGGATTCAAGCCCGGGTCTCCACATTATGTAATTCTCTTTCCATGATACAACTTTGCTTATGGGCCCCTTCTTCCCTAGATAATCATTAGGACGCTGGTGTGACTCCTGATTCAAAGATAGATTTTCTTTAAAAAAAAAAATTTAAAAATCCACAAATCAAGAATAGCACAAGGGAATAGACTAAGAGAAGGAGTGCCTTAAAAAAATTACTGAACAACCTGAGGATTAGGAATAAAATCAGATGTCACTTAAATCAAATAGGGCCATGGCTGATGCCAGGAAGGCTTAACATACATTACAATGAAGAACACATAAGTGTAAGACGGGGCCNTTCATCATTATTACATTTATAAGATGGGGGTGAGAGGAACTTACTTAAAGAAGGGCTAAGGGAAAAGTTACAGTGGCAGCAAATATTCGAGGGTCCATAATATACCAAGAACTGTTCTAACACTTCTGTAATGCTCACAACACTAGAGGGAGAGTTCAGTAATATCCCTGATCATAGACTGGGAAGCTGAAACACAGAGTGACTAAGAAACATGGCCAAGGTCACAAGACTAGCAACTGACAGAGCCAGGTACTCTAAACCACAAGACCTCATCTTTCGCCACGGTAATGAATGGCCTCTTGCACATGAAATAACATGGAAAATGCTTCTCTCAGTGCTGAATATGAAGAGGTGGTTAGTCAATGTTGACTATCAGCCTTTAATATAGCACATAATATCCGCACGTTCTCTTAAAGAATTTAGAAAAGTTTGGGTCGAGCCTAGTTCCGATGTATGCTTGGAGTTAGAGCTGATAATCTTCATACTCCTTTTTAGCAAGATGCACCATTTTGCTTTCTTTACGAAAATCTTTGTCATTTTCTTCAAGGGCCACATGGAGAAAGGGAGTCCTTACAGAATATTTCTCTAAGCATGAGAGACTGTGGACTCTGAGAAACAAACTGAGGGCTTCAGAGGGGAGGGGGGTGGGGGAATGGGATAGACCGGTGATGGGTAGGAAGGAGGGCACGTATTGCATGGTGCACTGGGTGTTATACGCAACTAATGAATCATGGAACTTTACATCGGAAACCGGGGANGAACTTTACGTCAGAAATCAGGGATGTACTGTATGGTGACTAACAATAAAAAACATTAAAATAAAAATAAAATAAAAAAATAATATTTCTCTAAAAATTAGTAAATAAGAAAAATGGTGAAGTAAAACTGCACAGTTTCAGTGAATCTTTATAAGCATCATCTCATTGGATGACAGCCTGGGAGTAGGGCAGGCCAAGTAACGTCAAATTATGTATAAAGAAAGATACCAGAATAGCGTTTCGGAGTAGAAAGCAATAAGCCTGGGAGGTAAGAGCACATGCTTTCAGGTCAACAAACATGCATTCAAATCTGAGTTCTGTCACTCACTACCTGATGACCTCACAACCTCCATGTCTCATATTCCATATTTCCAAAACACAGAGATCATCAGGATAAACATCACATGAGATTATTCAAGGNAAGGGAAGGTATTGAATGAGAAGGAGGTATCCTAGCGGTCAAGGTATCTCCTCATCCTATTATTCATTCCACCTGTTAACCTAGCCCGTTATTATTGGGAAATCTGCTAAGCCCTGGGGACCCAGGAGTGTCCAGCAAGCAGAAGACGTGGAGGCTCCCTTCCCTCATGGAACTTGTGTTGTAGTGGGGAGATACACAATNTACTTAATAAGTTCTCAAGAAAGTGCATTGCTCATATTGGTATTATCCCCACCAAGGCCCCAGAAGTTGGATAAGGGTTACTGAGAAGCAGAGCTAGGATTCAAGCCCGGGTCTCCACATTATGTAATTCTCTTTCCATGATACAACTTTGCTTATGGGCCCCTTCTTCCCTAGATAATCATTAGGACGCTGGTGTGACTCCTGATTCAAAGATAGATTTTCTTTAAAAANATCTCTGTCAAATAAATAAATAAAATCTTTAAAAATAACGCTTTCAGGGAGCATAATTGGGGGTGATAGTGGTGGTGGTGGGCCCATTTTAGCTTCTGTGGGCATTTTAGGAAGCCATCTGGAACAGGCAACATTGGAGCTACAAACTGATTGAAGGAAGACAAATCCAGGANTTGATACAACTTTGCTTATGGTCCCCTTCTTCCCTAGAAAATCATTAGGACTCTGGTGTGACTCCTGATTCAGAGATAGATTTTCTTAAAAAAAAAATTAAAAATCCACAAATCAAGAATAGCACAAGGGAATAGACTAAGAGAAGGAGTGCCTTAAAAAAATTACTGAACAACCTGAGGATTAGGAATAAAATCAGATGTCACTTAAATCAAATAGGGCCATGGCTGATGCCAGGAANGAGGGAAGGTATTGAATGAGAAGGAGGTATCCTAGCGGTCAAGGTATCTCCTCATCCTTTCTATTATTCATTCCACCTGTTAACCTAGCCCATTATTATTGGGAAATCTGCTAACCCCTGGGGACCCAGGAGTGTCCAGCAAGCAGAAGACGTGGAGGCTCCCTTCCCTCATGGAACTTGTGTTGTAGTGGGGAGATACACAATAAACAAGAAGACAGAACTTCAGATGGTCATCAGCATTGCAAAAATAACCAACGCGGGGCGCCTGGGTGGCACAGTCATTGGGCGTCTGCCTTGGGCTCAGGGCATGATCCCGGTGTTCCGGGATTGAGTCCCACATCAGGCTGCTCCGCTATGAGCCTGCTTCTTCCTCTCCCACTCCCCCACTTGTGTTCCCTCTCTTGCTGGCTGTCTATCTCTGTCAAATAAATAAATAAAATCTTTAAAAATAACGCTTTCAGGGAGCATAATTGGGGGTGATAGTGGTGGTGGTGGGCCCATTTTAGCTTCTGTAGGCATTTTAGGAAGCCATCTGGAACAGGCAACATTGGAGCTACAAACTGATTGAAGGAAGACAAATCCAGGAAAAGTCCAGGGGAAATGTTCCAAATGGAGGGAAGACTAGGCACACAGGTCCCAAGGAGGAAAAGAACATAGGCAGCCAGCGTTGCTGGCTTACCATGGATTGAGGGATCAGTATTAGGTAAGATTGGGGTGTAGGCAAGAGTTGAGGTCATGAGAGGTCTGGGAAACCATTCTGGGGGCATTGGATTTAATTCTAAGTGGCCACAGTGCACCANAAAAGTCCAGGGGAAATGTTCCAAATGGAGGGAAGACTAGGCACACAGGTCCCAAGGAGGAAAAGAACATAGGCAGCCAGTGTTGCTGGCTTACCATGGATTGAGGGATCGGTATTAGGTAAGATTGGGGTGTAGGCAAGACTTGAGGTCATGAGAGGTCTGGGAAACCATTCTGGGGGCATTGGATTTAATTCTAAGTGGCCACAGTGCACCAGCCTGGGGTCTGGCCTCTGAGTATATTCCCTTTCCCCTTCCACTATGGGCTCTGGTGTTTTAAAGACAAGGTGCAGCTGTACAGTTTGAGTTCTNAGGCTTAACATACATTACAATGAAGAACACATAAGTGTAAGACGGGGCCCATAAAAACCAACAGCATGTGAAATACTGCCAAATGCTGTGTGCTTGCCAAGGAGGCAGCACCAGTAGGCTGGATTCTAATGTTTCTCACTGCAAAGCAAATAGGTTGGGTGTTAAAGTGTATACGTTGATTCTTGAGCTAGTTGCCTGGGAAAACTGGGTGTTAATTAAAGTGTATACGTTGATTCTTGAGCTAGTTGCCTGGGAAAAGGAATCCTACAGAGGAGTCTCTTCCTCTCATAGATTTCTTTTGAAATTGTGGATTTTCTGCAAGGGAAATTACCCAAAACAAACACACCTGTGTGTTCTCTGCTCCCCATCCCTTGCAGGGCTGGGTGATTGTGAGCAAGAGATTTATTGCACTAGTTTCTATATCGCTATCACATGGAATACCCGAAGAGCTGGCATCATATCTGCACTTCACAACCACCTCACAGGCTAGAGAGGACAGCTGTAATCATTCCATTTTACAGAGGAGAAACATGACAAGTGGAGGCACTAAGGGACTTGCCCACAACTGCAGAGTGGTAGAGCCCGTAGAAACACTTTGATCCCCCTAGTTTCAAATATAAGCCTCTTTATACCCTATAAATGACACCCCAAATAGCAAAAGACAGGTGAGAGAAGCCTAATGAGAATTGAAATGAGTTACCTGATGAAGCAAAGCTGGAAGGGTGCACGCTCAGCTTTCAGAAATCCTATTGGCATGGTAAGTTCCTAGTCGTGGCTCTCATCAATACCATGTTTGGTCCAGAAGAGCATGCTGGGCTGAATCAGAGGCAGTGGTGTTTATCGACACCTGTCAGCAGAGCCAGCCTCACCATACCTTGCTACTGCTCGGGGAACTAAATCTGCTTAATGCCATTTAGCTTTTTTCCCTATGTTACTCTGGGAATGCAATCCATTGCCCCTTGAACACTTGAAAATTCAGCTGCTCCTCATTTCAGTTTCTAGACCAATGGTTTTGCCTTGTCAAGGGAGACCAAGGGAAGGTATTGAATGAGAAGGAGGTATCCTAGCGGTCAAGGTATCTCCTCATCCTATTATTCATTCCACCTGTTAACCTAGCCCGTTATTATTGGGAAATCTGCTAAGCCCTGGGGACCCAGGAGTGTCCAGCAAGCAGAAGACGTGGAGGCTCCCTTCCCTCATGGAACTTGTGTTGTAGTGGGGAGATACACAATAAACAAGAAGACAGAACTTCAGATGGTCATCAGCATTGCAAAAATAACCAACGCGGGGCGCCTGGGTGGCACAGTCATTGGGCGTCTGCCTTGGGCTCAGGGCATGATCCCGGTGTTCCGGGATTGAGTCCCACATCAGGCTCCTCCGCTATGAGCCTGCTTCTTCCTCTCCCACTCCCCCACTTGTGTTCCCTCTCTTGCTGGCTGTCTATCTCTGTCAAATAAATAAATAAAATCTTTAAAAATAATCAACGCTTTCAGGGAGCATAATTGGGGGTGATAGTGGTGGTGGTGGGCCCATTTTAGCTTCTGTAGGCATTTTAGGAAGCCATCTGGAACAGGCAACATTGGAGCTACAAACTGATTGAAGGAAGACAAATCCAGGAAAAGTCCAGGGGAAATGTTCCAAATGGAGGGAAGACTAGGCACACAGGTCCCAAGGAGGAAAAGAACATAGGCAGCCAGCGTTGCTGGCTTACCATGGATTGAGGGATCGGTATTAGGTAAGATTGGGGTGTAGGCAAGACTTGAGGTCATGAGAGGTCTGGGAAACCATTCTGGGGGCATTGGATTTAATTCTAAGTGGCCACAGTGCACCAGCCTGGGGTCTGGCCTCTGAGTATATTCCCTTTCCCCTTCCACTATGGGCTCTGGTGTTTTAAAGACAAGGTGCAGCTGTACAGTTTGAGTTCTTAATGACACAGATCATGTGGATGACATCTTGCTGACAGTGGGTCCAAGAAGGGGACATTGAAGCCTGAGAAGTAGAGACAAGGTCTAAATTATCTCCTGAAGATGGCAACAGGAGATGGAGGCCGTCAGCTTTGTTCTGCCTGGAGAAAGCTTCCTTACAAAGACTCTTTACAGATGGTTGTTCCTTTTTACCCCTGTACAGTTTGAATCTGGAAGACCCTAGACTAATTATGACCTCATTGATTTAAGTCTCGAGCATGGACTGGGACCTGCAAACATCAGTTTGGCTCAGTTAACCCGAGCTTCAGCATACTCATCAGTAATTGTAGCTACTACCAACACCTGTCTCGGGGACTTGCAACAAGACAAAATATGGTTCATCTTCATGCTTTGCAAACCACAAGCTTTCAAGGAGCTCTCACTACTACTATTAAAGACCCAACTTTTCCCCCACTCGCTCTCTTCCTCACACATGTGTACTTATTTCAAAATTTTGCATAATGTTTTTTAAGCTTTTGGAAGAGGTCCTTGAATAGTATAGGTAATGACCAATGCCTGTAAATTATGACTCTCCATACAAGTAATTCATTTCAAGCTATAGGCAGCATAGGCAGAGGCTGCCTGTTCATCAACATGTAGAAAAAGCCAAAACCACGTATATTAATCACCATCTGCAACTGCCCTCATAACCCAGTCAACTACATGCACAGGGCTTTCCAGCATGGGCAAAGAGCTCCCCAAATAGATAGAATCCCTAGGAGCCTGGAACTGCTGGTGGCTAAAGAGGGACATCGCGGCAGCCCCCAGGACCCAGGTTACTGAGGATGAGGCCAGAGACAAGCTCAAAGGCTCCCTTTGAAGTAACACCCTGTCCCAGGCCAGCAAGCAGTGTGGAAAGCTGAGGGGGAAAAAACAAACAAAACAACCCCAGTCTTAGCATTAAGTGGGATGCTTACCTTCTCTTTTCTTGGTACAAGCTCCGCAGTTACGACAGGGGGGTCAGGACTCCTTCTGGTGGGACACTAAGGAGAGAGGGTGGGCTGCTACCACCTCCAGTTATCCCTTCAAAGGGGAGTGAGTGCCAGTGAAAGTTCTCTTCTCATCTCTGGCTGGAGCAGGCAGCTTCAACCCCTTTTATTTAGTAGCCCAGCCCAAGTGTTACACACCTGACCACAATTCCTCCACCGCATTTCCTCCTCTCCTGGCCTGCTGCAGAAACCTGCTCAGCCCCGCCCTCTCCAAAGCTTGGAGGCTTCCTCCAAGCCCTGCATCTCCACCCTCCTCCTCCTCTTCCTTCAAGGCTCCCTGGCAGGGCCGCCCTAACCAGCTGAGGTACCCAGAGCTAACCCCAGACAGGCTGCCTATGCTGTTAGTTGGTGGGTGGTTGGTCTGGACTCCACCAGCCTGGCTCTGGCCCCTCCAATTTATTTTGAGAGGGAGCCCCTGGGTTAGAGCCAGAACTTGGGCACTTGGACCAGCTGTGGGAAACCAGAGAGTGTCCATTTTCTGGTGATTGATTTAGAAACTTGTAGGAATTCGAAGGCCAAATGTCAGAAGATGGGGTTTCGTCTAGCTGCTTCACAGGGTAACTTCATTCCAGGCCAAGAAGCTGTACCCCTG
>NC_048220.1:96918815-96920411 GCF_002007445.2 Ailuropoda melanoleuca | reverse complement strand
GTTTGGTCCAGAAGAGCATGCTGGGCTGAATCAGAGGCAGTGGTGTTTATCGACACCTGTCAGCAGAGCCAGCCTCACCATACCTTGCTACTGCCCGGGGAACTAAATCTGCTTAATGCCATTTAGCTTTTTTCCCTATGTTACTCTGGGAATGCAATCCATTGCCCCTTGAACACTTGAAAATTCAGCTGCTCCTCATTTCAGTTTCTAGACCAATGGTTTTGCCTTGTCAAGGGAGACCGAGGGAAGGTATTGAATGAGAAGGAGGTATCCTAGCGGTCAAGGTATCTCCTCATCCTTTCTATTATTCATTCCACCTGTTAACCTAGCCCATTATTATTGGGAAATCTGCTAACCCCTGGGGACCCAGGAGTGTCCAGCAAGCAGAAGACGTGGAGGCTCCCTTCCCTCATGGAACTTGTGTTGTAGTGGGGAGATACACAATAAACAAGTAGACAGAACTTCAGATGGTCATCAGCATTGCAAAAATAACCAACGCGGGGCACCTGGGTGGCACAGTCGTTGGGTATCTGCCTTCGCCTCAGGGCGTGATCCCTGGAGTCCTGGGATTGAGTCCCACATCAGGCTCCTCCGCTATGAGCCTGCTTCTTCCTCTCCCACTCCCCTGCTTGTGTTCCCTCTCTTGCTGGCTATCTCTGTCAAATAAATAAATAAAATCTTTAAAAATAATCAACGCTTTCAGGGAGCATAATTGGGGGTGATAGTGGTGGTGGTGGGCCCATTTTAGCTTCTGTAGGCATTTTAGGAAGCCATCTGGAACAGGCAACATTGGAGCTACAAACTGATTGAAGGAAGACAAATCCAGGAAAAGTCCAGGGGAAATGTTCCAAATGGAGGGAAGACTAGGCACACAGGTCCCAAGGAGGAAAAGAACATAGGCAGCCAGCGTTGCTGGCTTACCATGGATTGAGGGATCAGTATTAGGTAAGATTGGGGTGTAGGCAAGAGTTGAGGTCATGAGAGGTCTGGGAAACCATTCTGGGGGCATTGGATTTAATTCTAAGTGGCCACAGTGCACCAGCCTGGGGTCTGGCCTCTGAGTATATTCCCTTTCCCCTTCCACTATGGGCTCTGGTGTTTTAAAGACAAGGTGCAGCTGTACAGTTTGAGTTCTTAATGACACAGATCATGTGGATGACATCTTGCTGACAGTGGGTCCAAGAAGGGGACATTGAAGCCTGAGAAGTAGAGACAAGGTCTAAATTATCTCCTGAAGATGGCAACAGGAGATGGAGGCCGTCAGCTTTGTTCTGCCTGGAGAAAGCTTCCTTACAAAGACTCTTTACAGATGGTTGTTCCTTTTTACCCCTGTACAGTTTGAATCTGGAAGACCCTAGACTAATTATGACCTCATTGATTTAAGTCTCGAGCATGGACTGGGACCTGCAAACATCAGTTTGGCTCAGTTAACCCGAGCTTCAGCATACTCATCAGT
Organism: Ailuropoda melanoleuca; assembly: GCF_002007445.2. NCBI lineage: Eukaryota > Metazoa > Chordata > Mammalia > Carnivora > Ursidae > Ailuropoda > Ailuropoda melanoleuca. Next base: position 96,918,955 of record NC_048220.1, on the reverse strand, counting down.
AATTGTAGCTACTACCAACACCTGTCTCGGGGACTTGCAACAAGACAAAATATGGTTCATCTTCATGCTTTGCAAACCACAAGCTTTCAAGGAGCTCTCACTACTACTATTAAAGACCCAACTTTTCCCCCACTCGCTCT
>NC_048220.1:96908176-96918240 GCF_002007445.2 Ailuropoda melanoleuca | reverse complement strand
TTAAAGTGTATACGTTGATTCTTGAGCTAGTTGCCTGGGAAAAGGAATGCTACAGAGGAGTCTCTTCCTCTCATAGATTTCTTTTGAAATTGTGGATTTTCTGCAAGTGAAATTACCCAAGACAAACACACCTGTGTGTTCTCTGCTCCCCATCCCTTGCAGGGCTGGGTGATTGTGAGCAAGAGATTTATTGTGCTAGTTTCTATATCGCTATCACATGGAATACCCGAAGAGCTGGCATCATATCTGCACTTCACAACCACCTCACAGGCTAGAGAGGATAGCTGTAATCATTCCATTTTACAGAGGAGAAACATGACAAGTGGAGGCACTAAGGGACTTGCCCACAACTGCAGAGTGGTAGAGCCCGTAGAAACACTTTGATCCCCCTAGTTTCAAATATAAGCCTCTTTATACCCTATAAATGACACCCCAAATAGCAAAAGACAGGTGAGAGAAGCCTAATGAGAATTGAAATGAGTTACCTGATGAAGCAAAGCTGGAAGGGTGCACGCTCAGCTTTCAGAAATCCTATTGGCATGGTAAGTTCCCAGTCGTGGCTCTCATCAATACCACGTTTGGTCCAGAAGAGCATGCTGGGCTGAATCAGAGGCAGTGGTGTTTATCGACACCTGTCAGCAGAGCCAGCCTCACCATACCTTGCTACTGCTCGGGGAACTAAATCTGCTTAATGCCATTTAGCTTTTTTCCCTATGTTACTCTGGGAATGCAATCCATTGCCCCTTGAACACTTGAAAATTCAGCTGCTCCTCATTTCAGTTTCTAGACCAATGGTTTTGCCTTGTCAAGGGAGACCAAGGGAAGGTATTGAATGAGAAGGAGGTATCCTAGCGGTCAAGGTATCTCCTCATCCTATTATTCATTCCACCTGTTAACCTAGCCCGTTATTATTGGGAAATCTGCTAAGCCCTGGGGACCCAGGAGTGTCCAGCAAGCAGAAGACGTGGAGGCTCCCTTCCCTCATGGAACTTGTGTTGTAGTGGGGAGATACACAATAAACAAGAAGACAGAACTTCAGATGGTCATCAGCATTGCAAAAATAACCAACGCGGGGCGCCTGGGTGGCACAGTCATTGGGCGTCTGCCTTGGGCTCAGGGCATGATCCCGGTGTTCCGGGATTGAGTCCCACATCAGGCTCCTCCGCTATGAGCCTGCTTCTTCCTCTCCCACTCCCCTGCTTGTGTTCCCTCTCTTGCTGGCTATCTCTGTCAAATAAATAAATAAAATCTTTAAAAATAATCAACGCTTTCAGGGAGCATAATTGGGGGTGATAGTGGTGGTGGTGGGCCCATTTTAGCTTCTGTAGGCATTTTAGGAAGCCATCTGGAACAGGCAACATTGGAGCTACAAACTGATTGAAGGAAGACAAATCCAGGAAAAGTCCAGGGGAAATGTTCCAAATGGAGGGAAGACTAGGCACACAGGTCCCAAGGAGGAAAAGAACATAGGCAGCCAGCGTTGCTGGCTTACCATGGATTGAGGGATCGGTATTAGGTAAGATTGGGGTGTAGGCAAGACTTGAGGTCATGAGAGGTCTGGGAAACCATTCTGGGGGCATTGGATTTAATTCTAAGTGGCCACAGTGCACCAGCCTGGGGTCTGGCCTCTGAGTATATTCCCTTTCCCCTTCCACTATGGGCTCTGGTGTTTTAAAGACAAGGTGCAGCTGTACAGTTTGAGTTCTTAATGACACAGATCATGTGGATGACATCTTGCTGACAGTGGGTCCAAGAAGGGGACATTGAAGCCTGAGAAGTAGAGACAAGGTCTAAATTATCTCCTGAAGATGGCAACAGGAGATGGAGGCCGTCAGCTTTGTTCTGCCTGGAGAAAGCTTCCTTACAAAGACTCTTTACAGATGGTTGTTCCTTTTTACCCCTGTACAGTTTGAATCTGGAAGACCCTAGACTAATTATGACCTCATTGATTTAAGTCTCGAGCATGGACTGGGACCTGCAAACATCAGTTTGGCTCAGTTAACCCGAGCTTCAGCATACTCATCAGTAATTGTAGCTACTACCAACACCTGTCTCGGGGACTTGCAACAAGACAAAATATGGTTCATCTTCATGCTTTGCAAACCACAAGCTTTCAAGGAGCTCTCACTACTACTATTAAAGACCCAACTTTTCCCCCACTCGCTCTGTTCCTCACACATGTGTACTTATTTCAAAATTTTGCATAATGTTTTTTAAGCTTTTGGAAGAGGTCCTTGAATAGTATAGGTAATGACCAATGCCTGTAAATTATGACTCTCCATACAAGTAATTCATTTCAAGCTATAGGCAGCATAGGCAGAGGCTGCCTGTTCATCAACATGTAGAAAAAGCCAAAACCACGTATATTAATCACCATCTGCAACTGCCCTCATAACCCAGTCAACTACATGCACAGGGCTTTCCAGCATGGGCAAAGAGCTCCCCAAATAGATAGAATCCCTAGGAGCCTGGAACTGCTGGTGGCTAAAGAGGGACATCGCGGCAGCCCCCAGGACCCAGGTTACTGAGGATGAGGCCAGAGACAAGCTCAAAGGCTCCCTTTGAAGTAACACCCTGTCCCAGGCCAGCAAGCAGTGTGGAAAGCTGAGGGGGAAAAAACAAACAAAACAACCCCAGTCTTAGCATTAAGTGGGATGCTTACCTTCTCTTTTCTTGGTACAAGCTCCGCAGTTACGACAGGGGGGTCAGGACTCCTTCTGGTGGGACACTAAGGAGAGAGGGTGGGCTGCTACCACCTCCAGTTATCCCTTCAAAGGGGAGTGAGTGCCAGTGAAAGTTCTCTTCTCATCTCTGGCTGGAGCAGGCAGCTTCAACCCCTTTTATTTAGTAGCCCAGCCCAAGTGTTACACACCTGACCACAATTCCTCCACCGCATTTCCTCCTCTCCTGGCCTGCTGCAGAAACCTGCTCAGCCCCGCCCTCTCCAAAGCTTGGAGGCTTCCTCCAAGCCCTGCATCTCCACCCTCCTCCTCCTCTTCCTTCAAGGCTCCCTGGCAGGGCCGCCCTAACCAGCTGAGGTACCCAGAGCTAACCCCAGACAGGCTGCCTATGCTGTTAGTTGGTGGGTGGTTGGTCTGGACTCCACCAGCCTGGCTCTGGCCCCTCCAATTTATTTTGAGAGGGAGCCCCTGGGTTAGAGCCAGAACTTGGGCACTTGGACCAGCTGTGGGAAACCAGAGAGTGTCCATTTTCTGGTGATTGATTTAGAAACTTGTAGGAATTCGAAGGCCAAATGTCAGAAGATGGGGTTTCGTCTAGCTGCTTCACAGGGTAACTTCATTCCAGGCCAAGAAGCTGTACCCCTGTGGCAGAGAATTGGCTATGATGTGGCAGAGAATTGGCTATGATGCACCCTACTTCACGGACCACAGCTTGTCTCATGACAAGTGTAGCAGCCGCCTTTATTCTCAGTAAAAAAGATGAGGGGAGAACTTGAGAGAGAGGTTGAAATCTGACCACCAGGCTGAAAGGAGATTCTGTTTCTTCCTCTGCGTTGGGGAGATTAGCAAAGAAAGTAGAGCAATGCACCCCAGGTCTATTATTAACAAGCACTGAGTCATGCCAATTAATGGTTGTTCCACTGAATCCACAGGTGGTCCTAAAGAGTCAAATTATCCTTGAAAAAAGACGCTTACTGCTCAGATTCCAAACCTAAGCATTGAGGATTTTATTTCCTTGCACTGGCAAGTTAGTATTCCCTCTCTCCAGATCAGATTTACAGATTTTTAGACTCATAGGAATTATCTCAGGTTTTAAAAATGCATATGTCTGCATTAAACTCTCAGATTCCAAGAGGACTCAGGAATCTGTATTTTAAAAAATTTCCGAACAGATTTCTCATGTGAATGGTCTGGACTCTGTGCTTCAAGGAATACTGCCCTAGAATAGGTCTAAATACACTCTTCCCAGCCTGACATTTCTTGATGCCTTTTAAACTCTGCAAGGACCGGTTGTTACCATTGTTTCTAATTCGTGGTTCTACCACTGCCCTCAGGAATTCCCCAGCTGGCTCCAGTGTGTTCCCCCTCCCTTTAACTTACAAATGAGCTTTATCAGAGGACAATGTTAGACTCACAGATATTCCAGCTGTAAGACCTTAGAAGTGACGTCATGTAAGAAGATGTGGCCCATATATACAATGGAATATTATTCAGCCATCAAAAAGAACGATTTCTCAACATTTGCAGCAACATGGATGGGACTGGAGGAGATTATGCTAAGTGAAATAAGTCAAGCAGAGAAAGACAATTATCATATGGTTCCACTCATTTATGGAACATAAGAAGTAGGAAGATCAGTAGGAGAAGAAAGGGAAGAAGGAAGGGGGGGTAAACAGAAGGCGGAATGAACCATGACAGACTATGGACTCTGGGAAACAAACTGAGGGCTTCAAAGGGGAGGGGGGTGGGGGATTGGGATAGGCTGGTGATGGGTAGTAAGGAGGGCACGTATTGCATGGAGCACGGGGTGTTATACGCAAGTAATGAATCATGGAACTTTACATCAAAAACTTGGGATGTACTGTATAGTGACTAACATAACATAACAAAAAATTATTATAAAAAAAAAGAAGTGATGTCATTGAACCCTTTCTTATCCCACCAGAAAAGACATTAAGCCCTAGATCTGCCCTTTCTCCCTCCTGACACCTAAACCTTACATTATTGCCACCACTACACCAGCCCCAAAGCTGACTCCTCTCATGCCACCCCTTTCCAGGCTTACTCCCCATGGTACTACTACTTCTGGAGAAGAAGCCAGGAGCATGGGCCCCACAATCAATTCCTCTCCCCACTCCATGGTTGAGGCAATGTGTTCAGAAACACAGTCAGGTGTTCTTCAGTCAGGTTTAGTGTTAGAATGAGATTCTCACATTCCACTTGCTCCCTCACATGGAGTTGTCTTATAAGCAACTAGATTTCATATGACTGTCCGTCTCAATCATTGAAATCATAAGGCAAGAAGGACAGGACCCATTTGATTCAAAACACATTTACTAAGCACCTAATATGTGCAGGGCATTGTGCTAGGCACAGCAAGGGGTGTGACGAGGACCGAAAGGTGCCGATGATGATGTCATTACTGTCATGGGCATCACTTTACTAGTGAATCAGGGAGAGAACACAGAGTAGGAACCAAATAATGAGAGTGGTGTAGGACAATGTGTGTGTTTTATTCACCCAAGGGGAAATGCTCTCATGGAGCTGCCCACCCCACCCTATCAGTAGCTCAGATAATCCCACGTGATACAGTAGGGAAACTAAAATTAAATGTTTTCTTGCCTTGCCAGTGCAATTCCACAAGTTTTTCCCAGTACTCAGAACCTTCAGACAGAATGAATGGAGCATAATCTAGTGGTTACAAACACAGACTTTGGTACCAGAGGGCTTGGATTCAAACCCTTACTCCACCAGCTCCCAGCTGTGTGGTTTTGGGCAAAGTGCCATACATCCCTGGGGGGTGGTTGGGGGCAGATAGTAAGTAGTACATCGAAAAGCCGTTACCAGGATGATATCGACTAATATACATAAAGTGTGTTTAAAGTGAGAGTGTTTAAATATTATTATTCAGGAGATCCTAAACATTGTTACCATGTATTTATTTGCACTATAAAAGACTTGCAATGTTTTCTCACCAGAAGACCAATAATATCTCCCAAATATTTGCTCCATTTGGTTTATGCTTCTCACTTCTGTTTAAGCTTCTTTCTTAGTTTATCCATGCTTTCCTCATGTATTCATTTAAATATTATCTTTTTTTTATTGAGGATGTATGGTGTGTCAAACACTGTGCTAGGTCTTGGGGGTCCACCGGGTGAACAAACAGCCACTATCCCTGCTCTGAAGGAGTTCATAGTCTACTGGCATGCCAGATATTAATTGAAGAATCGTACAAAAGTTATGATATTATGATTGTGATAAGTGTTAAATGTTAAGAAGGAGGTGCATGGGCCCCACATGAACAAGTACCCAGCACTGAGAAATCTCATGAAAAGGATTTGACTTGGAAAGAGGCTAGGCTGGAACCGAGATGTGAAAGAAGAGATGGAATTAACTTTACAGGGTGGAGGTGGCATGTCAGAATATTCTAGATAAAGAAATGCTACGTGTTCGGTGTATTAGCCTGTTTTGTTGAAGTAATAACTGACCTCCACATCTCAGTGGCTCATACCATAGAGGTTTTTACTTGCTTATAACTCACAGGTAGGCTTGGGCCATGGCTCCACTTCTCATTCAAGGACTCAAACTGAAGGAACAGCCCCAATGTGGGACATGCTATTCTTGTAGCAGAACAAAAGGTCAGGAGCACTGTTGGAAACCTTGAACATAACTCTGAAGGCTTCTGTTTGGATGTAGCCTTGTCATGTTTGCTTGCATTCCTTTTGATGACAGTGAGCTTTTAACAGTCTCAAAATCCACAAGAAGGGGCCACTGTGGCCTGAAAAGTAGAGATCAAAGCCACACTCAAAGCCAAAGGGACAAGGATGTACAAACCTCAACACTGTGGACATAGAACTGTACCCGGCAGTGGGTAGGAGCAAAATCCTCTTACAAGGAAGGGGACGGGAATACGTAATTGCAAAAATAATATAATCTGCTATACTAAGGCTCTGTGGTAGAAAGCAAATGGCAAAACCCTGGAGACCTGTGTGGCTAAGGCTGAGTGAGTTGATGGGACTGTGATGAGATGAGACTGGAGTAATAAGTACAGCCAAGCCCTGTAAGGGGATCTGGCCTTTATACTGTGAGCGATGAGAAAACATTCAACCTCTTTCCTGGTTGTTAAAAGGACACTTTTCATGTTTTTCTGGTTTCTAAGGCATACACGTTCATTATAAAAAGTGTGGAAATGACAGATACATAAAAAGAAAAAAAATACAAATCTCCTCTAACTTTACAACTCAGAGAACCATCAACGATTGATATTTTGGTGAATATGATTTTATTTCTATTATTTTAAAAAATATTTTCTTTATTTGAGGGAAAGAGAATGAGAGAGAGAGAGAGACAGCGCATGAGATGGGGGAGAGTCAGAGAAGGAAGCAGACTCCCTGCTGAGCAGGGACCCCCCCCCCCCATGAGGGACTGATCCTGGGACTCCAGGATCATGACTTGAGATGAAGGCTGTCGCTTAACCAACTGAGCCACCCAGGCACTCATGGCGAATATGATTTTAGGCTTTTAGATGCTTTTTAGTGTATAGGAGATACTTTTAAAATGAAAATTGGATCACATTTTTCATTGGTTGCTATGAATATTTTTCAGGTTATTAAATATTCTTCCCATGATTATCATCATTATGGATGCATCACATTTTAACTAATTCCCACCTATTGGACATACACATTTTTGTAATTTTTCCATTTTACAGAAATTCAACATTGATTTCACTTTATAGACATGGCATTTTTATCTTAAAATGTATGATAAATTTGAAGGCCATTGATACAAATTGCTAGTTGTCCCTCAAGAAAAGTTGTAGCAAGTCACATACAACCCTAGAGCAGGATTTGCTGACTCCATTGATAATTGTTTTATATTGCTAATTTAATCAGTGAAAGATATAGTTTTATTTTCATTTTGCATTTATTTGATAAGGAAGGACAGAGTTTATATAATTCCCTGTGCTTTGATCAGGGAAAGAATTACTTGATTAAAACTATGGGCCTTTCAGATCTTCTACTCGGAATGTACTCATTTCTTCTTCAGAAAATTGTAACTACTTTATCCCCTTTAACTAATTATAAGACTTTTTTTTTAAAGATTTTTAAATTTATTCATTTGAGAGAGAGAGAGACAGAGAAAGCACAAGCAGAGAGAGAGGCAGAGAAAGAGGAAGAAACAGACTCCCCACTGAGCTGGGAGCGTGACGTGGGGCTTGATACCAGGACCTGAAAATCATGACCTGAGCTGAAGGTAGACACTTAACCATCTGAGCCACACAGGCGCCCCTCATTATAAGATTTTCTTTTGCTTCCTACCGAACACATTCTCTGATCATCCCTGCCTCTGATTATCTCCTTGCTGTGGGAGCCAATGGAGGATAAGGGCAGTTGGTTCTATGTATTTGGTGGGATGATATGGTTTACATGTATTCTGTCTCCCCAAATGGAGAGGGTGCCCTCTGGTGATTGAATTTTGTGCCCTCCTGTAGTGTCTTGCTCCGTGCTCTGCATGTGTTATGATCCATAAATATTTGTGAGTGAATGTTAAGAAAAGGCACAATGGTACATGGGTGGGCAATTTTTGACTTAATGAATGGCTCAGTTGTGGAGACATGCACTAGCTGTATTAAGAAATGATCCTGGACCAAAGTAATTTTGAATGCCACTCAGAATCTCTTTTAAGATTTGGGATGTACTGTATGGTGACTAACATAATATAATAAAAAAAAAACATTAAAAAAAGATTGGAATCTAACACCAATTTTTTCAACTTTCATAACATAGAGTAGCAACATAGGGCATTCTGATTTGACAGAAGCCCAATAACTTCATCCGACTCTGAAATTTATTTTACCCCCAGCTAAAGAACTTTTGCCCATTTGATATGTGGTGTGTTATTTTCATTAATTTTTATTAAGTATTTGAAGGGTTTTTTTCCCCTCTTCCTGTAACAGTCTTGTGCTAATGTCTTGTCAAGCTAATGTCTTGTCAAGCTAGTCTGACAATGTACATTGTATCTTTATGCTCCCCTTCTCATGTTACCAGGAACGGACAAATGAAAAGACCATTAACAGAGCATTCCACTGTATCATTGGGGAATGTGGGGAAAAGGGCAACCCTTGCTGATACTATCTTGCTTCCTGTGGATGTAGAGTAATTGCTCGAAAGTCTCTCAGGCCCCAGGTAAATTGGCTATGATGATTTCTCTCTACATGGACATCATTCTCATATTGGCTCACTTTATCTGTGGCCTGTTGCTCACTTGTACCCTTGTCTTGAAGGAGCAGGAACCAGAGCTTGTCAAACATTTGTCCCACCATGTGACATCTTCCACATTTATTCTATGCCACTGAACCCAGAAGTAATTTTAGGATTATTCTGTCACATAGCTCCCCATGGCCCCCTGCAGTGCCTAGAAATGCTTATGTGAGATGACACTTACTTGCATTTCCTACACGCATCGGTATTATCAGGCAGTGTAGACTAGACAAGCTAGTCTACAGCTGAACATACATCATCACGGCTCTTTCCCATTTCACAAATATTATTTATGCCTCAAACAAATAGATGCCCATCTCCTTCCAGGAATAGTGAGATTTTGGTTTATAATCATTGTTTCCCAAATAAATGGGAACACCTGAACAGGTGTTCTCTCCATGAATTACTTAATTAAAATAGCTCCCTGAAGGCTGTCAAAATACCAGAGGAAGAGAGCGAAGCACAGAGATTTAATTTTGAGTAACTCCTTTATTAAAATGGAAGGGATCACAGTCTGGCTTACTTCAATTGGGAGACTGCATTAAAAGTCTATCAACGAAGAATGATGTCCTTCAATAAAGCAGTGTTTCCAAAGTGTGGCATGAAGACCACCGACATTAGGATGATTTGGGGGAACTTATAAAACATTCAGTTTCTTGGCTTCACCTCAGACCTACTGAACTCTCTGAGTGGAGCTTGGGAACTACATTTGAATACCCACCACCCCAGATAATTTCTGCGTACACCAAAGTTTGAGAATCAATACAGGGCTTAGTGATATTCTGATAGGGGGGAGTCTGAATGTGATGTTGTCTTCTGAAAACTCCATGTGTCTGAATATTGTTTATGTCTGCCTCCTCCATTAAATTGTGGGATCTGTGAAGATGGGCCAGTGAGCCCACTTCTATATCCCTAGGAGCCAGCACAGTGCCTGGCTTACCCCATACCTACTGGATCAGAAACTCAGGGGGTCAGGCTCATTGACCTTTATTTTAACAAGTCCTGAAGGTGAGCCTGATGCATGCTATAGTTGCAATAGTATAAAAGAATCTTTTCAGAAAAGCTATTTGCTTCTTAAGAGTAGCAACCTACTGCCTTTTTTTTTTTTTTTTTTTTTTTA
>NC_048220.1:96811821-96906822 GCF_002007445.2 Ailuropoda melanoleuca | reverse complement strand
CCCTGGGGACCCAGGAGTGTCCAGCAAGCAGAAGACGTGGAGGCTCCCTTCCCTCATGGAACTTGTGTTGTAGTGGGGAGATACACAATAAACAAGAAGACAGAACTTCAGATGGTCATCAGCATTGCAAAAATAACCAACGCGGGGCGCCTGGGTGGCACAGTCATTGGGCGTCTGCCTTGGGCTCAGGGCATGATCCCGGTGTTCCGGGATTGAGTCCCACATCAGGCTCCTCCGCTATGAGCCTGCTTCTTCCTCTCCCACTCCCCCACTTGTGTTCCCTCTCTTGCTGGCTNGCTTGTGTTCCCTCTCTTGCTGGCTATCTCTGTCAAATAAATAAATAAAATCTTTAAAAATAATCAACGCTTTCAGGGAGCATAATTGGGGGTGATAGTGGTGGTGGTGGGCCCATTTTAGCTTCTGTAGGCATTTTAGGAAGCCATCTGGAACAGGCAACATTGGAGCTACAAACTGATTGAAGGAAGACAAATCCAGGAAAAGTCCAGGGGAAATGTTCCAAATGGAGGGAAGACTAGGCACACAGGTCCCAAGGAGGAAAAGAACATAGGCAGCCAGTGTTGCTGGCTTACCATGGATTGAGGGATCGGTATTAGGTAAGATTGGGGTGTAGGCAAGACTTGAGGTCATGAGAGGTCTGGGAAACCATTCTGGGGGCATTGGATTTAATTCTAAGTGGCCACAGTGCACCAGCCTGGGGTCTGGCCTCTGAGTATATTCCCTTTCCCCTTCCACTATGGGCTCTGGTGTTTTAAAGACAAGGTGCAGCTGTACAGTTTGAGTTCTTAATGACACAGATCATGTGGATGACATCTTGCTGACAGTGGGTCCAAGAAGGGGACATTGAAGCCTGAGAAGTAGAGACAAGGTCTAAATTATCTCCTGAAGATGGCAACAGGAGATGGAGGCCGTCAGCTTTGTTCTGCCTGGAGAAAGCTTCCTTACAAAGACTCTTTACAGATGGTTGTTCCTTTTTACCCCTGTACAGTTTGAATCTGGAAGACCCTAGACTAATTATGACCTCATTGATTTAAGTCTCGAGCATGGACTGGGACCTGCAAACATCAGTTTGGCTCAGTTAACCCGAGCTTCAGCATACTCATCAGTAATTGTAGCTACTACCAACACCTGTCTCGGGGACTTGCAACAAGACAAAATATGGTTCATCTTCATGCTTTGCAAACCACAAGCTTTCAAGGAGCTCTCACTACTACTATTAAAGACCCAACTTTTCCCCCACTCGCTCTGTTCCTCACACATGTGTACTTATTTCAAAATTTTGCATAATGTTTTTTAAGCTTTTGGAAGAGGTCCTTGAATAGTATAGGTAATGACCAATGCCTGTAAATTATGACTCTCCATACAAGTAATTCATTTCAAGCTATAGGCAGCATAGGCAGAGGCTGCCTGTTCATCAACATGTAGAAAAAGCCAAAACCACGTATATTAATCACCATCTGCAACTGCCCTCATAACCCAGTCAACTACATGCACAGGGCTTTCCAGCATGGGCAAAGAGCTCCCCAAATAGATAGAATCCCTAGGAGCCTGGAACTGCTGGTGGCTAAAGAGGGACATCGCGGCAGCCCCCAGGACCCAGGTTACTGAGGATGAGGCCAGAGACAAGCTCAAAGGCTCCCTTTGAAGTAACACCCTGTCCCAGGCCAGCAAGCAGTGTGGAAAGCTGAGGGGGAAAAAACAAACAAAACAACCCCAGTCTTAGCATTAAGTGGGATGCTTACCTTCTCTTTTCTTGGTACAAGCTCCGCAGTTACGACAGGGGGGTCAGGACTCCTTCTGGTGGGACACTAAGGAGAGAGGGTGGGCTGCTACCACCTCCAGTTATCCCTTCAAAGGGGAGTGAGTGCCAGTGAAAGTTCTCTTCTCATCTCTGGCTGGAGCAGGCAGCTTCAACCCCTTTTATTTAGTAGCCCAGCCCAAGTGTTACACACCTGACCACAATTCCTCCACCGCATTTCCTCCTCTCCTGGCCTGCTGCAGAAACCTGCTCAGCCCCGCCCTCTCCAAAGCTTGGAGGCTTCCTCCAAGCCCTGCATCTCCACCCTCCTCCTCCTCTTCCTTCAAGGCTCCCTGGCAGGGCCGCCCTAACCAGCTGAGGTACCCAGAGCTAACCCCAGACAGGCTGCCTATGCTGTTAGTTGGTGGGTGGTTGGTCTGGACTCCACCAGCCTGGCTCTGGCCCCTCCAATTTATTTTGAGAGGGAGCCCCTGGGTTAGAGCCAGAACTTGGGCACTTGGACCAGCTGTGGGAAACCAGAGAGTGTCCATTTTCTGGTGATTGATTTAGAAACTTGTAGGAATTCGAAGGCCAAATGTCAGAAGATGGGGTTTCGTCTAGCTGCTTCACAGGGTAACTTCATTCCAGGCCAAGAAGCTGTACCCCTGAGGCAGAGAATGGGCTATGATGCACCCTACTTCACGGACCACAGCTTGCCTCATGACAAGTGTAGCAGCCGCCTTTATTCTCAGTAAAAAAGATGAGGGGAGAACTTGAGAGAGAGGTTGAAATCTGACCACCAGGCTGAAAGGAGATTCTGTTTCTTCCTCTGCGTTGGGGAGATTAGCAAAGAAAGTAGAGCAATGCACCCCAGGTCTATTATTAACAAGCACTTAGTCATGCCAATTAATGGTTGTTCCACTGAATCCACAGGTGGTCCTAAAGAGTCAAATTATCCTTGAAAAAAGACGCTTACTGCTCAGATTCCAAACCTAAGCATTGAGGATTTTATTTCCTTGCACTGGCAAGTTAGTATTCCCTCTCTCCAGATCAGATTTACAGATTTTTAGACTCATAGGAATTATCTCAGGTTTTAAAAATGCATATGTCTGCATTAAACTCTCAGATTCCAAGAGGACTCAGGAATCTGTATTTTAAAAAATTTCCGAACAGATTTCTCATGTGAATGGTCTGGACTCTGTGCTTCAAGGAATACTGCCCTAGAATAGGTCTAAATACACTCTTCCCAGCCTGACATTTCTTGATGCCTTTTAAACTCTGCAAGGACCGGTTGTTACCATTGTTTCTAATTCGTGGTTCTACCACTGCCCTCAGGAATTCCCCAGCTGGCTCCAGTGTGTTCCCCCTCCCTTTAACTTACAAATGAGCTTTATCAGAGGACAATGTTAGACTCACAGATATTCCAGCTGTAAGACCTTAGAAGTGACGTCATGTAAGAAGATGTGGCCCATATATACAATGGAATATTATTCAGCCATCAAAAAGAACGATTTCTCAACATTTGCAGCAACATGGATGGGACTGGAGGAGATTATGCTAAGTGAAATAAGTCAAGCAGAGAAAGACAATTATCATATGGTTCCACTCATTTATGGAACATAAGAAGTAGGAAGATCAGTAGGAGAAGAAAGGGAAGAAGGAAGGGGGGGTAAACAGAAGGCGGAATGAACCATGACAGACTATGGACTCTGGGAAACAAACTGAGGGCTTCAAAGGGGAGGGGGGTGGGGGATTGGGATAGGCTGGTGATGGGTAGTAAGGAGGGCACGTATTGCATGGAGCACGGGGTGTTATACGCAAGTAATGAATCATGGAACTTTACATCAAAAACTTGGGATGTACTGTATAGTGACTAACATAACATAACAAAAAATTATTATAAAAAAAAAGAAGTGATGTCATTGAACCCTTTCTTATCCCACCAGAAAAGACATTAAGCCCTAGATCTGCCCTTTCTCCCTCCTGACACCTAAACCTTACATTATTGCCACCACTACACCAGCCCCAAAGCTGACTCCTCTCATGCCACCCCTTTCCAGGCTTACTCCCCATGGTACTACTACTTCTGGAGAAGAAGCCAGGAGCATGGGCCCCACAATCAATTCCTCTCCCCACTCCATGGTTGAGGCAATGTGTTCAGAAACACAGTCAGGTGTTCTTCAGTCAGGTTTAGTGTTAGAATGAGATTCTCACATTCCACTTGCTCCCTCACATGGAGTTGTCTTATAAGCAACTAGATTTCATATGACTGTCCGTCTCAATCATTGAAATCATAAGGCAAGAAGGACAGGACCCATTTGATTCAAAACACATTTACTAAGCACCTAATATGTGCAGGGCATTGTGCTAGGCACAGCAAGGGGTGTGACGAGGACCGAAAGGTGCCGATGATGATGTCATTACTGTCATGGGCATCACTTTACTAGTGAATCAGGGAGAGAACACAGAGTAGGAACCAAATAATGAGAGTGGTGTAGGACAATGTGTGTGTTTTATTCACCCAAGGGGAAATGCTCTCATGGAGCTGCCCACCCCACCCTATCAGTAGCTCAGATAATCCCACGTGATACAGTAGGGAAACTAAAATTAAATGTTTTCTTGCCTTGCCAGTGCAATTCCACAAGTTTTTCCCAGTACTCAGAACCTTCAGACAGAATGAATGGAGCATAATCTAGTGGTTACAAACACAGACTTTGGTACCAGAGGGCTTGGATTCAAACCCTTACTCCACCAGCTCCCAGCTGTGTGGTTTTGGGCAAAGTGCCATACATCCCTGGGGGGTGGTTGGGGGCAGATAGTAAGTAGTACATACATCGCAAAGCAGTTACCAGGATGATATCGACTAATATACATAAAGTGTGTTTAAAGTGAGAGTGTTTAAATATTATTATTCAGGAGATCCTAAACATTGTTACCATGTATTTATTTGCACTATAAAAGACTTGCAATGTTTTCTCACCAGAAGACCAATAATATCTCCCAAATATTTGCTCCATTTGGTTTATGCTTCTCACTTCTGTTTAAGCTTCTTTCTTAGTTTATCCATGCTTTCCTCATGTATTCATTTAAATATTATCTTTTTTTTATTGAGGATGTATGGTGTGTCAAACACTGTGCTAGGTCTTGGGGGTCCAACGGGTGAACAAACAGCCACTATCCCTGCTCTGAAGGAGTTCATAGTCTACTGGCATGCCAGATATTAATTGAAGAATCGTACAAAAGTTATGATATTATGATTGTGATAAGTGTTAAATGTTAAGAAGGAGGTGCATGGGCCCCACATGAACAAGTACCCAGCACTGAGAAATCTCATGAAAAGGATTTGACTTGGAAAGAGGCTAGGCTGGAACCGAGATGTGAAAGAAGAGATGGAATTAACTTTACAGGGTGGAGGTGGCATGTCAGAATATTCTAGATAAAGAAATGCTACGTGTTCGGTGTATTATCCTGTTTTGTTGAAGTAATAACTGACCTCCACATCTCAGTGGCTCATACCATAGAGGTTTTTACTTGCTTATAACTCACAGGTAGGCTTGGGCCATGGCTCCACTTCTCATTCAAGGACTCAAACTGAAGGAACAGCCCCAATGTGGGACATGCTATTCTTGTAGCAGAACAAAAGGTCAGGAGCACTGTTGGAAACCTTGAACATAACTCTGAAGGCTTCTGTTTGGATGTAGCCTTGTCATGTTTGCTTGCATTCCTTTTGATGACAGTGAGCTTTTAACAGTCTCAAAATCCACAAGAAGGGGCCACTGTGGCCTGAAAAGTAGAGATCAAAGCCACACTCAAAGCCAAAGGGACAAGGATGTACAAACCTCAACACTGTGGACATAGAACTGTACCCGGCAGTGGGTAGGAGCAAAATCCTCTTACAAGGAGGGGGACGGGAATACGTAATTGCAAAAATAATATAATCTGCTATACTAAGGCTCTGTGGTAGAAAGCAAATGGCAAAACCCTGGAGACCTGTGTGGCTAAGGCTGAGTGAGTTGATGGGACTGTGATGAGATGAGACTGGAGTAATAAGTACAGCCAAGCCCTGTAAGGGGATCTGGCCTTTATACTGTGAGCGATGAGAAAACATTCAACCTCTTTCCTGGTTGTTAAAAGGACACTTTTCATGTTTTTCTGGTTTCTAAGGCATACACGTTCATTATAAAAAGTGTGGAAATGACAGATACATAAAAAGAAAAAAAATACAAATCTCCTCTAACATTACATCAGAGAACCATCAACGATTGATATTTTGGTGAGTATGATTTTATTTCTATTATTTTAAAAAATATTTTCTTTATTTGAGGGAAAGAGAATGAGAGAGAGAGAGAGACAGCGCATGAGATGGGGGAGAGTCAGAGAAGGAAGCAGACTCCCTGCTGAGCAGGGCCCCCCCCCCCCATGAGGGACTGATCCTGGGACTCCAGGATCATGACTTGAGATGAAGGCTGTCGCTTAACCAACTGAGCCACCCAGGCACTCATGGCGAATATGATTTTAGGCTTTTAGATGCTTTTTAGTGTATAGGAGATACTTTTAAAATGAAAATTGGATCACATTTTTCATTGGTTGCTATGAATATTTTTCAGGTTATTAAATATTCTTCCCATGATTATCATCATTATGGATGCATCACATTTTAACTAATTCCCACCTATTGGACATACACATTTTTGTAATTTTTCCATTTTACAGAAATTCAACATTGATTTCACTTTATAGACATGGCATTTTTATCTTAAAATGTATGATAAATTTGAAGGCCATTGATACAAATTGCTAGTTGTCCCTCAAGAAAAGTTGTAGCAAGTCACATACAACCCTAGAGCAGGATTTGCTGACTCCATTGATAATTGTTTTATATTGCTAATTTAATCAGTGAAAGATATAGTTTTATTTTCATTTTGCATTTATTTGATAAGGAAGGACAGAGTTTATATAATTCCCTGTGCTTTGATCAGGGAAAGAATTACTTGATTAAAACTATGGGCCTTTCAGATCTTCTACTCGGAATGTACTCATTTCTTCTTCAGAAAATTGTAACTACTTTATCCCCTTTAACTAATTATAAGACTTTTTTTTTAAAGATTTTTAAATTTATTCATTTGAGAGAGAGAGAGACAGAGAAAGCACAAGCAGAGAGAGAGGCAGAGAAAGAGGAAGAAACAGACTCCCCACTGAGCTGGGAGCGTGACGTGGGGCTTGATACCAGGACCTGAAAATCATGACCTGAGCTGAAGGTAGACACTTAACCATCTGAGCCACACAGGCGCCCCTCATTATAAGATTTTCTTTTGCTTCCTACCGAACACATTCTCTGATCATCCCTGCCTCTGATTATCTCCTTGCTGTGGGAGCCAATGGAGGATAAGGGCAGTTGGTTCTATGTATTTGGTGGGATGATATGGTTTACATGTATTCTGTCTCCCCAAATGGAGAGGGTGCCCTCTGGTGATTGAATTTTGTGCCCTCCTGTAGTGTCTTGCTCCGTGCTCTGCATGTGTTATGATCCATAAATATTTGTGAGTGAATGTTAAGAAAAGGCACAATGGTACATGGGTGGGCAATTTTTGACTTAATGAATGGCTCAGTTGTGGAGACATGCACTAGCTGTATTAAGAAATGATCCTGGACCAAAGTAATTTTGAATGCCACTCAGAATCTCTTTTAAGATTTGGGATGTACTGTATGGTGACTAACATAATATAATAAAAAAAAAACATTAAAAAAAGATTGGAATCTAACACCAATTTTTTCAACTTTCATAACATAGAGTAGCAACATAGGGCATTCTGATTTGACAGAAGCCCAATAACTTCATCCGACTCTGAAATTTATTTTACCCCCAGCTAAAGAACTTTTGCCCATTTGATATGTGGTGTGTTATTTTCATTAATTTTTATTAAGTATTTGAAGGGTTTTTTTCCCCTCTTCCTGTAACAGTCTTGTGCTAATGTCTTGTCAAGCTAATGTCTTGTCAAGCTAGTCTGACAATGTACATTGTATCTTTATGCTCCCCTTCTCATGTTACCAGGAACGGACAAATGAAAAGACCATTAACAGAGCATTCCACTGTATCATTGGGGAATGTGGGGAAAAGGGCAACCCTTGCTGATACTATCTTGCTTCCTGTGGATGTAGAGTAATTGCTCGAAAGTCTCTCAGGCCCCAGGTAAATTGGCTATGATGATTTCTCTCTACATGGACATCATTCTCATATTGGCTCACTTTATCTGTGGCCTGTTGCTCACTTGTACCCTTGTCTTGAAGGAGCAGGAACCAGAGCTTGTCAAACATTTGTCCCACCATGTGACATCTTCCACATTTATTCTATGCCACTGAACCCAGAAGTAATTTTAGGATTATTCTGTCACATAGCTCCCCATGGCCCCCTGCAGTGCCTAGAAATGCTTATGTGAGATGACACTTACTTGCATTTCCTACACGCATCGGTATTATCAGGCAGTGTAGACTAGACAAGCTAGTCTACAGCTGAACATACATCATCACGGCTCTTTCCCATTTCACAAATATTATTTATGCCTCAAACAAATAGATGCCCATCTCCTTCCAGGAATAGTGAGATTTTGGTTTATAATCATTGTTTCCCAAATAAATGGGAACACCTGAACAGGTGTTCTCTCCATGAATTACTTAATTAAAATAGCTCCCTGAAGGCTGTCAAAATACCAGAGGAAGAGAGCGAAGCACAGAGATTTAATTTTGAGTAACTCCTTTATTAAAATGGAAGGGATCACAGTCTGGCTTACTTCAATTGGGAGACTGCATTAAAAGTCTATCAACGAAGAATGATGTCCTTCAATAAAGCAGTGTTTCCAAAGTGTGGCATGAAGACCACCGACATTAGGATGATTTGGGGGAACTTATAAAACATTCAGTTTCTTGGCTTCACCTCAGACCTACTGAACTCTCTGAGTGGAGCTTGGGAACTACATTTGAATACCCACCACCCCAGATAATTTCTGCGTACACCAAAGTTTGAGAATCAATACAGGGCTTAGTGATATTCTGATAGGGGGGAGTCTGAATGTGATGTTGTCTTCTGAAAACTCCATGTGTCTGAATATTGTTTATGTCTGCCTCCTCCATTAAATTGTGGGATCTGTGAAGATGGGCCAGTGAGCCCACTTCTATATCCCTAGGAGCCAGCACAGTGCCTGGCTTACCCCATACCTACTGGATCAGAAACTCAGGGGGTCAGGCTCATTGACCTTTATTTTAACAAGTCCTGAAGGTGAGCCTGATGCATGCTATAGTTGCAATAGTATAAAAGAATCTTTTCAGAAAAGCTATTTGCTTCTTAAGAGTAGCAACCTACTGCCTTTTTTTTTTTTTTTTTTTTACCCTTTCCACTTCAAATTGAATATTCTTTGGTCTCTCTGCTACCATCCATCTTTTAAGATCAGGATGTATTAAATCCAGGCATGGTTTTAAGAAAAGGAAATGTTATCCCCATTTTACAGCAGAGGAAAGTCAGGCTCATAGGATATAAGTGACTTGTGAGGTCATACAGCTGATAAGGGACAGATCCAGAGTTTAATTCAAGATCTCTTAGACACTAATGCCCACAGTCTCCTTTATTCTTCTACTGGTTCTTCAGGTCCTGGCTGTTGTTTCCCTGGGCTGAATGAGGACTCTTCTGGGAGTTAAGGAGGGAAACTGATCTCTTTTTACTTCACTAGTAGCATCATCTGGAGGACATCTGTCCTGTGGGACCTTGTGTCTAACTAGTTTCCTGAACATCCTCTCTAGAAGTGGTCTAGAGGGACTCACCAGGACTTACAGGCTGGAGAGTCAGCCTGATTATTGTGGGATTATCTCCCCTTGCATTCACCAAATAGTCTTTAAAAACCATGTGCTTTTCCTTATTCTATTCCAATAACCAAAATAAGTCATATTTCATGAACTGGAGGAAACCAGAATAGGCCTACTGGAAGAATAGTCACTGGGAGTAAATCAACATTTATGCTGAAGGCCGATTTGTGTGCTTTTTCAAAAATCAGAGTTATGTGGGAGGTCATGCTTGTTTGGTCCAGAGCAAAGTAGTCAATATTATTCATTCATTCACCCTCTATGCCTATTTAGAACTCACAGTTGTATGAATCCAAATAAACAATGGGCAATGCAAATATAGCAAGATGAGTGCCATGACAAAAGCAAAGGCAACATGCTGTAGAAACATGTAACAGGCAAGCCAACCATGTTTGGGAGTTGAGGAAGGCTTCCTGTAGGAAGTGGTATCTAGGATCCAAAGATTTTTATAGGCACTACCAGCCAGGGAGTGGGAAAGCAGAGAAATATAAGGAGGAAGAAGGGATTTCTCAGAAGAAGGAACTGCCTGTGAGGAGTATATGGCAGAGTCAGGCCATCTAGGTCTTGTAACTGTTCCCCCAACATATTCCTGCCTTAGGGGAACCCAAACCAAGACAGAGATAGAATACAGACTTTAGTCCAGGCATTCAGGGTCTTGGCATTCTCATTATTCTTATTCATCACCATCATCAATATCATCATCATTATTACGTTAATATGAGAGCCTCCGGGATCTCGGGCTGCATTAATGTAACTATGTATTCAGAACAGGGAGAATGGAGAATCCTGTTCTCTTCTTCTTAAAATACATCTGGGGTTCACTTCTGATGGCTCCACCTAAAGAGGATCTTGATAAAGTATAGTGTGTACAAGGTAAGAAATGAAAAATAGCTCATGAGGAATATCTAAAAGAACTGGAAGGCTTATTCAGTTCTTAATTGCTATTATTGAAGGAGTGCTTCCATGACATCCAATTGTAGGTGGTCCATAAAACTGTCATAGCACCTTTTCAACTGTAAGTTTCATTGGGGTAAGGACCAAGTTTGTCTTGCTTACTATGGGTTCCCCAGTGCCCACCACAGTGCCTGGTACATAACAGGAACTCAATGGGTATTTGTTGAACGAACGAATGGCTGGGACACAGTTCCATATTAACTGCAACGCTTTTCCAGACTCTGTATTATTCCCACCATTTCCGAAGGTGGTTTTTTTCCCTCTCAACTAGAGATTCAAAGCACATCACATCATTGTGGCTGGCTTCCAGGGTGTATCTGTAGACAAATCCTTTAAGAAACTTCACCTACAGGTAAGATGCGGTGTCTAATGGTTCTACGGTATTGCTTGGGGAGTTTATCTTTCCAGTCTGTTTTATGCATCATGAACCAAAATATTTCATTGGAATCAAAGATGAGAAAGTGACACCACATTTTTCAGATCCAAAGGCCTGGGAATTGACCCCTCTGCTTAATATACTGCTAAGTGCCCTGAGCCTGCACAAGAGGAAAGTGGGTATAAGTAAGATTTTAATCATAGTGCTGAGGGGTTCAAAGCACCCTGAGCAGTTTTCTGAACTCCTTGAGCATCAGAGCATTCTTCCAAGGGACTTTGGAGACCATTTGGCCCAACATCTTCATTTTTTTATATAGGTCAACTTGAATCTCAAAAAGTAAAGTGTCTTTTTCCCATTAAAGCATCCTATTAGAGGCAGAGCAGGTATCTTTACTCAAAGACCTGTCTTTTTTTTTCCACCATGCTCTGCTATTTTTTCCCCTATTCTCTCTTCTCCACCTGTGTTAAGATAAGTATTCACCTGGGGCGCCTGGGTGGCACAGAGGTTAAGTGTCTGCCTTCGGCTCAGGGTGTGATCCTGGCGTTATGGGATCGAGCCCCACATCAGGCCTCTTCTGCTGTGAGCCTGCTTCTTCCTCTCCCACTCCCTGCTTGTGTTCCCTCTCTCGCTGGCTGTCTCTATCTCTGTCGAATAAATAAATAAAATCTTAAAAAAAAAGATAAGTATTCACCTTCCTCTAAAAATCAAAGATGGGCAAAAACATTAAGCTGTCTTTCTTCAATTTCCTCTTCGAGAATCATGTCCTTTGAGGTCACTTCTTTTCATAAACAGCCTATAGCTAATTTCCCCTCCTCCCATTATCTCTCCTTTGGGTTTACTCTTTAGCCAAAATAGCTTATTTAACTTATAACGATCATTTATATCTTGGCTTTCTGGCAGCCTACAGCAAAATAACAGATGCAGGAGAATCAAGTGTAGGAACGCACGCTGAAGATCTGGACTTTCAAAGAATAAGAAAATACTCAGTTTCCATGACTTCTTATTCATTTTCTAATATTCATGTATTTAAATACATAAAATACAGTGCTCATTTCAAGCAGCTGCTCATTTATGAAGTTTTTGGCGCCAGCCACCAAGACTTGAGTTTTTGAAAATCGAATGATTGGTGCTCTTCTTTTTAATCTCAATTTTTCATATTCATCGTATGAATGCTTATTTGTAACAAGATCTAGGTTGCAGGCTAAATGATTTGAAGACTAAAAAGCTTCTCCACTTCATGTTATATTTCCATTAGCCTATTAAACAATCTAGAGTCAGACACATAATCTTTTTCATGAAGGCATTTGTCCCAGGAACCTCCTATAAAATAAATTCAGGACTAGCACACCTAAGATGCCAGGAATCATCAGCTATTGAGTGAACAGATTAGTTTTCCAGGAAACCAGTTTTTACCTTGAAAATTTGAAAGTATAATTCCTTTCATAAATGGAAAGCAAGACAGGTAAGTTTGGATACATGGACATTTGGAACATAAGTCATTTTTACAGTGAAAGAGTGGGTAATCTGAGGAACACTGGTGGGGAGAGTGAGTAGTAAAAGGATACTTATGAGGTTACTTTAATAAAACTTACATTCCTCCTCATTTTGCATAGGGACAGTCTGGATAGAAAAAAGAAACAACTATGAATCTTCGAAATTTCCACTTCAATCATCTATTTTATTTTATCACCAAACACTTCATGACCACTTACTATGTACAGGCTTGGTGGGCAACGTGTGGAAAGAAGAAAGAGAGGCAAAATGTTTGGTCTCTACATTGTTAAATTCATAATATAGAGATGGGGGAAACACATAACTAAGGGATGCAAAATAGGACAGTTACATGTAATCTGCAATAGAGGAGCATGTTTAAAGTGAGGGCATGAAGAGGAAGAAATAATAAATTTCGACAGTGTCAATTCTGTTTCACAGGCATCTCTGTGTTACCTTTCGGACTCTATTTTTAAGGTTAGGGAGAAGAATATCCTTCCTTTAGAGACAACGTAGCCTGAGAAGTAAATCGCCCTCAAATGATCTTCAAGATTGAGGACAAATAGGTGTTTCCATGTCAGTCCTGCTAGGACAGTTTCTCTCTTGAACGTGAAAGCATTTTCAACTTATATTCTTTACTAAATCGTCACTGATTCCCTTTATAGGACACCACCAAGAAGCTTTTGTGATCTCCATCTTTTCCTGTGTCCTCACATCATAGCTCTCTCCTTTGATTTCAACCTGTTGGTACAAGGGAAACTATGGCTTTTCTGTATTAGACCAAAAATGCAATTACTGGGCAAATAAAAATTCTAGTACAAAGTTAAGACAGACTCCGGAATTCAGGTTTTTAACTGTTTCACTCTTCCAAAGGAGCCTCAGATGGAAACATCTGGTCCTAGAAGTCTTCAGCTGGATTTTTAATAAGTGGCAACATATTTTGAAAAAACCTTCAAAACAAACCCTTCTATTAATTCTTACCTCAACTCACTGCTTTTATTTTATTTTAGCATTGTGAGCCCTCAGTCAAATCATGCCAAGTGTCGAGGTTGAGCAGACTTGAGAGGGAGTCTTTATCTTACCTTTCTAAGATCCAGTATTAGGATGAGAAGTCTTCTGGATCAAAAGTTCTCTAGAA
Organism: Ailuropoda melanoleuca; assembly: GCF_002007445.2. Taxonomy (NCBI): domain Eukaryota; kingdom Metazoa; phylum Chordata; class Mammalia; order Carnivora; family Ursidae; genus Ailuropoda; species Ailuropoda melanoleuca. The sequence goes on along the minus strand of NC_048220.1, from coordinate 96,893,256 downwards.
AAGTCTGTTTCTAAGAAAAAGTAGTTGGAGGGCACTTGTGATGAGCACTTAGTGTTATATGAAGTGATGAATCACTCAATTCTACACCTGCCATATGTGCTAACTTACTAGAATTTAAATAAAAACTTGAAATAAAAAAAAACCAAAAGAGAAAAGGTAATTGCTTATGCTGAGTTACAACAGTGTGGGGCAGGGTACAAGCATTGTCTCTGTAGATTAATGCTTAGTGTTTCCTCTTGTTTTCTCTCACAGGTTATCTTTTGACTTCTTGTTTCATTTGGGCATTTTCTTTTGTCCAAACATATCTAAGGAATTGACATTAATTTTCTGAGCATTGGGCCCACAGTTTCTAGAGGGTGGTTTTCTATCTCATAGGTAATTCCAGATATCACACTTGGAGATGAACACATTGACCACTGTTCTATTCATTAGAGGGAAAATGTATTTCAATTTAGGAAGAAAGAACTTTAACTCTATGCTTCCAAGGATGATAGGTGAGAAGGGCTGCCCTGAGATTTGAGAGTGTTGTTATGCTTTATAGAAGATGAGACATAAACATAAATCCTGCTGTAATGCCACAGAAGAGCTTGCTCCTCATATTTGCTTGGAATAGAGCTCTGTTACAGTTTGAACGCATTTCAACCTTGATGCTTGAAATATTAACATTTTATCCTCAAATCTGCTTACAAATCACAAATCATGGTAAATATTCATGGATCATGCTCTTTTGCTTCCTAGGAAAGTATGAAGACTAGAAAAAAGCCTTATGGGGTCAGAACTTGGGATGTGGTGGGAGATAAGATTGAATATCAGCAGAGGTAAGCTGGCAATAAATTTGAGTTTCCATTTGTGGAGCATGGTTACAAAATAACTTCAAAGCACTTTCAAGAGATGAATGATGCTGGAAAAAGTGAAGCCGAACTTTCTGGCTTTACTCCAAGCACATACAGGCATGTAGGCTGAGATGCTAGAGAATCCATAGCCGTAGTGTCTCATATAACTCCGTGCCTTGCCCTTTGTAGAGTGCTTTAGAATTTTTCAATCACTCGTCCATTTTTTTTTGTTACCAGATCATGTGAGATGTATTATTAACCCCATTTCCAAGATAAAGAGACTGATGTTATTTGGTTTTAAAAGACTTTCCCATGTTTATAAGGCTAATAACTCAAAAAATGAGACCTGGATCTCAGACCCATTGACTACTCACTGGTCCAGGATTCATTTAGGATTCAGATAAAGATACCTCTTCCTCTGCAGGCCCTTCTGTCCACCTAAATCTGGGTTGGGTAAACATCTCTGGGCTCCAAAAAGTACCCTATAACAGCCTAACTCTTATCACAGTGGCTTATAATGAATTATTTCCTTGACTTTATTTTCCACTGGACTATGAGCTCCATGAGAGAAGTGGCTTGTTTATCATTGTAACATCAACACGTGGGGCCTGGCACATAGTTAATTTTCTTTAGGTGAACTAAATTCCAACATTTATTTTGCCAAAACAAGGAGGACAGTAAAGGTCTTTTAGGTTGACACACTCCAAATCTGGATAGAATGGGTGTCTCCCAATAAGAACAAATTACTGGTGCTATCCTCTTAAATATCTCATTGTAGATGCCCAAGGGAGGAGACTCAAAAATTCTTTTTAACCCAGACCATGGTTCTGCTTTGGGAACTGAGCCTGTTTCATTCTCAGCTGAAGGGCATTTATACGCAGTTGCTAACTCAAGCTGATAAAGGAACGAGAGATCCCCAAAGTTCTCTGAGCACAGAACCTTTCTTGCTTTCACTCACCAATACTCACAACTTTGCAGAAGAGAGATATGTATATTTAACTCTCTAGAAGAGCTATACCTGTTCCCCAAACCAGCCGTTCTCTGCCAGGCAGATAACTGTGGTGATGAGGTTGGTAGAGGTGCCAGATGATCTCTTCTCGTCCCACATGGAGAAGGAGTGAACATTGAGTGAAGATAAACAATGAAAATATCCATTTAAAATCCATAACCTGTGCAATTCAAAATTGGAAGTGGGATTTAGGACCTCACTCCCCTTTGGAAATTTGGAAATTCAACCCCATTTCTATGAGATTCTCCAATGTGACCAGCACAGCCAGAGTTGGCTGGACTCCTAGGTGCAATGCATAGTCCATCTGTTTGGTGTGAGCTTGGAGAATGAGTTTTGTGCATGGGACAGGTTCCAGTTGAATTTGAATTTCCTACAGATATTGAAGATGTGATTGTAAGTCCTGAATTCAAGGAACCCTAAGAGTTAGAGAGTCTCACAGTGGGCCATCCCTACCCCAACTTTTTCAGTCCATACACAACAGTGGTTCAGAAAGATAAACTCTACTCTAAGGCTGGTAAATCCAGCTTAGCACAATTCCTGGCTTATAGTATGTATTTTAATAACTATTTCTTTAATGATAATAATAGTAGTAGCATATCTTTAGTACTTCTATACATCAGGTGAGAGGCAAAAGTACTTTCCTTTCTTCCTTCCTTCCTTCCTTCTTCCTTCCATTTTTTATTCCTTTCTTCCCTCCCTTTCTTTTGCCCTTCCTTCCTCCCATCTATCTTCCCTCCCTTCCCCCTTCCCTCTCTCCCTCCTTCCCTTCCTTCTTTGCCACAAATGTTCATTGACTTCCCACTACTATCAGGTACTTTTCTAAGAGCTCTGGCTATAGTAGTGAACAAGTGACATTATGCACCTTAAATTCTAGTCAGAGGGATAGTAATAATCAGGTAAACAAACAGCTTCAGATGGTGACCCAGGAAAGAAGGACTACTTTTCTTTGAGTGTACAGGGAAAACTTCTGTTTGAACCATTTGAACTGACATCCTTTTAATGGGGAAAGTTTTTCAGACAGATGAGTATTCCGAGATAAATGTCCCATATGAACCAGACTTGTTTGTGAAATAAAAAGAAGCCAGCATCTCTGGAACAAGATGCACAATGCGAGAGAGTATTTCATCCATGAGGTTGGAGAAGAAAGCAGATGGCAGATTATACAGAGATGTTGTATGCCATGGTGAATAGGGTTTCAGTGCATTATCTTCTTTAACCAACACAACCACCCTGAGATGTAGGTGCTGTTTGTAGCTCTATTTGCAGAAAAGAAAAGTAAGGTTTACAGAGGTGAGGTGGCATCAGGGTCACACAACTGGCAAGTCAGAGAGTCCAGATTTGAACCGAGGCAGCCTGACTCCAGAACTTACTCCACTGTCCCAATGTAAATCTAGACATTATTTACAGTACCTTAGAATCACCCCCTTTTCACACGTCCAAACATTTATCCTTCCATGTTCCCATTCCCAACATGAAACACCAAGTACTAGCATGGATATGGGAATTGGAGTCAAACAACTTTAGCTTAAAAATCTCAGCTCTGCCTTGAATGGCTATGTGAACTTGGTAAGTCATCATTCCTGGGGGCTTCAGTTTTCTCATCTGTAAAATGACGGTAATACTATTACTCTCTTCCCACATCTTAGGGTGTTATTTTGAGAATAAAGTGATAATTTTTGCATGGTAAATGTAATTTGCTCATGAATTCTTAACTACAGACTAAACCAAACCAAACCAAACCAAACCAAACCAAACCAAACCAAACCAAAACAAACCAAAACAAACCAAACCAAACTACTACATAGCTCCATTTGCCACAATCTTTCCTTCCTCTTCCCTCCCACACTCCTGTCTGGGTTGCAGACCACTATTACTATCACCCAAATCTTCTTCTTCTTTTTTTTTTTTTAAGATCTTATTTATTTGACAGAGAGGGAGAGAGAGAGCCAGCAAGAGAGGGAACACAAGCAGGGGGAGTGGGAGAGGAAAAAGCAGTCTCCCAGCAGAGGAGCCTGATGTGGGGCTCGATCCCAGAATGCCGGGATCACACCCTGAGCCGAAGGCAGACGCTTAAGGACTGAGCCACCCAGGCGCCCCATCACCCAAATCTTCTGAGTCAGACTCTGCAGAGTCTGGAAGTCAGGAAGGCAGGAAGGTACATTTTAACACGCTCCCCTGATTCTGCACAAACCAGAGTTTAAGATCACTGAAATAAACCATGATCCAAGATTCAAGGGGATCTTGGTCGATGTCTCTATCAACCTTAGAAACTGAAACTATACTTGCAAATACACACAGTATTGGGGTTACGTGGTATTTTGGATCTTTTCAATGCTATTTCAATGGTATTGCAGCCAGAGGTTTGGTAGTACATTAATCCTTCCCAGCTACTGCTCATCTTCCATATTCTCCTGTCCTCGTGACATCCTTATGTAAATTATATGCAAAGAATAATAGCCAAATGGTATTTAATGTTCAATGTGTAATAACTTCAATACACAACTATGTAAAGCTGGTCTGATTCACCTGTTTACATTCAAGTCCTAAAATTTAAATCAGATGTTGACACCTCAATTTGAATCTTCAGTAGACATTTCAAATTTAATATGTACAAACCCAAACTCATTACTGTTCCTCTAAATCTGCTCCTTCAATAACATTTCTCATTTGGGAAAAAAAGCATCTCTATCCTTCCAACTGCTCAGACTTGGAGGGATCAGTTACTCTTCAATTTCCTCATGGCTGATAGCAACAAATCATGTTGATTTTATCTTCAAAACATATCCAAGGTGCAAGTTCCCAAAAACCCTGCTGCCACCGCTCTGAACTGAAACATCAACATCTTTTGCCTGAGGTTTTGCAAGAGCCACGTACCTGGTTCCCTTGCTCCTGTCCTTACAACTGCAAAAGTCTATTCTCAACAGAGAAGCCAGAGAACCCGTTAGAAACCTGAATCAAGTTAAGGTCCAGTCTTGCCTTGCTATCTAGAAGTAGAAGTCCTACAAAACCTTTAATAAGTCAAAATAGCGTAAAGCAAAGAGCATGTCCTACTTCCCAAATGTTCACACTAGGCCACGTTGCTTTTAGGAAAGGCCTACATTCGTACAATAACAGCTTTTCTAATGAAAGCAAAAATTCTCTTCGGATTTCTCTGTTAACTAAAATCAGATACTAAGGTAAATCATTCCTAAAAGTGAATTGATGTAACTCAAACTTTTGGAAAGCAGGGATACCTGTATCTGTGGTAGGCTGAATAATGCCCTCTAATAGGTCCATGTCCTAATTCTCAGAACCCATGAATGTTAACCATATATGGCAAACAGAGATGTTGCAGATATGAATACATTAAGGATTTTGAGCTGAGGAGATACTCTTGGATTTTGGTGGGGAGCTGATGTAACTACAACCATCTTTATAAGAGGGAGCTGGAACAGTCAGGGGAAAAGGTGGTATAACAATGCAAACAGAAACTAAAGCCACATGCATTGAAAATGAAGGAAGGGGCCAGAAGCAAAGGCATACAGGGACCACTAACTCTGAAAAAAAAGATAGGAAACAGACTCTCTCCTCACAACCTCCAGAAGGAACCATCCCTGCCAATACCTTGACCTCAGTCCAGTAAAACTGATTTTGAAATTTTGGCTTCCAGAACTGTAAAGGAATAAATTTGTTGTTTAAAGCTGTTAAATTTATAGTAATTTGTAACAGCAGTAATAGGAAACTAATACAGCTCTTCTTTATTCCCCCTAATCCTGAGTAAAATCCAGTCATCACAATGACACCTAAGCAATCTGTTCCCACCATCCACCTCCTAACCCAGACCTCATTTCCTATCACTTTTCCCTTTTCTCACTCTGTTCCAGCCACTTGGCCTCCTTACTACTCCTCAGACACCCAGTCATCCCCCCCTGCTTTTTGCCTTTGATCCTTTCCATATCTGTGGTGCCTTTCTCCCACTATAGTCACATGATTGGATTTTTACTTCCTTGGGTATTGTTCAACTGTCATCTTCTCATTGAGGGCTTTCCTGACCACTCTACCTGAAATCAGAACAATTCTTTTCACCCCTCTATTCCCTGACCCACTTATGTGCTTTAAGTTTTTCCAAAGCACTTACCACCATCTGAATAACTCTAGGTTTTATTTATTAAAAGAATATAAGATCTATCTTTCTGTGCTTGTACATGGCTAATGCCTACCACCCACCATGATGTTGCACATAGTAGGTGTTCGAAATATTTTTTCTATTTGGAAGGAGCTGAAATGAATAAAATTCTAACCCAGCACAATGATTTGGCATGCAGACAGAGAGCAATGGCTAGGTTCCAAGAAGAACCCTGACTCAGCTAAGTGAAAGTTTTATGAAGTTTAAGAAGAGGAGAGGCAGCTGACAAGTCCTGCCAAGGGAAGTCCTAATCTGATTTACTAACCAAGCTGTGTGTAGTGGAAGGCATTGAAAGAGGAGCATAACATGGGTTAAGGTCTCTAAGCCATTAATATTCATGGCAAAATTATTTCTTGATTTCTGAACAATTATGTTAGCAATTCCCCCCATTCCCTTGAAAGGAAACCTGGAAAGGGAGTACATAGAGATGGGAGTTAAATTTTCTTTCCCCTGTATTGGGTTATTTTTCATTTCTTCAGAAAATCTCAAGGAAATGAATTAATGAGGAATCCACAAATTTCCAGACTTTCAATGACAAAGGATGATCTGGGAGCAAAGCTCAGCTTCCTTTTCAGCATAAGGGTGTATTCTGTGCAAACTAAGAGCTCCTCAGTGGTCTCCCATTAGTAGTGGCATAATATACCACATTACATACACACATCACACTGTACAGTGCAAGGGAAATTGATACCTTTGGGACCTAAGCCAAGAATAGGCTCCAAAGCTGGCTGGAGCAGCTGCAGGGATGGCAGACAGTCTAGCTTACCTGTCAGCTCTCAAATAGTTGCCTGAAGCTCTGAGTCCTCATCTAGAAGCAGTCGGAGAAAATGTTATGCTGAAGTAGCGATGCTGGCCACGAGCAGAGAAAAGCCATGCATGTCACAATCTTGCTTGCTTTGAGTTAGAGAAAACATTCGGGAGATTAGTATTTGCAAAACAAACTAATGGGAACCACTGTGTAGTTTACATGCCTTTCTCTTCCATGGATTGCCACTCCTGCCTAATATCCTGTTAGGAACAGAGAAAACAAGTTAGAATGGGGTTAACGGACCTGGCAGAATGTACACAGTAAATGAATGAAAGAGCAAAAAGTCCCAAGGTTTACAGCAACTCTGGTTATCATCAGTGACTGCATGTGACATATTGAAGAATGGGACCTCACAGAACAGTACTTGGTGTGGAGCTTCCACGAATGAACAAAAACCTATTTTCCTCATCCTGATCCATCATTTCTCACCACATGTGCTATTTATCAGAAAATTGGCTTGCTAGTCACCAAATATGTGATGGTTATTGATAAGACAAGAAGACAAAACTGGAAGGGAAAAGGAAATCAGGCAGCCAGAAAAGCACCCTGCCACTAATCTTCTTCATTAAGTGGTGGATTGCCTGAGCCTTTCTGTTCTTGAAGTTGGCTTTGAGTCAGCCTCCTTTGGAGACCTGCTGATTGTGTTACAAATATGGGTTTGACGTGTAGCAGATGAGGATTTTTCAAAACACATGTCCAGTGAAGAGGGAGGTCACAGCTTAAATGAGATCAACACACGTTCTTGGCTTGGCTTACGTGGGAGGACCTAATATGTAAAATCTCCTGGAGGGTCCTGCAGATACATCTGAGAACAACCTTATATCTTCTTATTGACCTCTAGATATTCAGAGTCCCTTGCCACAGGGGCCCTTCCTCAGGTTCTCCTGTGATCCGTCAGGGTGTTGGTCTCTTCTGTCAATTCCCAAGTATGTTTCTATCATCCTCCCTCATCATTTCTCCACCCTGAAATTATCTGGTGGATAATCCTGGCAGCTGGTCTCATGCAATGCTGCTCTGGGTAGTTGCAGAGCTTCTGGTGGTAGAATCTTTTCCTGCAGCTTTTACTCCTGATGGTGGGGAGAGTGAATGCCAGGTGACCAGGCAGAACAGATGGCCTCACTTTTTGTCTGTTTCCTATTTAAAATCAGGTTCTCCTCTTCTTATGTGATGTATATCGAAAGATACTCTTCCTAAACAATATTTACTTACATTAATTGTTCTTAGACTCTGGTTTGCCCTGGAAGAAAATTTGGATGTTACAAAAATGTTTTAAATATATTTATTTTATAAATTAAAAACACATGTGGTGAAGTAAATTCTAAAAACACACAGAAAGGCATGAAATAGTAGATAAAAGTCTCTTCTCTCTCTACTTCTCCTAAAGGACACTGATAAACCGTCTTACGTATCTCTCCAGAAATGCATTTCTATTTATATCTATACCCTTCCATCCTTTTTCTAATTCCAAGAATTGGGCTAACACTGTGCATACTTGTCTACAATTGGCCTTTTATTTTTAATAGTAATTAATTTTTTGCTGTGGAAAAGCTTTTTATTTTGACGAAGTCTCAAAAGTTGATTTTTGCTTTTGTTTCCCTTGCCTCAGGAAACATATTTAGAAAAAAGTTGCTATGGCCAATGTCAAAGAGGTTGCTTCCTGGGTTCTCTAGGATTTTGATGGTTTCAAGACTCATATTTAGTTCAACACATTTTGAATTTATGTTTGTATTTGGTGTAAGAAAGTGGTCCAATTTCATTCTTTTGCATGTTGCTGTCCAGTTTTCCCGACACCACTTGTTGAAGAGACTTTGCCTGCTTTTGAAGATTAATTGACCAGATAGTTGTGGACTCATTTCTGGGTTTTCTATTCTGTTTTATTGATCTATGTGTCTATGTTTGTGTCAGTACCATACGGTTTTGATCACTACAGCTTTGTAATATAACTTGAAGTCTGGACTTTTGATGTCTCCAGCTTTGGTTTTCTTTTTTAAGGTTGCTTTGGCTATTTGGAGTCTTTTGTGGTTCCATACAAATTTTAGCACTGGGTGTTATATGCAACTAATGAATCATTGAACACTACATCAAAAACTAATGAGGTATTATCTGTTTGCTAATTGAACATAATAAGAAAAATTAGGATGTTTGTTCTAGCTCTGTGAAAAATGCTTGTGGTAGTTTGACAGGAATTGTATTAAATGTGTAGATTGCTTTGGGTGGTATAGATATTTTAACAATATTTATTCTTCTAATCATGAGCATGGAAGTTTTTCCACTTCTCTGTGTCATATTCAATTTATTTCATCAGTGTTTTATGGTTTTCAGAGTACATATGGTTTTCAGAGTCTTTCACCTCTTTGGTTAGGTTTATTCCTAGGTATTTTATTATTTTTGGTGCAGTGGTAAATGGGATTGATTTCTCAATTTCTCTTTGTGCTGCTTCATTATTGGTGTCGATTCTGCACAGTGAAGGAAACAATCAATAAAACTAAAAGACAACCTAAGGAATTGAAGAAAATATTTGCAAATGACTTATCTGATAAAGGGTTACTCAAAACATATAAACAACTTATAAAACTCAAAACCCATAAAATGAATAATCCAATTAAAAATGGGCAGAAGACATGTATAGACATTTCTCCAAAGAAGACATACAGATTGCGAACAGACACATGGAAAGATACTCAACATCACTCATCATCCAGGAAATAGAAATCAAAACTATGATGAGATATTATCTCATATGTTTCAGAACAGCTAAAATCAACACAAGAAACAACAGGTGTTGGTAAGGATGTGGAGAAAGGGGAACCCTCTTGCACTGTTGGCTGGAATGCAAATTGGTGTCGTCACTCTGGAAAACAGTATAATAGTTCCTCAAAAAGTTAAAAATAGAACTACCCTATGATCCAGCAATCTCATTACTAGGTATTTACCCAAAGAATACAAAAATACTAATTCAAAGCGAAACATGAACCCCTTATGTTTATAGCAGCATTATCTACAACAGCCAAATTATGGAAACAGCCCAAGTTTCCATCAATTGATGAATGGATAAAAAATAGACCTATATATATAATGTAATATTACTCAGCCATAAAAAAGAAGGAAAACTTGACACTTGCAATGACATGAATGGAACTAGAGAATACTATGCTAAGAGAAATAAGTTAGAGAAATACAAGTACCATGTGATTTCACTCACATGTAGAATTTGAGAACCAAAACAAATGAGCAAAGGGAAAATAAAGAGAGAGAGAGAGGCAAATCAAGAAACAGACTCTTAACTATAGAGAACAAACTGATAGGTATCAGAAGGGAGCTGGGTGGAGGATTGGCTAAATAGATGATGGAGATTAAGGAGTACACTTCCTGTGATGAGCACTGGGGATTGTATGGAAGTGCTGAATCACTATTTTATACACCTGAAACTAATATTACATTGTTTGTTAACTAACCAGAATTTAAATAAAAACTTAAAAAAGAAAACCTACACTGAGAATCCACAGCATGTACATTTATGTACCATTTTGTAGTGCACTAATATAATATTTTTATGTCATTAAAACTCTTAAAACAAAATTAAAATAAAAAATAACTTATCTTGGAGATGGTGTCATATAAGCAATATAATCTTATACTCTAGTCTTTTATTAACAACGTGATATTCCATCACATAGATGTACCAAAATTTAACTCATTAGGTTCTTAGAGGTGGATATCTGTGTTATTTCTAATAACTACCATCGGTTTTTTGCTAAGACAAACATTTGCTACTACAAACATATGGAGGTGGAGGTGTGAACACCCCTGTACTTGGCTCACTTTTGCACACATCTAATAGTTTTTTGAAGACTTTGCTCTCCTATAATTCTTTAGCATCTTACCCTGTTTTATTTTCTTCATAGCATTCAGTGTTTTCTTTCTTCTTTGAACATTTTTTAAAAAATTTAAATTCAATTAGCCAATACATAGTACATCATTAGTTTCAGATGTAGTGTTAAACAATTCATCAGTTGTGTATAACCCCCAATGCTCATCACATCATGTGCCCTCCTTAATGCCCATCACCCAGTTACCTCCCTTACCTCCCCTTTAGCAATCCTCAGTTTGTTTCCCATAGTTAGAGTCTCTCATGGCATTCAGTGTTTTCTAAGCTAACCCATTTATTTCTATTTACTTCTTCTCCCCCAAAATTAGAATATTGAGGTGTCATAAGAAGAGGTGGTATTATGTTATTCATCTCTGTATTACTAGTACCCCGAACAGTGCGTGTGACATAGTGGGTTCTCAATAAATATTTGTTGAATTAAAAACAAAATTAACCACAACATCTCTTGTAGAATGAATTTGACTGAATATAACTGAAAACTACAATGTACACTGGCTTAAACAAAAAGGAAATTGATTATCTCACAAAACTGGAAGCGTAGCAATATGACACGTTCCAGGCACTTATTTATTTATTTCCCTAGGCATTTTTGATTAGTGCCTTAATATAGTCACTGAAAACTTCCCATCTTTTTATTCTGTCGTCTTCAGCATGGGCTTTATTTTATGCATAGTTAAGATGGCTTCAGGATTTGTGGGCACCATCTCCAGATGTGATAATGCCTAGAGGAACAAAGTAGATTATCCCTTTCTGTATTTCTTTCCTAGAAATAATAAATTCTTTAGAAATCCCCAGCAGACTGTGTTACAGCATTTTATTAGCCAGACTAGTCACATGCACATTTCAGTGTCCATCATAAGCAAGGGATGTGGAATTATATGGCTTGGCTTAAACTAATCACCTTGAGTGGAACTGAGATAGTGGAGTCAGCCATAAATATCCACAGTACTTGAGTCCCGGAGTCAAGCTAACAGTCCTGGTGTTCTGGGTCTCTAAACCTGGCCGTAGGTAAAGTGCAAGCAGTCCGTTATAGAATGTAATTGGGACCAAAATAGGAGGTAGACATTGGTGGATTTAAGGAGCTAAACTGCTCTGTAATCGTGTAAGACATTTTCTGTGATGGAAAGAGAGGTACACATTTCCAGACTGTATTTTTGGGGGGTATAACTTTACTTTCTATGTCTGGGCTTAGACATAACTGTGATGAAAATCAGTGGCTTGTTCTAAGGTGACATGGGCATTTTTATTTGAACAGTAGCCCACAGACAACAGAGGTCGAAACAGAAGACTTCAGGAAGGTTGTGTAGGCATGGTTTTCACCGTAGACCAAGGCAGCTCATCTGAAAAACCAAGATCGCATTGGTTCAAAACATATCACAGAACCAAACCATGCTCACTGCTTCCATCCCTACAAATTTAGCTGAAGTCTCCTTCATCTCCTGCCTGGACCATTCCTGCCTGGTGGTGTGCCCTTCTCTTGCCTGCCGTCAGATGGTTTTCACATAGCAGCCAAGCAAGCTTTTAAAAATAAGATCAGTCATCATTCCCTGCCTCAAATCCTCAAGCAGCTTTTCATCCCCCTAAGCATAAAATGCACTCCCCTTGTCCTCTCCACCATGAGATGATGCGCATAATCCTCTCACCACTGTACTACAACCCCATGGATGCTGGTCTTTCCCTTTGAACATGCCAAGGCATTTTACCATCTGAAGGTCTTTGCACTGGACTTCCAGTTTGTCACGTGATTGCCACCTTCAGATTATTCAGGTCTCACCTCCAACATCACATCCTCCATAGGCCATCCCTGAATACTATAGTTAAAGTAACCCTACTCCAAATCTTAGTAACTCTATCTCATGTTTTATTTTAATTTGTTCAGTGTTTTATCACTACATATCTTACATATTTATTTGCTTACTAATTAATTTTTAGTTTCTCCCAACAAAAAGGTATATTCCTGGAGGATAGAGCTTTGTTTGGCACTTTATCCACAGCACCAAAAACAATAGCTGGCTTAATTCATATTTGAGTGTTTAATTAATATTTGTTAACAACAATGCCAACATCTATTTTTTTAACTCTATCTACGTGGTACTTTCACACTGCATGTCACATATGAAGGCCCAGAGAAGAAACGACTTCATAGCAGGCTCTCTGATTTGGAGAACAGAAAAGAGTGTGGCTTAAGGCTTACAGGCTTAAGGACTTTTTGTCAAATATTTAAAGCACTACCATGTGGAACAGTGGCTCTGAGGTCAAGTCACTTCAACAGGACCAGTGGGTAAGAATTAGCAGACATTGACTTAGACTCATACAGTCCACAGAAGTTAATCCCCAAATTGCCAGATCAATTTCTTCCTCTTGTGAAAGGAGTAATTCGTTCTTGCTGAGAGTGATGCTAAGTCAATCTATTAATAAAGGGCTGGGAGAGAGAGGGCAATGGAAGGGAGAAGGGAAGGAGGCTTAGTGGGAGCAGAAGAAAAATTTTCGAAAGGGAGGATAGTGATTGAATAGCAGCATACTAAGAGAAAAAGGTGGGAGAAGAAAGGATTTTGTGATGTATTTGGGTCCCCTTTAGGGCAGATAAGTGAAGAATAGAATTCCTTTCTCATTATTTTTGAATAGTGACTATATTTTTCGAATATAAACTCCCTCTGAGACTGAATCAACTGGGTCCCAGGATGATAATGGTTACATTATAAAATACACTTTAAAACAACTGACTGAAAGTGCAAAAAGCTGCCTGATAAATAAGTTAGTAGCTTGCCATTTGAAATTTAAGCAGAACGTCAAAGACAATTTGCAGGAAGTGAAAGTTTAGATTACCTTCTGAAGCCTGCTCCAATTCAGCAGACTATGGCTCTAGTCTACTGACAGGCTGGAGGAGCTTCTGGGAGGGTAGAGAAGAGGGACCATTGCGTTTTCTTACAGATGGCTCCTGGGTGAAAGTTGGCCAGTGTGGAACCGTAAGTGGGTATAATAATGGGACTCTGATCATTTCTGTTTTCCCATCTAGAATTTCATGCCAGAATCACTTGAGGGATGTAGAAAATGAAAATGGATGTATCAGGGGACAGGACAGGAGAGGAGGAACTGAGTTCAGTTCTGTCAGGGTTGGGTGTGTGACCTCGGGTCAGTCGCCAAACTCTGTGCACACTCTCTCCTACCACTTACACACAGGGGAATGGTATTCTGTGTAGAGAAAAGGTGTTCTGGTTCAGGAGCTGCCCTGATCTCAGCACAAACTGGGCCCAGGTGAGCTAGTAAGCAGGTGATGGGCCAGGCACAGAGAACTGGGAAGAAGGGCACTGGACTGTGGCTGTGTGTGTGTGTGTGTGAACTTGGGAGTCCCCTTCCCTCTCTGGGACTCACTCTGTTTGTTGGGAATAAAGGGGGCTAGACAAGACACTCTGAAGGCTCTCCTAACTCTGACAGTCTATTTAGCAAAGTTTCAGGTCAGTATATTTTGCTGTTGCATAATCCTCAGAAAGCTAAAATTTAGAATAAAATTGGGATATGAAAATAAGTAGAGGGTAGCATCAATAAATAAATAAAAAGAATTGGTTCAGAAAGCACCCATTAGAGAATGGAAAATCATAAACTTGGTTAGACAAAGTAACTTTACAAGTGGCCACAAAAGAAAGGTGAATTCTCAGCAGACTCTTTCACTACAAGTATCTCGGCAAGGTGGAGAACTGTAGATGAGGAATCTCTTTTTCCCTTCTTCCTTACTTTTCATGGCTGGTCTGAAAATTGGATTTTCCTTAACACACACACACACACACACACACACACACACACACACACACACACACACGTTCTCCATGATCTACCCCAGATGTCTTTTCTACTTTATCTCTTTACCATCCCTCCTGATCTTTTATGAAGGTGGCCACTTTGGACTCTTCCACAAAGACTGTACTTCGCTATCTGTATTAGCTTGCTCAGGCTGCTGTAACAAAATGCCACAGACTGGAGGCTTTAACAACAGAAATTTTTTCTCTCACAGTTCAGAAGCCCAAGATCAGGGTGCTGGCAAATTTGGTTTCTTCTGAGGCCTCTTTCCTTGGCTTGCAGATGGCTGCCTTCTTGCTGTGGGCTCACATGGCCTCTCTCTGCTCTGGTGTCTCCTTCCTCTTCCTATCAGGATACCAGTCATATTGGATTAGTGCCCCACCTTAATGACCTCATTTTAACTTAATCCTTTCTTTAAAGTTCCTATCTCCCAATACAGTCATATTCAGAGCTGCTGGGAGTTAGGACTTCAACATAGGAATTTTGGGGACACAATTCAGCTCATACCACCATCTCGCTGACATTGTTCAAATGCTTGCCTCTTAGAATGTCTTGTCCTCTTTTCTATATTTCAAAATCTATGCATTCTTTAATTCCATCTTAAAAATCCCCTTTATCCTTCCCTTTCATTTATCACCCCTTCCTCTGTAACTGGCTTTTCTTTTAATTGAGGAAGTAACACTTGTACCTGATCTAACAATAAAAGCACAAAACTGCTATCATGTAAATGATAGTACTCTTTAACACCTACAACGCCATCCAGAGTGCCCCTGTGCCAGCAAACAATTAATACTTGTTTTTGAAGACTCTTGTCTGACCCACAATACCATTAAGCCACACTGTCTAGAGAGAAGGGTAATTCTAACTGAAGGATGGACAATGACATCCTAGTCTGTCGCATATGCTCTCACACGAGGCCTCTCCCCATTCCTGATGATTAGGAGTGCTCCCTGCCTCGGCCATGGAGCATAGAGAAGACTTAGGCTCCGTGAATCACACAGACTTGGATTTCAATCACAGCACTAGCACATACTAATTGTGTACTTCGGACAAACTGTGTCACCACTTTGGGTCTCTATTTACTTGTCCATTATATAGGAGCAATAACTATACCTTCTCCCGGAGCCCTAAGATGAAAGAGGTTGCTTGTAAAGTGCCTTGTGAATGGCGCCCAATAGTGCTAAGGTTTGCTGCCTTCCGGGTCCCTTCAGGACTCTGCAACTGCTTCCTCACTTATGGAGGCTTTTCGGCTCTCAGTGTGTTCTGCGGCTCTTTTGAGGTCAGGACCCATGTGGGTGCAGTTTTATACCTTTGAAGATCCACTAATTCTAACTCAATGCCTTTTTAGGTGATTAATAAACACTGAATGAAATTTAAAACTGGATTTCTCCGGCACACAAAAGGCAAAGCATCATGTTTTGTGGTGGAAAGACGTGGGTGGGTAACCCAGTTCTGTCACCTAATTGAAGTGTGGCCTCAGGCAGGTCATTTAAACCTCTCTCGTTCCCAGGTTCCTTATCTGTAGAATGTGGGTAGCCATCTCTCCCTCACAGGGCTGCCTAGAGGAGAACCGAGGGAAGCATCTGAGCTGCTGCAGGAAAGAGTTACATAGAACTAGGATGATCTTTCTTAGTTTCTGTTTTCCCTTCACGTGAAATTCTCCTTTTGGCTACACAGTGTCCCCATTCCTCCTATTTGTATGCCTTTCCTCATATTGATAGCTCACAATAATCAAGGGCTGGGAGGGGGGAGATAAGAAACTGAGGTCTGTGCAAATGTTCTAAGAGTCATTCTTTTCCTAAATTCTGACAGTTTCAAACTGCATTCTTACAATTTTCTGTTCTACTGTCACACTGACTTGAGTGAATCATCTCTATGATAATCATTAGAGAGAAAACTTCACATGATAATTTACTTAATGATAGAATCCACATTGTTCTGCACATGCCCATCCTCCTAAAATACAGTCAGCAAGTGAGAGCAGGACATCTGTCACTTAGTGATCCATTTGGTGCTACGCAGTATCTTCCGTGCAAATTCTCACGGTCCAGGTCTCTGGTACCTCATTTGATATTCTAGAACCTTCCATCTGACCACCTCTAGGGGCAAAGCAGCAAAGCACACTTTCTGACCTGATCCCATGTCTCCATCTCTAAGGTCATAGCCTGAGTTGATCTTAATTAAAAACAGAGGGAGCAGTCTTGAAATAGAAGTCAGGGAAAGCCATCAGGCAGGCTTGTGTTAGGAATGGGGGGTGGGCAAATGTTTACCAAGTTTGCTCAAGTCAGAGATTCTCAAACATTTTAGTCTCAAGACTCCTTCGCACTTATAGAAATTGCTGAGGACCCCAAAAAGTTTTGCTTTATGTGGATTATATCTAACAATAGTTATCCCAATTAGAAATTAGAAGAAGTTAAATTTTTTAAATTTAAAAATAGCGATGATAGGGGCGCCTGGGTGGCACAGCGGTTAAGCGTCTGCCTTCGGCTTAGGGCGTGATCCCAGCCGTTACGGTATCGAGCCCCACATCAGTCCTCCGCTAGGAGACTGCTTCTTCCTCTCCCACTCCCCTTCTTGTGTTCCCTCTCTCGCTGGCTGTCTCTATCTCTGTCGAATAAATAAATTAAAAAAAAAAATCTTTAAAAAAAATAAAATAAAAATAGCGATGATAAACTATTAACATCAGAGAGAGTATCAATATGCATCATAGGTAGCCTCTGGAAAAGTCTACTCTCAAAAAAGAGTGAAGTGAAAAAGGCAATAATGTTTTAGTACTATTGTAAGAATAATTTTGATCTCATGGACCTCCAAAAAGGGTCTTGGGGAAACTTTCAGAGCTATTGTTCTAGGCAAGTACACTGGAGATTAGAACCTGAATGTATGTGTTGTGTGTGTGTGTGTGTGTGTGTGTGTGTGTATGGGCACATGCATGTGTTTGTAATATACATGAATATATGAATACATGAATACACATGAATATATATGAATATGTATGAATACAGATACTCTTTCTTTTTTGGTAATAAAAGCACATTGTGTTTACTGTGAATTACATATTATTTCACATTTTTTATTTTATTTAATTCCCATAGTCCTCATGAGAGAAGATATTATTACTATACCCATTTTACAGATTAAGAAATGAGGCACAGGAAGGTTAAAACTCAAAGTGAGGTCTGATTTCTAAGATAAATATCAGGAAAGAACTAATGCAAATCATTGTGAGGGTACTCTAAAGCATGTAGATAGAAAACAAAGAGACTTGGGGAACACTTTTCTGCAAATAAACTCCAGGCTATGGGTTATTCGGCCTTGGAGGATGACGAGAGTAACTTTCTGGTTAGGTTCTAGAGAGACAGAGAGAGAAGGCTATCCCAGAGGCTGTTGTGTGCTGTCCACGTCCCTCTCAGAGCTAAGGGACTCAGATACTCAACTGCTGACTACTTTCAGTGAGTTCCTCTCTTGGAATTATTCTCTATGAGAGAATCTAATTCAAGTTCATGCCTCTTCCCCTGGGGCAGTCCAAAGCCAGGATGGGTTAGCAGGTGTAGACTAGCCCTTGCCTCAAGGCAGGACAACTCTACAAAGCCATCCAATTCCAGACCTCTCATGGGATCTGAGTAGGACTTTTTTGCTTGCGCAGAAAGATATTACTCAATGCTTCCCTTTGCCCAGCACTGCTTTCTTCACCCGCCTGCAGGTATTGATCCTGAGGCATCATCTTACAATCAAATCTCCCTCTCTGAGTCCGTTTCCCAGGGGAACAACCTAAGACACATTCGACAGATTCCTAAACTTCCACCATTCAACACAGTTCACTCCAATTTCTCTTAAATAATAGGTCTCTGTAGAGTTAATATTAAGCCTGTTTAAACTCAACAACCTGTGGGACTAGTCCTGACATATGCTTATTCAGCCTTCCAGGGACAGTCTTTTCGTTCTGTGTTGGACACTTCTAATTTTGAGAGTTCTTCCTCCTATTGAATGGAAATCAGTCTTCCTGGTGTCCATTCATTGTTTTATTTTCCAGGTAGGGCTTTCAAGGTTGACTCATTCATTCTTTCATGAGGGCTGTCCACATTACTATCTGGGTGGATTTTTTAAACTGGATCTATGAGGACTTCATCACTGTCAGAGAACTAGACCAGACAACATTTTAGGTGTTTCCTTTTCCTGAGGGTTTCTGATTCCAGGAAGATTTTTCTGGTAGGCTGTTCATGACAAAATGTCCTGCCTTTTCCAACCTCCACCCTCCATGCAGACTTAGATGCCCCAGGCTATAAAGAGGCAGTGGCAAAACAAACTTCCTTCTAATTCTTCTTTTGTTTTCCATTATGGTAAAAGGAGGGTGAAGATTTGTGGCCCCTCAGCTCCATGGTTTTCAGTTTGACCCCATATATCTCCTTTCTTATAAACCAACAGTTTTGTGCAGTCTCATCTTCCCTGTTGTGCTCTGAAAGTAGGGCAATTGTCAGTGTTATTTTTAATCATGTAGCACTCAGGAAGATAATGATATTGATTAAAATGTGAACCAAAGAAAGGTAATTATCTTGGAGAGGAATACATGGAAGAAGTGTGTCTTGCCTCCGAGGCTCCACTAGGTGGCATTTTATTAAAGTAGTACTGTTATTGTGCTTATTAGTGGTAATTGCTCAAGCTATTATTCTTAAAGGGACAGTAGTAAGTTCCTTGAAAATTTAAATGACCATATTTCCATGGGTAATTATAGTGATGATCCTAAAACAAAAGTTTGTTGTATTTTTTAAGATAAAATATCCAGATGTGTGCCTGTCAAACCTAGCTTAAGCTAAAAAGACAAAACTTCTAAATAGGTGAACGGGATTAAGAGGTACAAACTACCAGTTATAAAATAAATAACCAACAGAGATGAAAAATATAGCATAGGGAAAATAGTCAATGGTATTATAATGTTGTGTGGTGACAGACTACAATTATCTTGGTGAGCACTGTATAATGTATAAATTTATAGAACTGTCAATTTATGGTCATACATGTGAAACTAATATAACATTGTATGTAAACTACAGTTCAATTAAAATAATTAAAAAAAAAAAGATTTCTAACCTAGTTTCTGACCCTAATTTATTGTGCGGCTTTGTGAAGTCACTTTCCCTCTCTGGGCTGATTTCTTCCCCTTTGAAGTGAAAAAGAAAAGTCAAATAGACAGTCTTCTGAGGTCTCTTAACTTCTTTCATTAATGTGTTTCAATTATAGGTTTTCTAAAATACCTTCATCACTAAGTTTATAATACATTCAAAATGCAACCACCGGTTTGTTTATAAAATATTTTATATGAAATATTGTGATTTTGACTATTCTAAATTTTTATTATTTTAGAGAGCCTGTGAGAGGCATTTCTTCTCTCACTGAGTCTTGGAATCTTTTATTTCGAGCCAAACAACTTTAGCAGCTGACAACCTCTTTTCTACCCTTTCAAGTTGTTGTGGAATGAGTTTCTTTGAAACCTAGAGGAACTCATCTGAGAGAGCAAGAGAGGTCTTCACAGATAATTGTAAGCATTAGACAGGTGACAGCCCTCAACTCTTGTCCAGTTCTGCAAAAATAAAATAAAATTAAATTAAAAAACTCTTTTAAAGTTCCTATTTTCCAGTACCTGAACTATAAAAGATCCCGCCAAACAGAGGGTTATAACGCTTTACAATATCACGGAATTTTTTCCTATCTTTCTATCTTGATGCCTTAAAAAAACAAAACAAAACAAAACCAAACCAGGAGGGATTGTGCCTGCAGAGCCCATCTCCTCTAGGCATATGAATTTGGGCTCAGGGGAAGGCAGCGTTAACTCTTGAAGTGCATGACTGCTCTGATTTGCCCTGAATGAGGCCCCGTTAATTCTGTGGTTTGAAATCTCCCTCAGCTTCACCACTCTCCTCACCCCAAATTCACAGACCCTAGGTCTGTCAAAGTTAGAAAGGACTTTGCTGGTTGCCTGGCTCCATGTTTTTCAAAGGGTGCTCCATGAATAAGGACCACTGTGGGAAAAAGAAATGTCTCATCAAAGAAGTTTTAGAAAGGCTGTAAAGAATATTTCCCTCAAATTGTCACAGTGCACATTAGCATTCTTTGGGAATTCCTACAAGAAGAGAACCTATTCGTATAACCCATTGTTTTGCATACCTCTGGAATGCTTTGAGGGATATAGCTCTAGTTTAATTGTTTTATTTTTTAGATAATGAAGAAACAGAGATTAGTCAAGAATAAAGTCAAGAATTTCATCACAATAAAAATGGAGGGGCATAATTGGGCTCAGAACCCTGTATCTCCTAGCTTTAAGTCCTGTTCTTTCCCCCTGTACGTTCTAATTGCAGATCCAAATCTAGAACATCTTCTACAATTTTACTAAGTGTAATATGGATTATACACATTTTAAAACAAAAACGGGCCTCGTTAATGTTGATTATTATATTACTAATGAGCGAAGTAAGTATTGGTGATATTCAGTGACCTTCTCAAGGTTGTATTTGCTCCATGTCTGTCTAAGGATAGATAGTATCTATGATCATGTCATCTGTCTACTTTAACCCATACCTTTGAATTAAGAATGAAGATTACATCTAAGTTATTCTATACATATATCATTGTCAGCCATTAACAACTTCAGCTGAAAAGGATTGCTTCTTTTGCCTATCAGGGGAATGTGACAACAGGACAGACAAGTTTTGATGATACTGTTTTGACAAGGAAGAGCCAATAAAAACAAGGATAAAAAATGTCAAATACATAACGGTGAACATAAACTCATTTCCTCTAAACTTTGGCTTAGACTAGTTTAGTAAGAAATGTGTTATTAATAGGTTTTTAAGATCCAATTCCAGCTGTGAGTAGTAGTGACAAAGAGCCCCAGTATTAAAGATATTAACAACTGTAGAAATAAAGATAGGTATCGGTAACTAAGTGTTTTTGCAGTGCCAGGCACTGTGCTAAGGACTCACATACACTAAACTTCCCAGGGACTCTACGAGGTAGATATGCCCATTTTATGGATATTCAAGCTGAAGCTCAGAGAGGTTAAGAGATTAGCAAAAGGTCACACAGCAGTGGTGGAATAAGGATTTGAACCTATGAAGTTAGTTTTTACAGATAGTGTCCTTAAATATTTTACAATATTAAGGAAATGCCATGTTGAAAATCAAATCTGAAAATATGGTATTCGACATGTCTTCCTCTTCTGAATGCCCCCTTCCCAACAGGAAGCACGATGCCCCCTTCTTTCACACATTTCTGACAGTGAGTTCATCGTTGGCCACTCCCTCG
The DNA here is from genome assembly GCF_002007445.2 of Ailuropoda melanoleuca. Classification (NCBI taxonomy): domain Eukaryota; kingdom Metazoa; phylum Chordata; class Mammalia; order Carnivora; family Ursidae; genus Ailuropoda; species Ailuropoda melanoleuca. The sequence continues at coordinate 96,871,461 of NC_048220.1, read as the reverse complement.
GTTAAGGCTATGCTGCCTTATACTCTGAGGGCTCTTAATGGATGAACACAAACACTTCTGATTTCACGTGTAATGGGATTATGTGATTTGGAGAAGGAACTGGGCTATAGGCAGCCTTCCAAACTCTGGGAAAAAAGAGTTTGCCAAAGAAAACGATGATATGAATAAGATGACCTTAAGTGTAGTCTGAGTAAGAAAACTAGTCTAAAGGAAGTTGGCAGCTTTCCAAAATGTGCTCACTGCCAAGATGCCAGTCCATCTAAACATACTCTGTAATAACCTTTGCTTTCCCCTGTAACCAAGGTGATAGTGGCATCCTTGGTTTTAGAGAATGAAAAACTTTCATTTGAATGGCTGGTTCCATGGCTCTGGGAAGGCTGAAGTATTACCCAGACCTCTAGGAGTTCTGGGGGCTAGCTTCCTCTTATGGACTTGTGTCTTTCTCCTGCAACCATTGTGGTGTTGGGCCATTCTATTGTTTCCAGGGAAATAAAGCTACTCCTTTTTTGTGAGTTATATCACTTTATTAAAAATTTGAATGGTCAAGGGGAGAGCTTACAAGTGTCCTGAAAAGTTTTCTGCCATCTTTGCCCTCCCCTTCTCTCCCTCCCCTTTGCTTCTCCTTATTCCCTCCTTCCCTCTTGGGAACAAATTCCCCTTCCCATCACTGGCATGAGGCTTTGCCCTTTTTTGATAGCTCCATGTAAGCTGAAATGCATTTCCCACAGTCACTCAATGACCTTAAGAGAGGCACAAAGGACACTGTTCCGAGAAATACGGCTTGCTCCTTAAGAGAAATTCTGTAACATACCACTGAGAATAGAGTTTTCTCTAGTTGTTACAACTAACCACATGTGCTTGAAAATATCAAAGCCGTGTCTCTTCCTTCAAATTTTGTACTTCTGAATTCTCACTAATACAGTCAACCTTTCCTCTTGGTTATTTAATACTAGTAGTTTGCTAAGAAAATGATTCTTTTGAAAATACTATGCCTCTAAATCATCTATTATCTCATGTCTCTTCACCTTTCTTATATAAGAAAAGTAGGGAGGATTTTGCCAGATGTACTCTAAAGAAAAACAAAGATGAGGCTTAGGAAGGTGAAATAATCAGACAAAACTCACCCTCTACATGTCTGTACCAATACCCCTATTCTTCCTTGATGTACTTCATTGCTTCTGACACATGTGCCCCAAAGTTTAGTTTAGAAGATCACAAGTTTCACTGGCATGCACACGCTATGGTAACATCTGCAGTTTAGTTCTGGGGCCAGAGGCTACCACAAAGAGAAGGAAAGGACAAAGAAAACTTCCATTATCATTGGTCTTCCAAGGGCTTTGGTGAAGTCACCTGGGAGCAGCTTTTCTCTATCCTGCAGAAGGAATATGCTTTGATATTTAATTGGATCATTACTAAAGTTTAAATAGCTTCCTTTGCTCTTAGGTCAAAAATCCACACTCCTGACCAAGTTCCTCAGTAATCTGCCCCTGTCTCTTTTTAATCCTCAGCTGATTTACCTGTTTCCTCCTTTAGTCTGCTTCAGGTACTTGGACTCTGTAGTTCTTCAAATGAGCCATGCTATTTTCTACCTGAGACTTCTCCCACCTTGTCCACTTTTTCTGGTTTTATGATTTCTGCTTGTTTCATCTTTTGAAAATCCCTTCCTACTATCCTGTGTTGAAAAGCCTGCCCCCATTTTGTCCTATGCATTGACATTATTTTTTATGGTCTCTAGTTCCCACAGACTTTATTAGGCTCTGAAGGTTATGCTTAGTGTAGTTCCAGGCACATAATAGGCTTTCAATAAATAATGTTGAATGAATGTTTGAATGAATGAATGAACTAGCCAGCATGGTTGAGTGTTCTTTTCTATCTGTGCTCACCTCATTTATTTACCCCTTCTACAAAGGCCTATGGGGCCTCACCCCTTTGTGTGTGTATTAAGGGGACCAAGGGTTTGATCTGTGATAGGCCCTGCCATCTGACACTTAAAATGGAGTAGGAAGTTGTCTGGGAGGCAGTTGTGGAGAGCAGTAACTAAGCACAGACTTTGTCTTTGCCAAACCTTCTTATCTACAACCTTCTAGAATCTCCTTAAGGCTGCCCAACATGTTCCATACCCAATACATCATGATGACCCTTTAAGCTGCCAGGTCAGCTGTATTAAAACAAGCATGGTTCTTCAGTCCTGTTACAGTTCCAGTGATTTCTAGGCTCTGGTTTTGCAATTTCTGAAAGAACTGGAAGGATAGGATTAGTAGCTGAATTTAATCTGTTTGTTTATCACAAATTGAGAAAGGCAGTTTGTCTACTTCCTCCTAAAAGGGGAAACATTTTTTAATTACATGTTAGAGTGCTTATCCCAATTCCCCTCTACTTTCAGAGCCCACACAAACCTAACTCCTCTTTGAAAACTCCCTGAACTAACCTGGCCTATTGTTAATTTTCTGAATACATTCTCTTTCTCTCTCATTTTGTCACATAATCATGTAAACTCACATATTATCACATAAATAATGTTGATCATTATTTGGCTATTTTAGGGGTAGGTGTGTATTCTGTCTCCTATGGAGTTCCTTGAGGACAAGAACACGTGTATTTCCTTTATAAACCCAATTGTGTTTAGCATGGCCATAGGTACTCCTTAAGAGATCAAGGACGCAGATCCCATAACAGAATGCCACATGCTGTGTTCTTCAGAAGCAAACATTGAAATTTGGCTTGCAAGATATTTGTCAGGCATCAGTGCATGTGGAATCAAGGTGGGAGAGAACTGGGAAAATGAAGAAGTCCAACTGGGAGGCAGGCCCTGCAAATCCTCAGATCACCCCACAGAATTCTTCCACAAAGCACCAAAGTGACAGGATCTTTAGAACCTCCAGCCCGTGCCTTGATCAGTCACTGTATGTGAGGCTCCCCCATAAGAGCATGCCCTTTGGTGGCTTTCTACCATTGGAGCAAGGCCTGGAGAAGCTGACCGCTGAGGCTGCCTGCTGACAACTGAGGTAACACGTCCTTCCATGAATGGAAGTCTTGTCCACCATAAATGAGGTGACACTATTCAACAAAAGCTTATGAGATTAAAGTTTGATAAACACCTGTGAGACTGAATCCCATTGACTAGACCTGTGGTTAAGCTGAAAGACCACTGTATGAACCTAGACTCTGCCTAATAAGGAAAAAAATAGTAAGGACGTCTTGGTGTGGGGATGATATGGGGCAGATGAGGCATCCCCCAAGAGTTAAAAGGGTGAAGGACACATAGGAAAAATTACATCTCTAAAATCTATCCAGGACTCTTCCTTTCCATAGACAGTGCCCATTAAATGAGTGCAGAAGTACTCCCCAACAACCATATTTCCTTAACAATCCCTGAATCTCTATCATGACAGCACGTTATCAACTGGCTCATATAAAAGCCTATAAAATAGCAATACCTGCTCCTTATTGAAAGCTGACAATGTACTAGGTATTTTATTTTATTTTATTTTATTTTATTTTTTATTTTATTACAACCCCAAGATCAAGACCTGAGCTGAGATAAAGATTTAGTTGCTTAACAAACTAAGCCACCCAGGCACCCCAATGTACAAGGTGTTTTATGTATCTATTTCTTAATATGTGTGGGATTATAAACCAGGTCCTGTGCTAAGCACTTTCTGGGGGATCATCTCATTTAATCATAACTTTATAATGTAAATTCTGTTTACATTGTATATTCTAGTATTCTTATTTTAGAGATAGGGAAATTGAAGTTTAACAAGGGGAAACAACTTGCCCAAGGTCACAAGCTAGTAAATTGCAGAACCAGAGCTTAATCCAAGCAGTTTAACTCTATGGAGATTTTGAATTTTCTTTACAAGGACACCACTTTCCCACTAAAGGTAGCTGCTTATTTTTTGAAATTTGCTTTCATAAGTCCTTTAGGATTTCAGGGCCTCAGGGGTTAGCCTCCAAGGTTTAGAGGGTAGAAACCATTCTTCTTAATAATAGCAAGGTAAGGAATTCAAGTTCCCTAGGAAGGGAATGAGGGGGCCAGGCTGACCGGTCCCTGTGTGGAGGAAGAATCAGAAAGTAACCCTGCCTGCATCATACCTACAACAGCTCAACCGAATGTCCTTAGGGGGAACCAAAGGGAGGAATTAAAGTTAAAAAAAATTGTGTACATAATATAAACTTCCTCCTCATTCTTATAAAAGCTGTGGTAAAATCGACATGGCTCATGAAGACACTTGTGTGGGTGGGTTCTTTACAAAGCTTGAGGGGTTGAGATCAGCATCCAAATGGATGCTGGGTGATTTTGGAGACAACCCATTGAGACAAAGGATCCCCAGGACAAGAAGGACAAGAGGATAAACGATAACTGAGTTTCCCTTTCATTTAAAACAACCCATCAGATTAATTGCTGTTTCCATCTATGGCAGAAGAAATAGTGACTGTAAGACATGAACTTGCTGAATGTCATACAGAGAATAATGACAAACCAGGTCCCGTAGTCTGAATTTTTTTTTCTGTGACCTTAAACTGACATCAGAAGAGGTCAGGAGACATACTAAAACAAATAAACAAAAATCTGTTAATATTTTGATTCCTCTCTTCTCGGTCCTTAATTTTAATCTTTTTAACCTGAGCAAAAGAAGCCAAGTGAAAAGTGAAAGTCACAAATAAGAATCCTTCTGAGCGACTATGTGTATAATGAGCGAGAGCTCTGATACCCTATCCTTCTCCGTGAGTGACAGTCATCACTGCATAATGAGGTTACAGCTCGTGGAGGAGAGGCAAGGAGCCAAGAATTTCCAGCCTCAGAGAGCTACAGAAGTTACACATCATAACCTTTCAAAACTGGGGATCCTGTTCCTACCCATGACATCTCTGCAAAGCAGTCATGAAATTTAAATCCACAGAGATTCGTGTGTTGATTCAGCATGCAAGGTCCTAGCCCTCCAAGGAGGAGCAGTGTTTATGTAAAAAGGAAACTGAGACATGAAAGCTTGCTCTCAGCGTCACATCAAAAACCCAGCCAGAGCACTCTCCTCTAGTTGTTTCATTTTCACTGAAATAGGCATGCCTGCCAGAGGGATTGCAGACCCAGATGTCCTCATCTGGCCCACAGATGGGAGGATGGGAAGAAGCAGTCCAATTCAGGCAAACGTTTGAGCTTTGAACATTTACTCCATGCTGGGCTCTGTTCCCTCTGTTCTCAGGGCGGTAACACAACAGAAAATAAGAGAGATGAGATCCTTGCCCTCATGGAGCTCACGGTTTAATTGGCAAGATGGGTAGGAAGATCTAGAATACGAGAGAGAGGAGCAAGGGAGATTCTCGAACTCAGAAGACAAGCCTCTCAGTGATTTAAATTGAGCTGCAAGGGGGCTTTGAACATAAGAAATATGCAAAACCTTGGAAATCAGAACCATTTCTTTCTAGGCTCATGATTCAGCAGGTAGAACAGAGTGCAGGTATTGGGATTGGGGCCAGGATGAACCACATTGCCCCTGCCTCACCCACTCATCTAGGCAGGAAGACCAACAGTGGTATATCATGGGTTCCTGGAACTTCTCTTACCACACTATTCATGGGGACTCCCCACAAAACTTCTGCCCATTTCTTTGGTGCCCCACACCTCTTTAAAAACCTTGCCAGCAGTGGTCATGCTAAACTATTCAATGCCTTTTTCCCATTGTACATTATTGGGTAAACTGACAAGACATGCAGACAGTAGATTAGTGTTCTATATTACTGTTCAATTCACTGAAGCTGAGAAATGTAGTGTGGGTATAGAAGGAAATATCCTTCTTAGGAAATACACACTGAGGTGTTTAGGCATAAAGGGCAATAATGAATGTAATTTACTTTCCAACCTTCAGGAAAAAGAGTAGTCGTGTACATATGTTAAAGTGAGGTGAATTATGGTAAATAATACGCTCTTCATTATTCACGTAACTTCTAAGTTTGAAATTGTTTTCAAATGAAAAGTTTTATAAAATGGTCCATGGTCCTGTCCCCTAAATTATATCCTCACTTTGAGATTCTTTAACATTTTCTTTCCACGCTGCCACCATCACACAAGGCCCCCAGAGATGGGGTAATCTCGCTGTAAATCCTTGTACTAGGTTCTGTCTCAGGCAAACGCCCTGGGAAACACCATAACAGAGGTTTGAATGTCTCCAGCAGGGTTTTATAAAACCCTGGAAAAGAGCAAAAACAAAAACAAAAACCCAAAATGGATTAAAAAACCTACACACATACAAAAATACAAAATAAATACAAAAATACCAAGAGGAGGCTGATACAGCTGGGGTCTAATCCTTGCTGACACACACCTGGGGCAGGGCCCTGCCTCTCTTTTTGTTCTTTAGGTTCTCTGATCTAGAGTGTGGAGGTAAATGCGATAGTTTAAGTGGTAAAAAAAAAAAAAAAAAAAAAAAAAAAAAAAAAACCCAANCTGACACACACCTGGGGCAGGGCCCTGCCTCTCTTTTTGTTCTTTAGTTCTCTGATCTAGAGTGTGGAGGTAAATGCGATAGTTTAAGTGGTAAAAAAAAAAAAAAAAAAAAAAAAAAAAAAAAAGCCACAGGAAAAAGATTAATGAAAAAGGAGTGTGTGAAGGGGAAAATAAACCTATTATAGCAAGTATAACATCAAGTGACTGTAGTTGAACCAGAGTGATACCAATATGGAGATGGACGGGAAAAAAATGTAGCAGAGTCATAGTCTAGAAATCTATCTCAACTCCCAAAGAAATGTTATGTTTGAAACAGAATGGATTTCAAATTTTGAGGAAGAAAGTTACAGTCAATATGTTCTGTTGAGACAAACAAAGGACTAAAGAAATAGAGACTTTTAGGATGATGGAAAACAGGAAGCTGAGATGTTCGGGAACATCTGGGTCCTGCCCTCACTTTTCTATCTCAAACGTTATTCTGAAGTGTGGCAGAGTTTATACAGGAGAAAACTGAGGATAGGTAGACATAAGGTAGGCAAGTATAGAGCTGAAATTCTATTTTTGTTTGAGCAAACAGAAACAGCCCCAATTTTTGTTTGGGAAGATACCTCCTCCCAGGCACACACTTTCAGTCTGTAAGAATCAGGATGGGCCTATGCAGTTGACATCATATACTGAAGAAAATCAACTAGAACAGTAGGAAAACTTTGATAGTAAATATTTTGGATATTTATATTCAGATAGTAAATATTTTAGATTTTATGGAACAAGAGACAAAATTGAGGATACCATGTAGGAGGCAGGCAGAATTCTAGAAGGCCAAACTTCTTCAGCTCTGGAATGAACCAATAGATAGCAAAACAGTCAGAAGGAATCTGCAGATGACCACTGAAGAGAATGCACATACAAATGTTCCTTTCTCACTCCTTTTGTAAAAGCTGAAGGTCCAGCAACAGCAAGCCCACATGTCAATATTCCCATATGGCAATAATTGGCTGCTTTAGATAGACCATGTCCTCTCCACCTAGCCTACTTCCCTCATGTATGCATTTGAAGTTCATCTCTATTGTTACAGATATCAATAGTTCATTTCTTTTAATTTCTGAATAGTATTCCATTGTAGGATACACCACACTTTATCCGTTCATTAGGTGATGGTCATTCAGATTTTTTTTTTACTACCATGAATAAGGCTACTGTAAACATTCACATACAGGACTTTGCGTGATTATGTGTTTTCATTTCTCTTGGGTAGATACTGAGAGCAGATTTGCAGGATCATATGGTAAATCTATGTTTAGCATTTTGAGAAACTTTTTCAAGCTGGCTTTTCAAAAAATTGGCTTGTCATATTATTTAGTTGTTTTTTATATGTTTTGAATGTAAGTCCCTTATCGGATAGATGCTTTGCAAATATTTTCTTTCCGTTTATAGCTTATTTATTCATAATGGCATTTTTTGAAATACAAAAGTTTTTAATTTGATGAAGACCATTTTATCATTTTTTAATCAATTCTTTTGTAACTAAGTCATGTTTGTTTAATCTGCAGTCACAAAGATTTTTCTCTTATGCTTCCTTTAGAAGTTTTATAATTTTTGTGATTACATTTCATTCAGTGGTCCATTTGAGTTAATTTTTCATACAGTGTGAAATTAAGGTCTAAATACATTTTTTTTCATGTGAGTATCTAATTGTTCCAGTACCAATTGTTGAAAAGATTAACCTTTCTCTCACAGAGTTGCCTTGGCTCCTTTGTTGAAATTAATGACTCTAAATGTAAGAGTGTATTTCTAGATTCTCAATTCTTTTCCATTGATCTACATATCTATTTTATGCCAATATCACACTATCTTGATATTATAGCTTATATGTTTTGAAATGGGGAAATACAAGTCCTCTAACTTTGTTGTTTTTCTGCAAAATTGTTTAGCTATGCTGAATCATTTGCACTTCCACATAAATTTTAGGTTAGCTTGTCAATTTCTGCAAAAATAAAAAAGCCTGCTGAGGTATTGATAAAGCTCAATGCTTTATCTAAATATCAATTTTGGGAGAAATTCCATCTTAATAATACTGAGTCTTCCAATCCATGAACATAGAATCTCTCTCCATTTATTTAGGTCCTCTTAATTTATTTCCATAATGTTTTGTAAGTTTTCCCTTCTTTTATTAAACTTATTCATATATACTTCTATTCTCATAGTGCTATCATAAATGGAATTAAAAATTTATTTCTGGATTGTTCAGTGTTTGCATATAGAAATATAATTGATTCTGTATGTTGATTATGTTGATCTTTTTTTTCAATGACATGAAGTTTTTATTTGTAGATTTTATCCAATATATCGTGAAAATCTTGAATATGTTACAGTTGCATTTAAAGCAATCAGCATCGCTATGCTAAACTACTTCAGTTCTTTTGAATCCAGAATATTACAACAATGGCAATTCTTCTCCCATACAGAGATATGTTTAAAATGGGAGAAATTGGGAAGCCCCATGAGTGTAAGGAACAGCAATTAGTCATTAAAGGGGGAGCTCCTAGAAACCAGTATTTCCAGTCATTCTTTGGTTTGGCTCCTGGTAGGGTTCCCCACCACTTAGCAAGCCACCATAAAAAGCTTTAGGGTGGATGAGAGGTACTTGTCTTTTGAGAAGTCATTGTCTTAGATTTCTGGGCCTCTTTAAAACCTCTTGACCAAAATTTCTTGAAATACTTTTTCTTTCTGATATTTTAGGTTTTTTATTTTTTATTTTTTTAAATATATTACATGTGTTAAAGACACAAAATTTAGCCATACAAAACACAAAGAATACACAAAACACCCCAAGTCCCACCACCCAGATAAAATATCGTTATCCTCCACCCTAACTTCTATGATCTTTTTTTTTTTTAAAGATTTTATTTATTTATTTTGACAGAGAGAGACAGCAAGAGAGGGAACACAAGCAGGGGGAGTGGGAGAGGGAGAAGCAGGTTTCCTGCTGAGTAGGGAGCCCCATGCGGAGCTCCATCCCAGGACCCTGGGATCATGCCCTGAGCTGAAGGCAGATGACTGAGCCACCCAGGTGCCCTTGTATGTTGATCTTTTATCCCGTGATACTGCTGAAATCATTCATTAGTTCTAGTAGTATGTGTGTATATTCCTTAGATTTTCTACATACAGATTATGTGTCTGTGAATGAGTATAGTTTTTTTTTCTCTATTTCCAGTGTGAATGCCCTGTAGTTTGTCTTATAAACTGATTCCACTAGCTAAAACTTTTATCATTGACAAGAAATGGCAAAGGTAGACATCTTTACCTTGTTCTCAATGTTGAGGGAAAGAATCAGACTTCATTATTTCATTTAATGTTAGCTGTAGATTTTTGTAAATGCTTCTCATTAGGCTGGGGAAATTTCATTCTATGTTTAATTTGTTGAGAGTTTATTTTTCTTTTTTAATCATGAATGGGATTTGGATGTTTTAAATGCTTTTTCTGCATCTGTTAAGATGATCATGTGGTTTTTGGGGTTTTTTTTGGCAAATTAATATTGTATATTACATTAATTGATTTTGGAGGATAGCTTAATTTTGCATTCCTGGGATACGTCCCACTTGGTCACAATGTATAAACATTTTTATTTGTTTTGGATTGGGCTTGCTAGTATTTTTTGAAAAATTTTTGTATCTACATATATGAAAAATATTGGTATGCAGTTTCTGGGTCTGTTGTTTCTGGTGAGTGATGTCTTTGTCTTTGGTATCGAGGCCTTACAAGATAAGTTGTGTTCCCTCTTCCTCTGTTTTCTGGAAGAGTTTATGGAGGATTACTAATATCTCTTATCTAAATGTTTATAAGAATTCACCAGTGAAGCCATCTGGCCTTGGACTTTACTTTGTGGGGATATACTTATCAATTCAATCTCCTTGTGTATTATAGGTCTATCAGATTTTCAATCTATTCTTGAGTCAGTTTTGTTAATTTATATCTTTCTATTAATTTTTCCTTTTCGTCTAAGCTGTAGACTATGTTGGCATGAGGTTATTCATATTTTTGAAAATTCTTTTAGCTTCTATCAATTTGGTAATGTCTGCTTTTTTTTGGTTAATCTGTGTCTTCTTTTTTATTCTTTGTCAGTTTAGATAAAAGTTTGTCATTTGGTTATATTGATTTTTTTTTCTGATTCCCATTTCATTGATTTCTGTTCTTTTTTTTTTTTTTTAAAGATTTTATTTATTTATTCGACAGAGAGAGAGACAGCCAGCAAGAGAGGGAACACAAGCAGGGGGAGTGGGAGAGGAAGAAGCAGGCTCATAGTGGAGGAGCCTGATGTGGGGCTCGATCCCATAACGCCGGGATCACGCCCTGAACAGAAGGCAGACGCTTAACCGCTGTGCCACCAGGCGCCCCCATTGATTTCTGTTCTAATAATAATTATTACCTTTCATCTTCTTGCTTTGGCTTTGGGGTTTAGTTTACTCTTTTTTTTCTAGTTTCTGAAGATCAAAATTTATGTTATTGACTTATTTTTTCTTTATCAACATAGGCATTTAAAGCTATACGTTTTCTTCTTAGTACTGCTTTACTGACATAAGTTTTTATATGTTGTGCTTTTGTTTTCATTCAGTTAAAAATATTTTCTAATTTCCTTGATGATTTCTTCTTTGACTTGTTATTTAGAAGTGTTTCTCTATTTTCAAATACTTGTGAATTTCCCCTATTTCCTTTTGTTGTTGATTTCTAATTTAATTCCATTGTGAGAACATCCTTTGTATAATTGAATACTTTCAATATATTGCTACTCCTTTATGGTCTAGCATATGGTCAATACTAGAAAATGTTTCATATGTACTTGGAAAGAATGTATATTTCTCAGTTATTGGATGGATTGTTCCTTAGATGTCTATTATATCATGTTGATGCATAGTTGATAATGTAAAGTCTTATATATGGTTGATAATTTTCTGTCTAGTTTTTATGTCAATTTTTGAGAGAAGAGTTTTTAAATTTCCAGTTATTTTTGTTGTTTTATGGTCTATTTCTCTTTTCAGTTCTTTAAGGTTTGCTTCATGTGTTTTGGGACTCTGCTGTTATATACAAATATATTTATAACTGTTACATATTCCTAATTCTTTTACTAATGTAAAATACCCCCTTGTCTCTACTAACATTTTCTACCTTAAAGTCTATTTTGTCTGATATTAGTATAGCTCCTCCAGCTCTCTCATTTTTACTATTTGCATGGTACACCCTTCTTTACCCTTTTGCTTTAACTTTGTGTCTTTGTATCTGAAGTGTTTATATCTAAGTGTATTTGTATCTAAAGCTTTGCAGGTAGAATATTGTTGGGTCTTGTGTTTGTTTTAGTCAGTCTGATAGCATCTGCCTTTTGTTTGGAGTTTTTAATCTATTTATATTTAGTGTTTAATGTGGTTGAATTTATTTCTACCATTTTGTTAATTGTTTTCTATGTATTTTTTTCCTTTTTGTGTTTCTATGTTCTTTTTTATACTGCCTTTTAAATTTTTTTATATGTGTACCATTTACATTCCTTTGTTGATATTTTTCTTACATAAATATTATTTATTTTTAAAATTGCTTCAGGGATTACCATATGCCTCTCTATCACAATTGACTTCAGATTTATACAAACTTAAATCCAGTAAAAAATAGAAACTTGTAAGGAGGGCATGTATTGCATGGAATAGTGGGTATTATAAGCAAAAAATGAATCATGGAACACTACATAAAAAACTAATGACGAACTGTATGGTGACTAACATAACAATAAAATAAATAAGTAAATAAATAAAGTAGAAACTTGTCTTCATTATAGCTCCATTCACCTCCCCTACTTTGGGTATTTATTTTCAAATATAGTATATATTCATATGCCATAAACTCAGTAATACAGTTTCTGAAAGTTTATAGTACAGTTGTCTTGAAACTGAGAGAAGAAAGAGAAAATGTGTTTCTATATTCTTAATGCATATCTTTGCAATTACCTTTACCAATATATTTCTTTCTTTTTTTTTTTTTAAAGATTTTATTTATTTATTCAACGGAGAGAGAGACAGCCAGCGAGAGAGGGAACACAAGCAGGGGGAGTGGGAGAGGAAGAAGCAGGCTCATAGCAGAAGAGCCTGATGTGGGGCTCGATCCCATAACGCTGGGATCACACCCTGAGCCGAAGGCAGACGCTCAACCGCTGTGCCACCCAGGCGCCCCTACCAATATATTTCTTTGTGTAAATTCATGGTATCATCTAGTGTCATTTCCTTTTAACCTGGAGGGTTTCCTTTAGGATTTATTTTAAGGCAGATCTGCTAGGAATGAATACTTTCCATATTTGTATTTCACCTTCATTTTTTAAAGGTTCACTTTCATTTTTTAAAGCATAATTTTGATGGATATAGAATTATTTGTCAAGTTTTTTTTCAGCATGTTGAATATGTTATCCCATTGCTTTAGAGCTTCTATTTTTTTTCTGATGAGAAGTTAGCTATTACTCTTATTGTGGTTCTTTTCAAGATATTATGTTTCTGAATTTTAATAGGTTATGATGTGACTTAGAAGTTGATCTTCTTGTCTTTACCATACTTAGAATTTGTTGTGCTTTTTAATGTGTAGATTAATCTTTCAAACATTTTAGAAGTTTGCAGCCATTATTTCTTTAAATATTTTCTCTGCTCCTTTTTTCTTTTTCTTGGATTCGCATTATCCACGTTAGTACTTTTGATGTAGTTACACAGGTCTCTGAGGCCCTGTTTATTTTCTTCATTTTTTCCCCTTTCTTCAGACTGTACAGTGTCTATTCTATTCTGTTTTGTTGATTCTTTCTTCTGTCAGCTCAAGTGTATTGAACCCTTTCAATGTATTCTTTATGTCAGTTACTGTACACTTAATTCAGAATTTCAATTATGTTCTCCTTTATATTTTCTATCTCTAGTGATATTCTCTATTAGTGATTTGTTCCCATATTTTCCTTTAATTCTTTAAACTTAATTTCCTTATTCCTTTGAATGCATTTATTATCCTTCATATCCTCCCTTTGTAGCTGCTTTGTAGTCTTTGTTAAAGTAAACATCTGGATCCCCTCAGTGATAATTTCTACTTATTCTATTTATGCTTTCTTTGTGTGTGGATTGGACAAACTTTCTTGTTATGTTGCATTTTTCTTTCTTCTTTCTTTCTTTCTTTCTTTCTTTCTTTCTTTCTTTCTTTCTTCTTTCTTTTTTGGTTGAAAATGGGCATTTTTTTATTTTTTAAAGATTTTACTTATTTATTTGTCAGAGAGAGAGAGGGAGCAAGTGCACCAGCAGGGGGAGAGGCAGGCAGAGGGAGAAGCCGACTCCCTGCTGAGCAAGCAGCCCAATGCAGGACTGGATCCCAGGACCCTGGGATCAGGACCTAAGCCGAAATCAGACATTTAACTGATTGAATGTCTCCAGGCATTTTAGATAGATTGTAGCACTCTGGATGCTGATTTCCCCATCCCAAGGGATGTTGCTGTTGCTTTAATTGTTTGTTTAGTGACTTGGCTGGACTCATTCTATCAAATCTTTCTATCCTGCATTGTATGATCATTGATGTCTTTACTCAGGTTATTTTTCTGAAAAAAAATTTTTTTAACCCTTAAGACTGGCTTTTTTGTGTTTGCTCCTGTCAGCAGAGCTTAGTGGTCAGCCAAAGCTTGTTCAGAAGGTAATACTTACACTTTGAGACTTTCCCTTTTTGCTGATGGTTCTAAGTATAGATTGCAGAATTCTTCAAAGCTCAAGCAGTTATCAAACATGCCCCAGGTTTTATTTTCTGCTGTGCAAGGCCTCACATTCATCTAGGGATGAGTAGATACCTAGGGCCGTCTCTCTCTCTCTCTCTCTTTTTTTATACGATTTTATTTATTTATTTGAGAGAGAGAGAGAATGCTTGCACATCAGTGGAGGGAGGGGCAGAGGGAGAGGGACAAGCAGACTCTCTGCTGAGCAGAGAGCCTGAGGCAGGGCTCCATCACAGGAGCCTAAGTTCAGGACCTGAGCTGAAAGCAGATGCTTAACCAACTGAGCCACCCAGGCGTTCTGCTAGGGCCTTTTCTTGTCTCTCTGGAGCAGGCCCACACCCTTCTAGACCACCAGAAACAAATGGGTTATTATCAAAACTTGTCATGCCTACATTGTTCCTTGTACTTCCTTGCTATATTTTTGGCTAATGTGTTGTTTGGCGCAGTCATTATCACAGCCTCTGGCAGATGTGATGTTTGCCCTCCTAGTTTGGCACAAAGATCACTATTATTTTCAACAAAGTCCCTGGGCATATGGCTTCTCTCCACTCTGTTCTAAATCAAGCCAGCCGTCCCCAGTAGTAGAGCTCTCTGTTCTTACACTCTGCCCAGCCATGATAGAGCCACCATGCCATGAGCAGCCGATAGAGTCAAGAAGAATGGAACAGCCTATAAAGTCACAAAGTTTCACTGTCTTTAGAGATGGTTAGTAGTTTTTCCTGAGTAAACACTTCTCAGTTTATTGTATGCCTTTGATCGACTTTCAGGCTCCTACAGTGATTGCTTTTAACAATAGTGTCCAGTTTTTTTTTAAAGATTTTATTTCTTTGAGAGAGCGCAAGCAGGGGGGGAGGGGCAGAGGGAGAGGGAGAAGCAGACTCCCTGCTGAGCAGGGAGCAGGATGCAGGGCTTGATCCTAGGGCCCCGAGATGACCTAAACCAAAGGTAGATGCTCAACCAACTGAGCCACCCAGGTGCTCCCAATTCTGTCCGGTTTTATCATTGCTTTTTAGGGTGCTTGCCTAACCTCTTCTCCGACATTTGTGGGTCCTTCCGCAAGCATATACATTTCATAAAGCATATTCCCCTGCACATTTATACACTATATATAAATGTAATCAAGCTTCAAAGCTGAATCCTAAAACCATCATGAGGTACCATCCAACATCCCACAACAACTCATAACCAAATTTTAATCCTTCTTATTCCCTCTGAAATTTCATGAAAATATATAATTTTAATGGTATCAGGATTAAACCCCTTAGAGGCTTTCTTTCAACGATCACTGGTAAGGAGAGAGAGGAGGGAGAAATCTTAGACTTATCCCATATCCCATGTAGCATCATTCCTGATGTGAGGAAGTAAGAACCTAGAAGGAATACGATGGTAGTAACCACAGACCTAAACATTATTTATTTGATGCTCTCATTTTACAGATTAACAAACTGAGTCCCAGGGAGATGAGCCCTGGGAGCAAATTTTGGATTGTTACTTTTTAGAGACTCAGTTATGTGTATGTAGCTGTTATTTTTTTTAGTGGCTACGGATAGAGTTGGAGGAGTTGAAAAGCTGTGTGGAAGACTGATGTTGGCTGTTTGGCAGGATAAAAGCACTCCCAGTAATTCCTTTTACTTTCTTTCTAAGGAAAAGAATATGCTTTGTTGTGACAGCAAAGGGCTCTTTCTACAGGAAAAGAAAAATCAATTTCTACAGATGCCAGCTCTGCATTCTCTAGCTGTGTGGCTAGGAGTATAAAATTGAAATATAATGGTCAGGGATTTGTATTAGGATTCACTTGGGGGATGTGTGCTGGGAAGAGGATGTGACAAACTCACAGTGCATTGCTTCTACACTCAGTTTAGAAATCAAGACATCTGCTTGGGTCACTGATATCAACACTCAGAGTACCACCATTTCCTAGCATATCTCATAAGATTCTGGGCTGAAATAAGACACCTGCTTCTGAAAATGGGCTAGACATAAATAAATAGATCTCTTTAAAAGAGGTAGCAATTTCCTCTGGTTTGGCTAAAGTCTTTAACCTCCCCCATACCTAACCTAACGTCAGTGACTTCTACTTAATGCCTGCCCTATTGTATTAGATGCTTGGTTTGAATTTTGCTACATTTGGGCCTTTCCTTGCACTTTCTGTACCAAACGACCAGCATAGGAGTATAGATGCATACCTCTGTAATTATGGAGGTGGCTTATATATCAGACACCAGGACAAGGGATATTTTTTAGCCAAAATAACACACAGCTTTTAAAGAGAGTGGAGGGAGGATTAAGGGAATGGTATTTTGAGGTCCTTAAATGTTAGAATTTGAAATTATCTAATATTGAATAGCATATGCCTGCTAGTCCGAGCTGTTTTCATATAAGGATAATCTTGTTGTCTTGATCTAACACTGACCACAAGCCATGAAGTTAGAAAAGATTGATGTCATGGGGAGGAAGAGAGAGGGAGCAGATGGAGAAGGAGAGGACAGAGAAAAGGAGGAAAAAGGGAGAAGAAATAAGGGAACTCAGAGGAGGAAGTAGCAGAAAAGGAAAGGAGGAAAGGAAATTCAAGGAAGAAAAAGAAAAATGGAGGAAGAGCAAGCAGAAAACCAGGAAAGATGACAATGGAAGTTCTGTTAACATCATAGGACCTGGGTACTAGTGTCCTCTTTGAAGATGTCTATTAACCTCTCTGGCTTGTGTTTTCTCACCTGTGGAATGAACAGACTGGACTGAACGATTATTTAGGTTCTTGGTGGCTTAACATCTTGTAAGAATAGTACCCCATTATAACTGCTTTTCAATGTGCTTCCATCTTATTTTATTCATGTTATTTTATTTTCTTCCTGCATCTCTTCCTGCTATTCTTCAACATGTGGAGTCCACTTATCCTATTGTACCCACCGAGGCCTTTCACATTGTAATTCCTTCTCCCTGAAGTTTTTTCCCATTAGATCTTCTTGAGGCATGCTCTTTCACATCACCTAGATTTATGTCTAAATATTACCTCCTTGGAGAGTCCTTCTGCAACCTTCCTATATAATAGGAGACTTTACCCGCACCCTCTTCTCCCTTACTCTCTATCTCATTACTCAGTTCTACTTAATTCCTGGGTAGTATAATATAAATGTATGTATGTATTTATTTATTTATTTTTAAATCTCTCTCTGAGGCAAGGATTTATTCTTGTTCTCTGATGTACCCTTAGCACCAAGGACAGTTCCTGCTATATCATAGACACTCCATAAATATTTATAGAATAAATCTTACACCTGGTTGTGGTGGTAGACCAGCCAAGTTTTACTATCCCCTTTTTATAGATCAGGACACTACAGTACAAAACAAGTATCAGTTTAAAACATCCTGTGATTTGTTGGTTATTTTTGCCTTATTTCCTTGTCACTCTACGCACTTGCCCTGCATTTATACTAGACTTCAGCACTGTGCTTCCCCACCCCAAAACTCTATAACATCCTGCTTTGATTAATAAATTGCAATCAATTGCAATGCCTAATTACCTCCTTAGGAGGTCTGAAAAGAGTGTAATAGATGGAGCATACTTACCTCTCAGCATGGGAGGAGAGTTATGGCTGGCTAACCCAGAAAAAAAAAATGCTTCAAGAAGAAAAAAATAATAAGCGAGCAAATGAAAAGTTGTTCTAAGTAGAAATAACTGAAATGTGTTTACTACTTCCAAATATAAAGTTTAATAAAAGTTGTTTGGTTTGATGTCTGGAGTGTTTATTTTTTTTAAAGATTTTATTCATTTATTTGTGTGAGAGAGAGAGAAAGAGAAAGAAGAGAAAGAGAATGCAAGCAAGGGGATCTGCAGGCAGAGGGAGAAGCAGTCTCCCTGCTGAGCAAGCAGCCCAATGCAGGACTGGATCCCAGGACCCTGGGATCATGACCTGAGCCGAAGGCAGACGCTTAACTGAAGACAGACACTTAACTGACTGAGCCACCCAGGTGTCCCTGTCTGTAGTATTTAAAGCAGTATTTCTCCAAGTATGATTAACAGACTACCTGATTCAGATATACCTAAATGCTTGATAAAAATGCAAATGCCCAGAAAAATTCCAGATTGATGGAATCAGAGCCTCTGAAGATGTAGCCCAGAAATCTACCTCTTTGCTAAGTGACACATGTTTTCTGATGCACCCTAGAATTAAGCATAAAATTAGCTGAAAGATTATTCAGTTTTGTTTTGCTTTTTAAAGAGTAATATGCTTTGAAATAGATATTTTTTCATTTATTTATCATAAACATTTACTGAGTGCCTGCTTTGGAAAGACACTGTGCTAGGTGGATACAGAGATGAGTTAGATGTGAGGTTTGTGTTAAAAGACCTCTGTCTTTTAAAATTATTGAAGGTCACAGAGAGAAGACAATGCAGTGTAATGGGGGGCGGGGCTATCCTGTAGTCTGGACTCTGTGTGGGAAAGGTACTATCAGGAGATTTGAAGGGGTATCATGTGGAAGGGCATAGGCCATGTTCAATATGGTCCAGAGAACAGAAGTAAGGCCAACGGGTGGCTGTTTCAGGAAAGTTAATTTGGGCTCCATATGGAGAAGAATTTTCCTGCTATCAGAGCTTCCCAGTTGGGGAGCAAGTGGTCATTGGCCTCATCCAAGTGGGTATTGGAAGACCATCTGTTAGAAATTTGAAAGCAGGGATTCCCATACTTAGTGAAAGGTAAAGCTCCTTTGCTTTTGACTGAGATTCACTGATTCACCAAAAATACTGTATTAATTGATATTCTACAACAATCTGTAGGCCAAAATTCTTTTATGCCTAGACTCTGTGAAGGGTATAAAATAGATAATACAGCTCACCATTGCTAGAGAACAAAAAGAAGAAGAAGAAAACAAAAACAAAAACATTTGCTAAGATTGACAGCCAGCCTTTCTGACATGCTTATGTGTGCTGGTGCTGGACCTTATGTTAAACACCATCCATGCAGTACCGTCTTTGTCCTTAAAGCAACCTTTGATCTGGGTGCCATTATTATCTCCATGTTACTGACAGACTCAGTGATATTTAACCCAATGACCTCCTCATCCCAGAAAGAGGAATACCCTTATAGAATGACTCAGTTTTGCAGATTTTGAAATGTTAAGACAAAGTTCTCAAGTAATTTTTGACACTTTCCCTGGCTAATCTCCACTCACCTCTCAGATCTTGCCTTCAATGTCATGTCTTTGGGACAACCTTCTCAACTCTTCTAGATTAAGCCAGGTCTCCTATCCTCTGCTCCGTTGGTGTCCTTTAACTCTTCTTAGCTACTACTGCCCCAGTTGCCATGAACTATTATAAAGGGAGGAAATAGCTGGAAATCCATCTGACAGAGATTCAGTCTATTCACTTGAAACTACACCTTATCTTATGCTATAATGGCATCATGGTGACTGAACCCTAAAATGTTCTTGGTGGATTTCTCAGCCTGGAAGAGAATTATAGTATTTCATTTCTAATATAGCCTGTATCTGTCACATAAAAATCTCAAAGATTCCTGGGCCTAGAGTCAGTGGCTGTAGGTTTGCATATGAGGTGCAAGCCTTGCTGAGGTGGTCGTTGACCACCACACCTTGCGGACTCTTCCTCTTCCACCTCCCATCCCTACCATCAGCGCCAGGTGCACTGAGCTACAGACAGTTTCTTCATCAGCCTTGCTGTTTCTTGTTTCCATTACTCACACTATTACCTCTGTTTGCATTTCTGTCTTCTGCCTCTCTGCTTGGTTATCTTTTAAGATATCATTTTCTGAGAAGCCATCCCTGCTTTACAATATACCACACAGAGAGTTTTATAATAACACCAGCACCACTTGATTTCACATAAGTCTACTTTTAGTAGATTGGGGGTCAGCAAACTTTCTCTGTAAAGATGTAGATGGCAAATATTTTCAGCTTTGTGGGGTGCACAGTTTTCTTTTAACAACTACTCCTTTCTGGTACTGTAACACGGAAGTAGCTATAGATAATATGTAAACAAATGGCCCTGTGTGTGTTTCAATAAAACTTGATTTAGCAAATGAGGAATGGGGCCAAATTTGGCCCACAGTCTGTTGATTGTTGATCTCTGTCCCAGACAATAGACTTTTCGGAATATCAACCATGATTCATTTATCTATTTCTAGGTACTAGGCTGATGCCTAGCCCATGGTAGGTGTTCGGAAAATGTTTGTTGGCTGAATACACCATTCCAGTCTTGATATAAACTATATTGCAAGCTGAGACAATTTTCCTTCCAAGAAATAACTTAAAATCCTTAACATTCTATGTTAGCACCAATTTTATCATCTGAAAAATGATGGAAATACTAGCTACCTTACAATTAGTCAGGGTTTTCACGTGGACCAAAGGGACACTGCACTTGAATGTGGACCATGCATGTGAGGGATTTTAACTTCTATCATGTGTTAACTGGACCTAGAGTCAGTGAGATTGTCACAAAAATCTAGTGGAGAAGTAAGTATGCAAATGTGAGCTCTGATTTGGCAAATGAAACTGAAAAGAAGATCCCTTGTAATTGACAGAAAGGTCTAAGCAGGCATGGAGGAGGCAGGAGAAGCATTTGCATCCAGCAGCTGCACTTTGTCGCCCTGACTCAACCTCAGCAGGTGCTGGAGCTGTTTTGCTGCCTCATTACCCCCTTATTTGGCTCTCAGGTCCGGGGTGGCAAACTGGTTTGTCCTCTTAAGCACCAGCGCTGGTTGCTTCTCAGGGCCTGCCTATAGCTGAGAAGGACTCTGAGTCTATGCCCAGCCTCAGTGAGTTTTACAGGAGAGCAAGTATGGCCATCAAAGGGTAGACCTATCATAGGTCAGGTTGCCTCAAGGACCTAAATGTGTCCACTGCAGTGGGGAGTGACAGGAAATGTGGAGGTCTCAGGTACCAGGGAAAAGACATTGAAGAAATTGAAAAAGTAAGGTGAGGGGATGCCAAAATCAAACCTGCATCATTTCAAAATCTTAGGATTAAACCAGGAAAGATCATGAAATCTGTCTTTTTCCCTCTTACTTGGAAGAGCCTAAAGATAACCCTGTGTTATTGGTACTTTAGATTACTCCTTATATGGGTCTGCTATGCCCCTTGGTGCTAGTGAGCTTTTGTAGAAATCTTTCTCCACTTAGAACATTACCTTTATCAAAAAGTAGTTCTAAGCTTTTCCCAACTGATCTATAAACTTATGAATATACGCTTAGGCCAGTTTTACCCTATTTGGCTTCTGTCTGATTGGCCTGTTGTTCTGTTTTCTTGTTCTTCGTGAATACTCTGAATCCAGCTCACCCACCTGCTTCTGATTTTAACCTTGCTATACCTGTGGCCCTTAACACTGGCTGTACAGAAGAATCTCATGCAGAGTTTTTAAGGCAGTTTGGTGCTTCGGACTTCATTAACATGGGCAGAACCTGGGCATCAGTAGTTTTTAAAAAATTAGATTCTTCTCTCTAGAGAACTATTTTTTAAATTAAATTTTTACTGAATTTTTTCACAGTTGGTTAGAGGTCAAGCTCTTGGGACAGACAGAGATGGTTTTGTGTCCTACTTCTCTCACCATGTGACCATGGGAAAGTGGAATAAGTTCTCTGTTTCTTGGTTATCTCAAGTTGTTTAATGGGGCAAATAATTGGACCTTTCTCATAGAATTATAATAAAGAAGAGGTAAACATATAACAGTATGTAGCACATGATAGATGAGTAATAAATATCAACTCTTAGGGGTATTGCAGTTTTGTTCTTCTTGCTGTGGTTGTTATGATTATGACGACCGTCAGGATGATATACATACCTCATCGGCCTACTTCTGGACCCCTGTGGTTACTCCTAAGCATCACAGCAAGCTGATTTTCTATTTTTGTTTTTACATTCTATACGTGGCTATGTGAATAACTATAGAACAGGGGTCTAGAACTAGTCAGGAATCCTAGGTTCTAAAACCCACTTCTGCCACGTTCTAGCTATGTGATCTTGGATGGTCATCTTGTTTTCTTGGTTATAAATAAGGCATACCAACACATATACACAAAAGAACACCAGCATCC
Organism: Ailuropoda melanoleuca; assembly: GCF_002007445.2. Classification (NCBI taxonomy): domain Eukaryota; kingdom Metazoa; phylum Chordata; class Mammalia; order Carnivora; family Ursidae; genus Ailuropoda; species Ailuropoda melanoleuca. The sequence continues at coordinate 96,849,206 of NC_048220.1, read as the reverse complement.
CCTGAGAAGGAAAACATTTATACTTCTCTTTGTATGTTGTTCCACAAAGAGGACCTGGAATGTCTTCCTTCCTGATTCTTCTTCTAGTGGACTCCTTGTAATGTTTTAAGAACCAGCCAAAATTCTACCTTCTTGCTAAAAAATACATGGATCCCATCAGTTTTATTCTTATGTTCCTGCAGCATATTATTGATGCTTATTTTGACACTCTTACTTTGTCTTGAATTATAATTAGTTATTTCTCTTCTCTATTACTATGAGATCACTAAAGATAGAGATTTCTTTTTCCTCCTCATGTGTAGCTAGACATTTTCTAGACTAGAACTTAGCATATTATATTAATCAACTATAGGTACATAACAACCTCAAAATCTCAGAGGCATACAAAATAGGCATTGATTTTTTGATCATGCTTTGTTGGTCAGCTAGGGAAATCTTACTTCAGGTTGCAGGTCTATGGGTTGGCTGGAGCTGGGGGTGCTGTGCTCCATGTGCCTCTTTTCTTCCTTCTGAGACCACTGGGTTAGCTGGAACATTTTCTCATGATCACCGCAGAAGTTCAAGAGGACAAGTTCAACTATGCAAGATTGGTCAAGGCCGGTACTCCCCATCCTCTGGAGCTCCATGATTCAGGCTGCAAAGCTGGGGTTGATTTTCAGGGTTAGGGAACAGGTCCACAGAGAGGATGGATTATCGGCCCACACTATGCTCTCCTGCTCTCCAGTAAGTTCCATTCCCCTCCTCAGTCTTTTGTCCTTGCTTTTGCACTTCTTTACTGAACTTTAATCTGGAAAACGGGGAGTCAAAACTCTCTGGGCTCTGTTGACAAACAGCTGATGCATTGATTAGATGGCCAGGACTGATAGAAAAAAGGCTATTTTGGGGAGTGGAATGAGAAGTGTAGATAAGCGCAGAGAGGGAGGGAACTAGAAAAGGAGAGAGAAAACCAATCTTGCAGAGTAGGAGAGCTCTTCTAAACTCACTGGGTTCGAGTTGCAGGGATATTTATTTAGATGGCTTTGTGAGTCAGGATTGAACATGGGTGAGACATAGTGGAGGGAAGCATAAAATTTGAAGAGGTACAAAGTGTTAAATAGTCTTTTTCTCACAGCTTCAAAAAGAAACATTTATTTAATTTCTTTGTTTTCTTCACGACTATCACAAGTTTTGAGAACAAAATGTTGACTCTTCCTGCCAAGAAATAAGATAAAGATACCTTTTATAGGAGAGGTGACATATTCAAATGCCTAGAAAGTCTAGGTAGATGATGCCAGTGGATGGAGTTGGACAGAGATAAACTAGGGAAAAAGAGGATGCTGGTGAGTGAACCAGAAGGCACATGCCCCATTGAAAGCATTGAAAGGGAGGGATAATCTTCAGGCAATTTTTGCCTCACTACAATGGGGATCCAGAGTCACCAAATATTCTGATTTATTTTTTTAAAAAAAGGTCTATAAATGCACATTAACTATTTAATGCTCTTTGGAGCATGCTGTGTGGTCTATTTAAACCATCATTCGGTGGTCTGTGAACTCTCTTACCGGACAATAGAGAGACAAGATTGGGAATGCCAGCCTTGGAGTCCAAACCTAGACTTAGATCCTGGTGACCTGGAGATAACTTAATAACTGACTTAAGATTATCAGTAGGATGGGGGGGGTGATAATATCTACCTCACAGATTTAAGTGGCTTCACAGTCAGTCACTACAGCAGACTAAGCTTTTGCTGTTTTTTGGGGGGGGTTTAATAATTTCTGGGTAGTAGTTTCCCAACAGTGACTATATTTCCTAGCTCCTGCTTACAACCAGATGTGGCCTGGTGAGTAGTTCTAAGTGATGGAGTCAGAGCAGAAGTGATATAGTTCAGTTCTGGACCAAGGCTTTCAGGAAGTAGGGATGCCTTCTTCCTCCTCTCTCTGTCAGCTGAATGCATGTGATGCTGATGGTGGCTGAGCCACAAAATGTAAGAAGACTGGGTCTCAGTATTGCCATGTGGAGGAAAGCCAGCTGCCACCAGGAACACCCACTTGCACTGTTAGATGAATGACAAATGAATTTCTATTTTGTTTTGAACTTCTGTCACTTTGAGACCAATCTGTCTCTGTAGCCTGGCCTAGCCTAATAGTATTATCCTTGATACATGGCAGGTGCTATATGAACGTGAGTTCTTTTTCCTTGAATTATGCTCATAATTATGCTCAGTTACCTTCTCTTCTGTATCTATTATGTGTGCAATGCTCTCTCAGGCTTTTTGCCTGCACAGTGTCTTTCCTCACTACAGTTCTGCTAGGTAGATATTATCACTTAAATTTTATAGATGCAGAATCAGCAACTTTGGGAGGTGAAGTTATGTACTCAAGGTGACCCGGCTAGTAAGTACTAGAGCTATGTAAACTATGTCTATTTCCATACCTGGGCTCTTCCTTGTGAACCATACTATTTTCCTGTGGCACTGGAGATAAATGGCCCTGGAGATGAATGGAGTATAATGGAAGAAAGATTCCACATGTCCCTGAATACTACGCTCATAGCTTTTAGTCCCTTCTCTTTCTTTACCAATAAATAGAGCATAGACAGCTGCAGGAAACATTTCAATAATTTAGACAGATCTGTGTGACTCTTTGCTGGAACCTAAAAAATACTTTTGGTTATCCAAAGTAGATAAAGGATGTGACTTTCCAAAGAACCCTCACACTGAATTACTCTATGACAATAATATCAGACTGGACTTGCTCAGCTGCATTTACGGTAAGTGAGAAGACAAGACTTTTCAATGTACAGGAGACAGTATGGTCTCATCTCAAGTTTATCTGTGTATCCCTGGGGCCTATGCAGTCTCTAGCACACACCAGGCACTCAATTATGATTTGTAAGGGAAGGAAGAAGGGAGAGGGAGGGATGGAAAGTGACAAGAGGGAGAAGAAGTCAGAGAGATTAGGGAAGGAAGGAGAGGAAGGAAGAACAAGAGGGGAAGAGTAGGAAGAGGCATCATAGTGCTAAACTGCAGTCCTGTGTTCTATTTTTGGTTGAAGTCCCAGTACTTGCAGTAACTAGCTCTATAAACTCCTAACATAAATTTAGTATTGAGAGTCACCTTGAGTATCTTGTCTGAGCCAGTCTTTGAAGACAAGGAATTTGAGATTCAGAAGTTAGACAAACTTTACAAGGTCTTTCAGCTAGTTAATTGTAGAATCACGATTAGAACCATGTTCTCTTGACTTCCATTTACATCAGTTTTTAAAAAACTGTCACCTTATAATTGCTGTGATGATAAATGTGGTTGAAATGAAAGCATAGGGGGTTTTGGGCAGAGAAATCAGCAAGAATAAATACATATGTGTATATATGTAGTTTCATTACTCTGAGTCAGTGACTTATAATAAGCAACCTGACTAAATTTCACAGGTAAGTTCAGTGAGGTCCCAACAAACATTTAATTTTGGCAATTTTACCTCCAGAAGCTCAGCAATGAAAGGGAGAAGCATAGAGGGAGGTTAGAGTTTAAATAATGCAGGTGACTTGCTATTACTTACCTCAAACCTATAGCCCAGGCAGCCTGACAACGGGATCTATAGGTCTGCTGTTCTTCCCTTGATACTAAGTTCTCTCATGCTTCCCATGCAGTGAGCATCTCACTCTGCTGAGTGTTTAGTGTTTAAAGATACATATTTTTCATACAACATTGCCCCTGAATGCAAGCCAGCTCACCACTTCATCTGGTTTCAACTGAAGAAAGAGCAATCTGTTTCAAAATAGGAGCAAATGTAGTCTGTGTTGGATGTGCTTTTAGTATTATGATCGCCAAGGTAGTGACTTTTGTGGGGTGTTGAAGGATGATTTTGACTATTTTTGGTGTTTGCTTTAGAAGCTAATCCTCTTTTGAGATAGGAGGTCTTTGTATTGATTTCTACAAGGGACGTTCAGTGTCCATTTGCTTGCTACTCTGACTTTAACGTGGACAAACATCATGTATTTTAATTGTAAAATTAGTGACTTTTTAACTTTGACTCAAACTGTAGTATCAGAATACATGTCTGGATAATGGGAAATATTTAAGATTCCTAGAATACTGGGGACCCATAACACAAAACTAGCAGGTCTTTTTTTTTTAATGGTAACATTTAAGATTTCTCGGATTGTAAGGATGAATAACAAATATTCCTCCCAATACAGGAATTGTATAGACTTCAAAGAGCAATGGACAAGAGGTCTAAGGTCCTGAGTTTGAATCTTAGTCTGCCATTAATAGATAGGTGGCACCAGGCATGTCATTTATACCATCTAGGATTTGATTTCATCACTTAAAACATGCGCAGGTAGGACTAATGATCTTGAAAGCTGCTTCCAGATTTTATATAGTTTCAGTCTATTAAATGAGTTTCCCTTTCCTGTATGCACAAGGAGAAGATAAAATCTCTCTCTAAACTCTATTTGCCACCCTGTTACTTGGTAGATCAGAAGGCTAGGACCAAATTGACTCATTCCCAAATTAGAAGTTTGAAGCTGTCTTGCTTTCTCTTACAGGATTTCTTTTTCTACTATTGTAGACACAGTCACTGGTTGAATTCAGCTTCATTCTTTATGTTTAGCCTTCAAAATATAAAAACCAACCCCCAAGGTGTGTCTCACTGCCCTGCCAATGGAGCCTCATTCCAGTGAATCTGTGAATTATTGACTGGTCAGGGGGCTCTTGTGGACTCTAGGGTTCAGGCTACTAATGCTGTCTTATTTCAATGCCACCAAAGGTTTATTACCTGACCTGTCCACTTCTATCTGGTTCTTCTAAGAAATGGTGACCAAGAAGAGATGATGGCTCTTCAAAGTCAGAGAAAAGAACACTATGATCTTGAGCTTGCCTTTTTTTCCCCACTAGGCAAGAACAGTAATGAAAACCTCATGTTCCAGCCAAAACACAAGATGGAACCATAACATCATACCACCTTTTGACTTAAACAAAGAAAAAAAATCAGCAAGGAAAGGGCTAAGATGAGAGGACCCAAACACTAAGGAATGGGGAGGAGAAATAAAAAATATAAATAGTTGAAAGACTCAAAAAGGAGAACAAAGCTTCAGATGAATGAAATGCCCTCCCCTTTTTTGGAAGTCCTCCAAGGAGATGAGTGATCACCAAATGAAAGAGGATGGATACTCATGAAGGGAAAAAAACTAAAATATAGTTGATTCTAATGAGAAGACACATTCATAGATCTCTGAACCTTGTTTGAGCCATTAATATAGTGGATAGTTCCCCTGAGGACCAAGACATGGACATGCCTTCTCATGTCATAGTGGAGTGTGTTCTTCATGTCTGTCTATCCTCTTCACCTAACTGAGAGAACTTGAGGGTTCAGACCAGGCACGTAGTACATGTTTCCTTTATTAAACATTCTTCTAGAATATGTCTACTTTCATTGCCTTCATCTTGAAAAAGAAAACTAGTTTTTCTTTTGTAGGCACAGAAACAGGATAGAAGAGAAGGTGAAGTTTAAGGTTCTTGTTAGAAGCATATTTATATAAGAGTAATTTTAAGTGGAAAACCCAATACAGACAAGGATGAAGATTATAGGGGCAGCCGAGCAAACTAAACAGAATGATATTAAGTTAAAATACAAGCAAGAGTTAAGCAATTCCAAGTTAAAGGAGGAACATAATAAGAATTCAGAGACAGGGATGAGGAATGTGGGTTGGTGCTTCGTGTGGCATTCAGCTGCCAGAGTCCTGCTGAGAAGAGAACATCCTACATAACAGTAGTTGTAGTGTGGGAAGCTGGGAGGCTCTTATATTTGCATTGCCCCGGTCTTAGGCTAGAAGAGCCAAAAGGGCCCGAATCTCCTTCTTCCAGCAGGGGGAGCCATGTTGCCTCAACAGACCATCTCTGGCCGTTGAAGTATGGAGGAGAAAATACAAGGTCTTCAGAGATTATGTACTCACTTGCTGTATTTAAAAGCCTTGATGCTCCATAATAATTAATCTATCAAAAGTACCTCCACAATTTGTTTTGTAACAACCAAGTGCAAGCAATATTCCAAGGATGAAGAAGGGGTATGATGACATATATAAAAAAAAAGATAGTGTGTAATATATTTAGTTAATTTAATTTTTTTTAAAGATCTTATTTATTTACTTGAGAGAGACAGAGCACTTGTGAGTGGTGTGACGGGGGAGCTAAACAGAGAGGGAGAGAATCTCAAGCAGACTCTGCTGGTGCAGAGCTCCATCCCATGACCCCAAGACCATGACCTGAGCTGAAACCAAGAGTCAGACATTCAACCGACTGAGCCACCAGGCGCCCCAATATTTAGTTAATTTTAAAAAGCCAAAAAATGTTTCTGAAAGACTGAGAAGATTCGGATGATTTATATTCTTTCAGCTGGTATGAATTTTGCCTCTGATGAGAAGGGAATGGAGAATTTTTCTGAAGTTTACTCGGGGCCAGATATACACTTTGCTAAGCCCTTTAAGAGCTTGTCTCCCTCAACCCTCACAAAACTATACATTATGGACTGGACTATCATTGGACTGATGTTTAAAGATGAAGAAATGATACAAAATGAAGTTATAAGAAACTGTTGATAAGTGCTGGAGCCAACACAAAAACTTGGATGGACTGAGTTCAGTGTCCACATTTTCAGGAACTATGTATGATGAGAGCTATCTCTTATTGTGACAAGTATTATGTTGGATGTTTTAAATGTATCTTATTTATTTATTTATTTATTTATTTAAGATTTTATTTATTTATTTGACAGAGAGAGAGAGACAGCCAGTGAGAGAGAGAACACAAGCAGGGAGAGTGGGAGTGGAAGAAGCAGGCTCCTGGCGGAGAAGCCTGATGTGGGGCTCGATCCCAGAACGCTGGGATCACGCCCTGAGCCGAAGGCAGACGCTTAACGACTGAGCCACCCAGGTACCCCTAAATGTATCTTATTTAAGTAGCTCCCCCCAAAACACTAAAACTGAGGGAAGTTATTTGCCTAATACCGTGTAGCTAATTAGTAGCTGAGACAAGTCATTTATTTCAAAGACACATTTTTGTTGTAAGAACTGGGGGGAAGATCTTGATTCCTCCCCTCTAGAGCCTTATAGTATCATAAAGAATACAAGAAGCAATGGACAGAAAACAGCAAAAGTTAGGTTAAAATTCTGGTTCAAAATATGAGGTTTAGCAGTTGATTTTGAGGGCCAGGAGGGATGAAGGACAATAGGACTATGGGGGCCTGAAAGCTCCTGGAAGAGAAAGGTCGGTTCTGGCATTGCAGAAAGCCTTGTCAGTCTCATTCTAATCATCTCTACAATCTATCTGTTTCTTCTCTATGGATCTTGAAATAAACCTCTTGTCTATTTTCGGCTGAATGATGCCATGGAGACAGGCCTGGTGTCCAGGAAGTAGAGATCTAAGCAATCTGTCCTGGAGTGCCTCATGACTCCCAATCCAGGGCCATGGGCAGAGCTGCCTGTGCTTCAGGGAGCCACCTTGTGTGTGGTTGGAGTTAGTTGTGCAGCTGTGTGGGATGCTAGGGCAGGTCTCAGGTGGGGGTATTGGAAACTGGAAATAACGGCTGCCAATTACTACCATTTCATCTGAAGAGACTTTTGCAAGAAACATTTGCAGAGAAATACATTCAATGCAATTGTGTGTGGAAAGATGGGCCAAGAAGATGATCATAAGAGAGAAGAAAAAGGCACGTCTATTACATATTTTCACATATTTTTTTAGTTTCATAGAAAACACTAAGAGCTACTTTGTGTTGAGTATGTACTATGTGCCAGGTGCTCTAAATACTTGATCCCTATTTATAGAATTCCTATTTAACAAAGAGTAGAGATGGAGAATTTAACGAAGTTCAAGTAAAATCACATATCTTTGAGCTCAGATGACCTGAATCCAAAACCCATGCTTTTTGACCTGACATTCTAATGTCCTTCAAGTGTTCACAGAATCCATTCCACAGATAAAGCATTAATCCCAGACCTTCCTCTTACACCCAGGAGCAAGTTTGTGTGGTAGTTTCTATATTTATACATGGGAGATAGCAAGAGGTGGTAGCTATGTACAGTGAGATTGGATCATCTTGCAGACGCAATAGGGGAGGCTCTCCTGGAGCAGCTGGGTGAAACTTCTGTTCTCTGTCTCCATCATTGTTGGTCCACACTGTGGGTGACACTTGCAATAGAGCTTCCACAGTACAGCATGTGGGATGACTGGACATTTCTCTTAATTGCACTTGATCCTGATTAAGTAGCCTCCCAGTATGGTTCCCAGAAGTCATGTAAGCTTATAATAAACCATTTTCTGTTTGAACTAGCCAAAATGAGTTCTGTGGTTTGCAAAGGACTCTACAACTTATTTTATAGCCCATTTGATAACTGGGGAAATGAAGGCTCAGGTGAAGTGACTTGCTTAAACATTCCTTCCATCATGTTCTTTTTGCATAGGTAAACATATTTTTCTCATACAAGTCCTCTATGGGTGAGAAATAGGAGCTTAGCCTGTCTACATGGCTTTTACCCTCAGTGACTGTTACCATATGGCATTATTTTAGGTAACATATGGAATTCTCTTTCTGACCTAACTTTGAAGGAATAAGAATCCTTAAGAACACCATATGACAGGAGGCAATATATGGTGCACTAAAAATGTAGAATGTAGGGATATGTGTTGTTTTGCCAATTCAGCAGACTTCTTTTTTTGGTAAGAACTGCCTGCTTTTCCTTTAGATAACTGTTTTTCCTCCCTCCAAGTGATTTTGATGGGAAAGACTCAAAAGACCCCCACCAAAGGGCCACTATGTTTCTCACATTAGCCAGCCAGAGTGCCAGGATAGTCCACATGAGGGCATATGGCCAAAGTGAGGTCAGCCGAGCCAGTTTTGTGGTTTGTTTTGACTTTTGAGAGAAAAGGGAGAGGAAGGGAGAGAGGGATATTTCTAATACACTCTATGTTTCCATAAGCATGGAAGCTTGAAACTTCAAGGGACCATCTTGCTACCATATGGAACAAACTAATCTGAGAATGAAGTTTAAAAAGATGAAAACAAAGCTGATAGCAGAAAGAGGAAAGCTAGATGGGGCAAAACATCTGGAGAAAGAGAGGCAGAGACTGATAGAAAAAGGCAGAGAGCCAAAAGGAAGACAGACAAAAACAGAGAAAGACAGATTACTTTAGGCACACATACAGAGAGATCACACAGATGCATATACACAGAGATAGGGAACTAAACACACACACACACACACACACACACACACACACACACACACACACACACAGATACGTGCAGAGAATCAGAGGGACTCCATGACACTATCACTTGATATCATTTGAAGTCCTGCAGCTGTGACTAAGAGAATATCTGTTCTTTGGGCTTCCTGGCTTTAAGAGCCAACATTGTGTATGCCCACTAGTGTTGGAGTCCTGAAGAATACAAACTAAGAATCTGGTGTGTCTGGCTCCACTCTGATCACTCAACCAGCTCTCTGACCTTGGTGTATCTCAGATTCCTCCATTTTCTCATCTTTAAAAATGCAGCAGTGATACAGGCTTCACCCACCTCCAATGTTGTGAGAACTGATAGGTTGAGGCTCTGAAAGGGGTTCGAAAGCAAAAACGTTATACAGATAAATGATCATCACGGAACATCTATCTTGAACAAATTGCCATGGTAGGAGTTTGAATGTAGTTTTTTAATGCTGCAGTTTTCTCAGTGGACAAGGCTGGAGAAAAAGCTAATCCATCCAGGTGATGCTTTTTGAGGTAACAGAAAGCAGCTATTAAAAGGTGTCAAACATTTGGGGAGCTGATGTATCTAATGGGAGAGAACTGCTTTGAACAAAGATGATTGCTACTTTTAAGGACACCTTGAGGAAATGACCCAGAAAATTAGCATGATCACCTGCTGCAAAGTGGTTCTCACATCTCCTTTTCTGAAGAAAAGAAAAAAGAGGGAAGACACGTAATCCTGATATTTCAAATTCATATTTTAAAACTGATTTTGCAGAGTTGAACCTTTGGTTAAAAATAAGAAAAAATAATAATTTCTCTGACTTTATCCTTATGCCTCTCTGATGAGGATGTTTTGTTTGTAATTTGTTGGGTTCCTATAGCAGCAATAATAATGTACTATTTTTTTGTGTTAAAGAAACAATAGCTACATGGTAGTATGTTCAATAGGTTGCCACCTAACAGCAAACTGAAATTTTCTGTAGAAAATCATCTCCAAAATATTAATCCAATTACTATGTTGTATACCTGAAATTCATATAAATACTGTATGTTAAAAAAAGAAAAATTATTAATTCAAAGAGAATATTTGCTATGTACTGAGTGCAGGACAGCAAGATAGATGTTTCGTACCTTTTATCTTCTTTAGTACTCACACATGGAAGAGGCGTTGGAGCACATCTTACAGATGAGGACACTGAGGTGTGGAGAATCTCGGGCAGAGGCTCTCAAGCCTGGTCGCACATCAGGATCGGAAGTGCTTGTTTAGAAAACAAGATTCTTTGGCTGACGCACAAGTGACTCTGATGTGTGAGATCAGGTTGGGAAAAAATCCTGTTCAGTAATGGCTAAAATTATACTGCTAGTTGATGGAGCCAGTATTTGATCTAAGTCTGTCTGGCTCCAAATTCCACATTCTTTTTGTTTCATCATCTTTGTTGATGATCTTTTAAGGTAGCTTAAACAAACAAACAAAAACAAAGGCAACCGCAGACATCCGTTGTATTGTTCTCAGTTCCTAAAACATTTCATCAAGACATAGGAAACCACAAATCCTATTGGGTCTGCACTTCTAGAACAATTTTCCCTCTAGTGGTGGTTTTGTCTATTTTAGACTCAACACAGGGCTAATTAAATGCTCGCTGTCTTTTGCCAGATTTGGCGAGTGACATTGGAGTAGTTATCTGTTTGCTGGTGAAATTAAGAGAACAAAACACATTCACTAGAGTGTGGAAGGTCAGCTCTCCTTAATAAAGGGTTTGCAGCTTTGTGAAATTGGAAAAGAAATGATGTATTCTGAAGCTATTTTCATCCCATTAACTTAAGTCAAGAAGAATAAAGGCAAATGCAGTTTCAAAGATTAGCCTCCAAATCTGATGTGCATTTAAGAGGCATAACTGACTTCTTTTCCCCTTCCGCCTCTACTTTCTCCATTCCCCCTCAGCTTAGAAACTTGAAACTGGAACATTCACAAATGCTGAGAGTATACTTATATTTTTCATGTTTTTCTTTGACAAGACATAGATTTTCTGAGCTCAGGGTCTGCAAATCTACTGATCCTTAGGGAAGGAATGAATTCTGCTTCCTTCTCTAAGACCAGACACCCCCTCAACCATTTGTCTTCTTTAGGACAGAAACCAAATAAATATGGGACCCTGATGCCTTCTAACATTAATTCAGGGCTGAACTTGTCTTAATTCAGCATAATCAGGTTTTTCCAAGTGGTCTATGTTATGATTTGGAACATTCTCCCCTAGTGGTTCTGGCTTTCTGAGAGCACCAACATAACTTAGAGAAGGGGATTTGAACTAGGGAAAGCATGACCATAGCTCAAGTCCTTCTCAAAGAGTAGAGACTGTTTCTGGTTTATAAACCACAAAAATATGCAAGGCACAAGGAAGGAGAAGCATTTCTAGAGGTCGATCTTTTCCAAAATGACATATACAGACTTCATGTATACATAATCTTTCTGGCATTCACAGTGAACAACAATTCAAGATTTTTCCAACTACCTGATACTCTGAGATGAAGATTAGCATTTCACTTTTAAAGACCCCAGGGTGTGTAGTTTTTTTGTTTTGTTTTTGTTTTGTTTCTTAATATATGAGAAGTAAATCTGGATCCTCGTCAGAGCTACAAAAAGGTCAAGGTAAAAGGATGAGAGAGAGGAAAGCGATGCCTCAAAAAGCATAGATGGGATTTTTGACCCTTCCGTCTTTAGCAGTGAAATTCCCAGGGGTACATGGGACCTGGGTAAATGGGGAAAGTGCAGCATTTTGAAGTATGCTGTTTGTCTGAATAAATTATTCCACTTGATCTTAGTAGTATGCTTACATTATTTTAAGACCCATTACTCTTGTGAAGAGGAATCCAAAGCTATCTCTGCTACAAAGTGGTACTTTTAAACCAGCCCATGAATCCACCTTCTAGGCAGTCCACATTTCATAAGAACGGGCACTCCCATGGTATGGTCATGAAAACTCTCTCTTCCCTGCTGTGCCTTACCCTGGCTTCTTACTTTGCCACAGTCCTCATGGGAATTTTCTCCCATCTCCAACCACCTAAGTTAGGCAGATTTGATTTTCCCAGGTTGTTCCTCTTTTCCATACAATCTACACTTGATCTCTGCCTTTCCTCACACTAAGACATTCTGGAAAACCACTTGGTTCATTCCAAACCCAGCCTCCAGGATGCTGCTAGCTGTATCAGCTGATTTAGTTAGCATGCATTTATTCTTGAGATTTTTGTGAGAGGCATCATTTCACTCCTTTTTCTATCAGTTAACCAGATAACCAGCTCTCAATTCCATCTGACTAATTTGCTTTGTGGCAAATGCCTGTTGAAAATGAATCTGAGATAAAAGTTAATCACATTTGGGTCTCTGATGGCAAGATCCCAAATCACCAAAGGTGTGACCATCTTTTGAACATAGTTACTATTAACCCTGTCACCCCATCTCTCTCATTCATAGAGGAAGATAGGCTAAAGTTAATTCAGGCAAATACTCTTTATTAGTAATTTTCAGGCTCTGGTTCCTACTCCTTTGTATTCTACGTATCTGTTGAACTGGCCTAAAACAACCAGTGAACATCTTTTACCTACATTAGTGGCTGGCCTAAGTGTTTCCTTCAGTAGCACCCTGTATCCTTCAGGTTGAGAGGAAGAAGTCCTTTAGGCTTCTAGAAGGAGGGACTGTATCGCTAACTTCACAGGACCAGAAAGAATTAATACCAAGAGGGAAAAGGCCAAGAGAGAATTCCATTCTGCCTTTAGTTCCATTCACAATATATTCCCTCCATTTTCTCCAATTTATTCTTTTTTTTTTTAAAAGATTTTTTTTTTAAATTTCTTTATTCGACAGAGATAGAGACAGCCTGCGAGAGAGGGAACACAAGCAGGGGGAGTGGGAGAGGAAGAAGCAGGCTCATAGAGGAAGAGCCTGATGTGGGGCTCGATCCCATAACGCCGGGATCACGCCCTGAGCCGAAGGCAGACGCTTAACCGCTGTGCCACCCAGGCGCCCCTCTCCAATTTATTCTTAAACCCTATCATGACCACATTTACCTTGATGGTGGAGTGAGGTGTGGCAGGCAGTGTGTGTGTGTCTGTGTGTTTGTGTTGGGGCCTCCCCACTGGGGTTAGAATGGACAGCAAATAATGGCCCTGAGGGCATTCAATGACAGAGAGCTGGATAGTGAAGATATGGGGAAATCAGTCATCCTTGAACTCTGCTGGCTGAAGGCAAACTGATAAAACCCTGCTTGAGGAATATCTGTTAGCATGTATCAATTATCTTTAAAACATATAGTCCCTTCTTTAGGAATCTATTTTTAAAGAAATAAGAAATGCAGAAAAGGATTTGTGCCCAAAGATCTGAATCTCAGCATCATTTGCACCACTGAAAAAACTCAGGAATTTATTAGATAAGTTATAAAATATCCACACAATGGAAATCTGTCATTAAAAATACTGTTCCTGAAGAATATTTAATGATGGGGAAATTATTATGCTAAGTGAAAAGGATAAATATAAAACCATGTGATTATAATAGCATTTTACCAAAAAAAAATATTGAAAAAGACTGTACAAAATGTTACTTGAATTTTCGGTGATTTATTTCATCTTTATATTTTCTGTATTTAAATACACACACACACACACACACACACACACACACACACACACACGTCTCCAAACAATAACCGCTAGGTAATAAAAGACAGAAATAAGACTTAAAGGTTTATTAGACCAAATGAAGGCAAACCTCCAATGCCAGGTATGTCTAGGAGGTTCCCAATTACAAGCAATCAAAGCTGATCCAGATGCAATAAGTAAAAAGAGATTGTTGAAAAGCTCTCTGGGGTTTATAGAATTGATGAGGAGCCTGAAGATAAAGCTGGAGAAGAGCAAGTAGGCTATCCAGAACATTTGAGGTGCCAGCGTGAGTACAAATGGAGGCCCATATACTTTATGTTTAAATATTTATGAGTTATAAATCAAACTAACAAACTATTACATGAACTATGTTCTATCTTTCACTCTTGACAAATAGGTCTTCTTAAAAAAAAAATATGTTCAAAGCAACAGCTACTTCCAAGTAACTGCGGATGGCCTGCATATTTGCTCTGGGGATATGCAGACACAGCGGAGACCAGGCAGAAATGGAGAGAGATGACTGAGAAGAATTTTTCCCTGGCTTGCTAGCTCCATCCTCCATCTCCACTTCTGATGGCTTGGGAAACCCAAGACAAGCTTCCACATTTTTCTCCCTTTTTGAGCTGTTCTGTGGGGTAAAGGAGCTCTTTATGCTCAAGTTTGGCTGCTTGCCCACTGAAAACCCCTTCCCCCATTCTAAGCACCTCATAAGCCACAACGTCTCTCTTCACCCTACAGAGTTCAAACCGGTCAACCTCTGCCCACAAAGTGCCCCAGCACCCCGGCCTCTAATTGCTCCTCAAGGTTTCTCTAAAGAATCTCCTACTCTTCTCTTTTTACCCATTCGCAGGCCATAGAAGAGCCTTGCCAGTATACATATGGATACCTCATATCACGTTGTATTCACATCTTACCACCTTCTTACAAAAGTCCTCCCGTGACCAATCTTAGGTTCCAGGAATGTGTGCACCAGTGGCAGTATGGTCTACCCTCATGAGAGTAAATGTGGGGAAGCACTGAATGCAGTCTGTGGCCACGTAAGCAGGGAATTTTGGACCCTGGACATGCAAAATGGGGTGGGTGGGCTTCAAGTGAGGACACCTCTTTGGTCCCACTGGAAACAGGAACAGGGAAGCCCTGTAAGAAAAAGAAAAGGGAGGAGGAAACCAAGGCTGTCTGGTCACCAGAAGAACCTGATCAGGAAGAACTGGTTATGGTCATTGCCACCTCTTCTACTGGTGTTAGGTCAGTATTTAAGATCCAGGGAGAGGTCTTCTGATTGGACATTCCTGGGTCTCCTGACAGCCCCTAACTGAACTAGATAGCAGGTGGAAGAAATATCATGCTACCATAGTTAGAGGGTGATATAGAAAATGTTCTTCTGCCAAGACAATACACAATATAAGAGGAATCCTCCACGTGGATATAAGGAGGTCACTCAAAAGGGGAATGAATGCTGGGGAATCACCTAGAAAACAGATCATTCTGGTTAAGTCCTTCTGAAAATCAAAACAGAAGATCTCTAGAATTAGGAATTAAAAATTGTCTCCTTCATGATCCATTATTTCAAAAGCTGTAATTCAAGTTTGTAAATGCTGGTGCTTCTGGGCTGAATGAACACGGACTCTAGTATAGGTTTTCTCCTTTGAAGGCTGAAGCAATGATGATTCCTTGTACCTTATTAATCTCTTCTAACTTCTCATTCTTTCTTTGTCCTTCCACTCAAGCTTCTCTCTTTTTCTCTCTAGCTTCCCTCTTGCTCCAAATTAGCCACCTTCTCAAACTTTGCCATTTTTGTCAATAGGGTAATTATTGTTTTATTCAGATTCGATAGCTGGTTGACATAATCAATGTCTCTATTTTCCTCACGTCTAATCAGTCATAGTTCCCATCAGTCCTATCAATGTGCCCATATGACATCTCCGACATGCCTACCCTTCATCTCTTCCCTGATATCATCATATGCCCTCCACAATGGCTTGTCCTTGTCTATATTATGAGGTTAATTGTTTCCCCTTTTTGAATTTCTCTCAATTCACTCAAGTCTGTATCTGTATTCTATTAGGAGATTAATATACTGTTACTAAATGCTATTTTAGAACTGTCAAGGAATTTCCCAATCTTAAGTATAAATTATGAATTCCTTAACTTGGCATTCAAGGCTCTCTCTCTGTCAGCTACCCACATTTTTTCCCATCTTACCTCCTATAGCATTAGTAGCTACACTAGTCCAATAAGTTTTCCTGAAAACTTCAGGCACATTTTTACCTGATTATCTTTGTTTCTGCTATTCAACCTACCTGAAATTCTCTACCTAACCTTAGTGCATTCTTTAAAAATGGTCTCAAACCTGACCTTTGCTTTGGAATATTTTCTGATTACCCAATTTAGAATATTTTCTTCTCCTCTAATAACCTATATGAACTTGCTCTCTTTACCATTCTCTCATTTTAATTTAATGCTAGCTAGCTGTAATGTTATTTCTCTATTAATAGAAATACTCTGTTACCAGTTAGGTTGCATATTCCTTGAGTGTTTAACCTTTCTTTTATATTTTTTTGACTTGAAACTCTAACAACAACAATTAATAAAAAGAATAACAGCAACAATCATTAGGTGCTTGCTACATGCCTGACACTGGGCTAAGAGTTTTATGTTTGTGATCTCACTTGGCTCCTTACATCACTGAATGAGGTAGACGCTGTTAATCTTTCCCCTTCACACACAAGGAAGCTGAAGCTTAGAGAAGGAAAGTCACTTGTCTGAGGTCACAAAACTAGGAAGTTGTAAAGTCAGCATTTGAACCTGGATTTTTCTTGCAGCAGAGCCCAAACTCATAAACCTGTTTCCTACTGAACCCTACTTTTTCATTCAGTGTGGTACATTCAAAGAAATTTCAAGGCTCACTGAATACAAGCTTTGTTTTTGTAAGTTATCCATTGATATGATAACTTACAGATAGCTAAAAGTAGCTCTAAGTAGTTTACCTAAAAGGGCTACTTCCAACGGAGGCACACAACATTCAGAAACCCGAGTACTGCCAGCTACCCTGCAGGATTAAGGATGGCTGTCAATTCCTTTCTACTCTTCATTGAGAGGTCAAGTCAAATTCTTCACTTCTTGAAATTAAACTGGACTTAAGTGATTTGCTTTAGAATTAATGAATAGATTTGGGGCAGAAGAGAATGTAGTGGTAGATTTTAGTCTGAGACCTTAATGGATTTTCAGTTTTCACTTCCTCTCTTGGAGTACTTTCTGGGGGAATTCTGAGCCACTCTGAAACAGGTCTGACTAATCGGAGACTGATGTGCTACAGAAGTCATCTGTAGAGGGTCAGGTTGACAGTTTCAGCTGAGCCCAGACTTCCTGTCAACTTCACCAAGGCACCACAAAAATGATTGGAGCCATCTTGGGCCCTCTAGACCAGTCTGTCTGCCAGCTGAAGTAACATCAGTCAATGGCATATAAAGCAGGAGACCCACCCACCTGAGCTAATTCCTAACCCACAAAATCATGAGATATATTAAAATTGTTGTTTAAGGCCCTGAGTTTTGAGTTAATATGAACAACAAGGGGTAACTGGAACTAACTAGAACCAGGGACTGTTAACTATAAACTGCTCTATGGGCCCACAAGGCCTTTCATCCCCTTTCCTTGTTAAGTACCAATGTCATTCTTCTCCCCTTCTGTGGAATGACTTCTTGTTTTCCTCTGCATATAGCAGGAACCAGTCATAGCATAGTTTCCTAGTTTTTACATCCTTCCAGTTCAAGAGATAATGGAAACCGAATAGTATCTCTTGCTTTAATTCTAAATTTCCATAGGAGAGATTTTTAAATTGGGCTCAGTTTGAGCTGGTTTCCAACCCCTGCTACAATAAGCTGTAGCTAAGGAGAAGGGGTCACATAATGCAAATATAGCTTCCAGCATCGACAACAATGTATGTGTGCTGAGGGATGAAGCAGTTCTCACAAATATTCAGTTATTCTTCCCTTAAAAGTCCGCCTTCCTTAGTTCTGGATCCTCAAAGGACTCTGCTCTCCGTTTCTAGCCTGTGAGGTGTATCAACCTCTTAAAGTGTTTCACATGCTCATTAGTACAATATTGATCTCTTGAGTGGCCTCCATTACTCACTGTCCTCCAGTAGTTCTTTGGGAAGTGTAGGATATTGGCATCTAGAGATAGTCAGCCTCCTCCCTCTCCTCTTCTTTCCTTCCCTCAGTTATATATCCTCCCCAGGAGCAGTGATTGGGATGCTGGTCCAGAGAAAGAGTAGCAGCGTGCTTAGGAAGGAGTCTAATGTGTTTATACACATTACATAATGCAGTATTGTCCAAATATTAGTCATTCATTTCCACATTTTGGATTTGGGCCCATTCACATCCACTATTGATACTAATGTTTACTTTATATTTTCTTTTAAATAAATTCCTCTATTTAATATATATGTATTTACTTAAAAGGTAATTATTAATGAGCACAGGGTGTTGTATGTAAGTGATGAATCACTAAATTCTACACCTGAAACTGATGTTACACTGTATGTTAACTAACTGGAATTTAAACAAAAACTTGTAGAAAAAGGGTAATAGGTAACTATTAGGACTTCTAGTTTCTGGGCCAACCTGTATTTGTTTCACTAACAAGTAAAAAACCAACCAGATTGAGAAAACATAACATCTTCTTGGATTCATATGAGAGGTGAGGACACAGGGCAAACTGCTCCCCCAAGATTGGAGAGACAGGTAAACACAGGGAGTCACAAATTACCAGAGCAGTGACTCAGAAGTGGAAACTGCCTTGGAAACCAGTGACAGGGTAGGAAAACCTGAACTGCACTGGACAAGAGGAAGGATAAGACACATATGATCATCTCAATATATATAGAAAAAGTATTTGACAAAGTACAGTATCCATTCATGATAAAAACTATCAACAAAGTGTGCTTAGGGGGAATATTTATCAACATAGTAAAAGCTATATATGAAATACCCACAGCTAACATATTACTCAATGGTGAAAACTGAAAGCTTTTTCTCTAAGATCAGGAACAAGATAGGATGCCCAATTTCAACATTTTCATTCAGGACTAGAATTCCTGGCTATAGCAATCAGACAAGAAAAAGAAATAAAAGTCATCCAAATTGGTAAAGAAGAAGTTAAACTGCCATTATTTGCAGATGACATGACGTTATATATAGAAAATCCTAAAGATTGTACCAAAAAAATCTATTAGAATAAATGATTTCAGTAAAATTGCAGGATACAAAACTAATATTCAGAAATCTGTTTCTATACGCTAATAACAAAGTAGTGCAAAGAGAAATTAAGAAAATGATCCCATTTAGAATTACACCAAAAAGAATAAAATAAAATAACTAAAAATAAATTTAACCAAGGAGGTGAAAAACCTATACTCTGAAAACTATAAGACATTGATAAAAGAAATTGAAGGTAACACAAACAAATGCAAAAATATAGCATGCTCACAAATTGGTTGAATATTGTTAAAATGTCCACACTACCCAAAGCAATTTACAAACTCAATGTAATTCATATCAAAATACAATTCTTCTTTTTCTTTTTTTTTTTTTAAGCAGAACTAGAACAGTCTTAAAATTTGCATGGAACCATAAAATATGTCAAATAGCTGAAGCAACCTTGAGGAAGAACTAAGCTGGAGGTATTGCAATCCCAGATTTCAAGCTATATTACAAAGCTGTAGTATTCAAAACAGTAAGGTACTGGCACAAAAATAGACACACAGATCAATGAAACAGGATAGAAAGCCCCAAAATAATCCCATGTTTAAATGATCAATCTAAAACAAGGGAAGCAAGAATATAGAATACAGAAAAGACTGTCTTTTCAATAAATGGTGCTGGGAAAACTAGACAGCTCTATGCAAAAGAATGAAAATGAACCACTTTCTTACTCTGCACACTAAAAATAATCTTAAACCAGATTAAAGACCTAAATGGGACACCTGAAACCATAAAATTCCTAAAAGAAAGCATAGGGACTAATTTCTTGGGCATCAGCAACATAGTTATGGATATGCCTCTTAGTCAAGGGGCAAAAAAGCAAAAAAAAAAAAAAAGGAAAAAAGAAAGAAAAGAAAAAAAACTATTGGGACTATAACAAAATAAAAAGCTTTTGCACAGCAAAAAAAAAAAATCAACAAAACAAAAAGGAAAATGTTAGAAGGCAAAGGGGAGAATATATTTGCAAATGAGATATTCAACAAGGGGTTGATATCCAAAATATATAACGAACTTATACAACTCAACACCAAAAGGGGGGAGGGGGAGTCAAGTAAAATGGGCAGAATAGACATTTTTTCCAAAGAAGACACACAGATGGCCAACAGACACATGAAAATATGCTCAGTATCACTAGTTATCAGGGAACTGCAAATCAAAACCATAATGAGCTATTATCTCACACCTGTCAGAACAGCTGGCATAGAAAAGATAAGAAATAACAAGCACTGGTGAGGATGTGGAGGAAAGGAAACACTTGTGCACTATTTGTCAGAATGTAAATTGGTACACCACTGTGGAACACAATATGAAGATTCCTCAAAATATTAAAAATAGAAATACCATAAAATCCAGTGACTCTACTACTGGGTATTTATCCAAAAGAAAACAAAAACACCCTAATCAAAAAAGATACATGCATCCCTATGTTTATTGCAGCATTACTACAATAGCCAAGATATGAAATTAGCTAAGTATCCATCAATAGATGAATGGATAAAGATGTGGGGTGTGTGTGTGTGTGTGTGTATGTGTGCCCAAGTGTGTTTACATATATATACATATATATGTGCATATTTATATACATGTGTATATTTATATATGTGTATATGTTTATATTTATATGTGTGTGTATATATTTCTCTCTCTCTATATATATATATAGCAATATTACTCAGACATAAAAAGAATGATATCTTGCTATTTGCAACAACACAGATGGACCTAGAGAGTATTATGCTAAGTTAAATAAGTAAAAGAAAGACAAACACTATAAGACTTCACTTACATGTAGAATCTAAAAAACAAAACAAATGGACAAAGAAAAAAAAAAGACCCATAAATAGAGGCAACTGGTAGTTGCAGAAGGGACGGGGTAGGAAGAGGGGTGAAATGGGTGAAGGGGAGTGGGAAGTACAAGCTTTTAGTTATGGAGTGAATTAAGTCACAGAAATGAAAAGTACAGCATGGGGAATGTAGTCATGGTATTGTAATAGCATTGTATGGTGACAGATGGTAGCTACACTTGTGGCTAGCATAGCATAATATATTCAGCTGTTGAATTACTATGTTGTATGTCTGAAACTCATGCAATATTGTGTGTCATCTACTTTATTTTTTTTTAAAGATTTTATTTATTTATTTGACAGAGATAGAGACAGCCAGCGAGAGAGGGAACACAAGCAGGGGGAGTGGGAGAGGAAGAAGCAGGCTCATAGCGGAGGAGCCTGATGTGGGGCTCAATCCCATAACACCGGGATCACGCCCTGAGCCGAAGGCAGATGCTTAACGACTGTGCCACCCAGGCGCCCCTGTCATCTACTTTAGAAAGTAAAAAAAAAAAAAAAAAAAAAAAGACATACACACACAAAAACTCATAGAACAAAAATTTAAAAAAACACTTTTTTTTTTTTAATGAGAAAGCTGCTCGTTGTCAAATCATATGAGGGATAAAGAGAATAATTTCTGGGAGAGATTATTATTTTGAGCCAAAAAGGTCAAATGCTTTAAATGTATGTTCTATTTGAATTTCTGCTGACATTCCATATGAGATTACATTGTGCTGAAAAATTGATGGATAATTTTTCCACTGAAACAAAAAGATTCCAAGCCAAAGGTTGGTTTCTGGTTAAAAATAAAGAGGGAAATAGCTAGTTTAAGTAAAATGTTCAGTTTAGCAAAAAAAAATTATGAGATATGATAAGAAACAAAAACGTATGAACAATATTCTGGAAAAAAGCAGTCAATACAGTCAATGGAAAACATGTTCCTTGACTGAATTTAGCAAAGACTTCACACAGTTTTTACAAATATATTCAGTTTTTACAAATATATTCAAAGAACTAAAGGGAAGCATTTTTAAAGAATTAAATAAAAGTTTGTCAATCAATAATAAAATTTTCAATAAGAAAAATTATAAAAAAGGATCAAATAGAAAGTCTGGATTTTTTAATTTTTTTATATATTTTATATTTTTGTATTCCATTTTATATATTTTTAATAGTAATGTTTTATTATGTTATATTAGTCACCATACAGTACATCCCTAGTTTTTGATGTAAAGTTCCATGATTCAATACTTGCATATAACACCCAGTGCTCCATGCAATACGCACCCTCCTTACTACCCATCACCAGCCTATCCCAATCCCCCACCCCCCTCCCTCTGAAGCCCTCAGTTTGTTTCCCAGAGTCCATAGTCTCTCATGGTTCATTCCGCCTTCTGTCTGATAGGAGAAGAAAGGGAAGAAGGAAGGGGGGGATGGTAAACAGAAAGTCTGGATTTTAAAAAGTACAGTAACAGAAAGAAAAATTCACCAGAACATTCAATGGAACATTTGAGCTGGCAGAAAAATCAGTTGAATTTGAAGCTAGATCAACAAAAATTATCTAAAGGAGATAGAAAAAAAAATACTTTTAAGGAGAAATGGACAAAACCCTGAACTTTGAGATAATATCAGGAGTACTAACATACATGTTTTGAGAGTGCAAAGAAAAAAAGAGAATGGAGCAGAATGTTTGAAGAAATCTTGGGCAAGTTTCCCTAAATTGATGAGAATCACTAATCCAAATACCTACTATGCTAAATGAATCCCAAGTAGGATAAACACAAAGAGATTCATATCCAGACCCAGCACAGTCAAGTTGATGAAAACCAAAGACGAAAAAGAGGCCACTGTTACCTGAGGGTCTCACAATCTTTATCAAAACCCTGCACAAAACCACATCTGTGATCTTTACTCTTTAGTTGGCATATGCTTAGGTCTCTTATCCAAGGAATTTGAATCGAAATTCTCTTGTGCAGAAGAACCCTCATGAGCCCTTGTATATGGAGTTTCATCTCTAACTGTGCAGCAGAGTAATAATAACTGGAACACAGAAGTTTAATTATGAAAACTACACAACTTGGCCGTATTCAGAGCAGCTTCCTTGGCCTGATAGAGTATGTCTAGAATGGACCTTTTGTCTCAGAGGAAGACGTCAGTTGCCTCTTGACTTTTTAGGCATATTAGATTCCCCAGAGGAGGTGAGGAGGATTTTCTAGCTTTTGTGGAAATGGTGACAGGAACATTTACACCTGGGGCCTGTTAAAAGACATAACTAGCAAGAGCACATCGAGACCTGGCTGTTGACACCTAGTTTCTTTTTCCTAGACACCCCAGTTGCTCAGTCTGTAGAATCAGGGAGATTTCTTTAGGCAGGAAATCTAACAGCATGTTTGAGAACTTAAGTTCAGATCAAAGCATAGAGCATTCAGGGAAAATACAACTCCAGCTCCAATGCCATCCATTCTATCCCATGTCCCCAATTTCTTGGAACAATAAATCTGTTTTCATTGTGCATCTGCAGTCCAGATGATAATTTCTTGAAAATTATGAAGCCTCCCATAGGCTCATCTGCCAATATCTCAACAATGGTGAGTCTTGCTCTGCCTGAAATAGGTCATAAACTTGGCACATCAAGATAATAAAAATTTTTCTAATCTTTTTGCTTCCTTTATCCTCAAAGGGTAATTCGTTACCAAGATTAAAAGGGCCTCTTACTGTCCACCAAGGGCAGAAAGAAAAAAAAGTAGCAAGCCCAAGACTGAACTCAGCTCACAGGAGAAATTTAAAGCATCTAATTTCCAGCAGCGATAATGCAACATCCTTACTAGATTCAAGGAGTTACTTAAAGGTAGGAAACAGGTCTTGTCTTTTAATAATAATACAGAATAGGTCTCAACCTCAATGTTTAAAGATGCAGAATAGCTGTTTTGAGATATACTAATCGGGAATAATCTTTTTTTTTCTTTCTTTTTTTTTGGCTTGTGATTTAAACCAATTCATTGGTCTCTGGACAGTATTGGTTACAGAGTTGTGGAACCTCCTAAAATACATATTTACTTAACCTCTCTGGATGTTGAAGCTTCATTAATGTTTAGAAGCTACCCAGTTTCTTTTTTATGATTCCCTAAGGAAGAACCTATTAGTAGTGCAGTCAGGACATGCCACAGTGCATTAACATATATTGGTGCATTTTTTCGACATTACATTATTTATGAAAGTACAGCACAAATAGCACAAATTAAGCGCACATATCAACTATTTTTACTTTGCCAACCAAAGTGAAATTTTTAATAAACACTTAATTCCTTTAACGTCTTATAAACCAAATTCATTAAATGTTCATTTTTCTATTCTTTCCTGTTTTCTTATCCATTTTGTGCTTAACCTTTCTAGCTGATTTCTAACCTCCAGTGGGAAGGTTAGAGAGATAAGCAGGGAGGGATGAGAACCACAAAATATTTTATAGACAATTATTTTCCTCACAGTTTATTTGGTAGTGACTGTCTCTGGTCCCAAGACTATATTATCTTTTGCTATCAACTTGAGCTATAAGAGTATTTGCAATGTTTATTTTCCTCTAGTCTTTCAAAGATATTTTCCAGGGTCTTTATTCCACAAGCCACAGGTGGGCAACATTAGGGTCATCTGGGAACTGGTTGAAACCATGCTATGTAGGGCCCCCGTGCAGAGTTTTCATTTTATCAAGAAAAAAAAGGGATTCCTATGAACACTAAGGTTTGAAAAGCACTGCTCCAACTCACTGGGTCTCAAACTGGCTGCACATTGGAAACATCTGAGGGGTTTTCAAAAATATTGATATTAGATCTCACCCTCAGAATTCTGGTTAAATTGGTATGGACATTGTTATTTAAAAAAAATCTGGAAGTGATTTTAGTATGCGGCATTGTTTGAGAACTACTGCTACCATATATGTGTCACATTTACAGATATACAACGGTACTATAAATAAACTTTAGGTCATATGCCTATGTTCTCTCCTCAGTACAACTGGGAGATCAGCAGGTAGGCTATTAGTATGCCCATTTTACAACTGGAAACTAAGATTCAGGATGAATAAGTTTCACGGGAGGGATAATTATGATGGAATCTAATCTACAATGTGCTCTTCTGATGCTTTTTCTATATTGTCACATTGCCTTTTACATTAGTAAGATAAAGTACTATTTTCAAAACCTAGACGATGTGTACTTCAACTGTGATTGTTCCTGACCCTACCACCAAAAGCCAGTTTTATTAAAATAACTTGCTTTTTCTGTATAGGTTATTCCAGAAAGCTTGTTAAGTTGCAATACAAGGAATACCAACACATTCTCATCATTATTTAAGCAGTTTACTAGTTATTTTTAAAATTAGAGATCAAAGTCATTGAAGTCACTAGGAACACCCAGCAAATAAGTTTGATTTATTTCACTCGCATAGAATACCTTCCAGATAAACCGTGCAGGAGTGTTAAGGGAAAGGAGGCTAGGAAGGCTTGTTTAGGCTTGCGCTGGATGAGTCTCAGGAGAGATTAAGGAAGCAGAGATTGGTTCTTGATTGGAGGCTTTCAAGCAGCAGTGATTGTGTATGGTTTATCAAGGAGGTGGGAGGATTATGGGGGTTAGAGTTGTCACTGGTAAAGAAGCATCAGGATCACATATGTCTGTTAGAAGACGTGGTGCCTAGTTTTTTGCAGTTGGAGAGTGGCCTTGGCTCTGTTGTATTCCAAATATGGTCCTAACATGGTCTTGTCCGAGCCTTATTCATATTCTGTGACATGTTTCAGTTTGGCTACAACACTATTATTTTTTACTTTTTAAAAATATTATTTTGTATGCCATTAAATTCTGATAACTCTCGAAAATCCTAATAAGAAAAAGAAAAGGAGGGAACACAAATTTCCATGTCCTTATTAATACTGAACTCTGAAAATGGACATAATAGGGATTTCCTTTGGAAGTAGGTTATAAAATATTATAAATCAAAAAGATTAAGTAGTTATAACCCAACAGCTTTTTTTTTTTAAGATTTTGCNCTTTTTAAGATTTTGCTAATTTATTTGACAGAGAGAGAGACAGCCAGTGAGAGAGGGAACACAAACGGAGGAGTGGGAGAGGAAGAAGTAGGCTCCCAGCCAAGAAGCCCAGTGTGGGGCTTGATCCCAGACTGCCAGGACNTTTTTAAGATTTTGCTTATTTATTTGACAGAGAGAGAGACAGCCAGTGAGAGAGGGAACACAAACGGGGGAGTGGGAGAGGAAGAAGTAGGCTCCCAGCCAAGAAGCCCAGTGTGGGGCTTGATCCCAGACTGCCAGGACCACACCCTGAGCCAAAGGCAGACGCTTAACTGAGCCACCCAGGTGCCCCAATAACCCAACAGCTTTTTAAAAAGAGTGCATTTGGGTAGTTGAGAAAGGTTTTTGCTGTTATTTTGTTGCTTTGTTGTTGTTGTCCTTGTTCTGTTGATTAAATTCTAGGTGTATTTATGGTAAAATATTATGGAGAAAAGAATAAAAATAGAGTATTTAATTACCAAAAAAGTAAAGGAGGGGAAATGAAATTGGAAAACAAATATCTATCTCAGTCAATCAAAAAAAAATCAACAGTAAAGGAAATAGATTAAAAGGAGAGAAAAAAATAGAAAGCATCAAATAAAATGGTAGAAATCAGTTCAAATATATTAATAATCACAATGAATTAAGATGGATTATGCCTGTCAATGAGGAAATAGATTATCATATAAAATTTTTAAAAATCCAACTCTATTATATTTGAAAGACGCTAGACTATGGGAAGCTTGAAAGAAAAATGATAGAAACAAGCAAGTATTAACCAAGAGAAACCTAAGTGATAAGATGGATTATACTTTAAGATCAATAAATAACATGATTAGCTATAAAGTAAATTACTATTAAATGCTAATACAATGGGTTCAACTTACCAGGAAAGAATAATTATAAAATTAATATATATAGTGTGTATATATATATATATATATATAGCATTATATATATTATATTACATAGAGAGAAAGAGAGAACACACATTATATGTATATATATAGCATAAGAACTACATGGGCACACTGATAGATCCACCATTATGGTGGAAATTTTCAATATATCTTCCTCAATTTTAAGACAAACAGGTGACAAATTAGTAGGATACAGAAATTTGAACACACATGTAACAAGTCTGATAAGATAAATATAAAGAACACTGCCTCTAACAACTAGAGAATATATTTTTTTCAAGCACATATGGAACATTTATAAGGCAGACCTAATACTAGCCCATAAAGCAATTATTAATAAATTTCAGAACATGCGTATGATTAGAACATATTTTAGAGTCACAATGCACTTAGAAATACCTTGTATTTACTCAAAGATTTATTTATTTTTAGAGAGAGAGAGCGTACATGCATGAGGAGGGGGAGGGACAGAGGGAGAAGGAAAGAATCTCAAGCAGCCTCTATGCTGAGAATGGAGCTTGATGTGGGACTCGATCTCATGACCCTGAGCTGAAATCGAGAGTTGGACACTTGATCGACTGAACCACCCAGGTGCCTGTACCTTTTGAAAGATAATTTAAAGAAACAGATAACACTGAAAGAAAGTTTTAAAAAGCCCTCTAAAGTTTTTATCTTGAGACAAATGAAGAAATTATAACAGAAATAAAAACAATGGAATGATAATTCAAATATTAAATACATGGTGGTATGGTCACATAACAGTATATAATAATGAAAGTTGACAAATTATGGTGATATGGAACCACACGGATGAATCTCACCAACATAAAACTGAGTAAAGAAGCCAAATATAAAAAATTGTACAATCAATGATTTATTTTTCATAGAGATAAAAAAAGGCAAAACTAATGGATGGTAACAGATGTCAGAATCATACATCCTTTCATGAAAGGACAGTGACCTGGGAGGGTGTATTCTGAGGTCCTGACAATGTTCTGTACTGTGATCTGGGTAGTGATCACATGGGGACAATACCTCTGCAACTACCACAACCCACCATGACTAGTGCTACTTTCACTTGGGAAACATTCCGCATGCTGCAAACTTATGGTTTGTGCATTCGTCTGTGTCCTTCAGTAGAAAATTTCCTTTAAAAAAGCAAGAAAAACTGTGTAAAATACTATAAATACCTATGTGCTAAAACTTCTCTTTTTAAGTAAACAAGATAACGCTACACCCCAAAATGAGAATAGCAGTTACCTCNACCCCAAAATGAGAATAGTAGTTACCTCTTAGGAGCCGTGGGAGGATGACATGTGACCGGGGAGGAATGTAGGACATCATTTGAGCTGGTGATGCTCCGGGCCGTGGTTGGCAAACTGTGTCAAGAGACAAATAGTAAATATTTTTGCTTTTGCGGGACATAAAGTCACTGTTGTAACTATTCATCTGTGTCTTTGTCACAGAAGTAGCCACAGACAACATATGAATAAATGGGCTCGACTCTATTTCAATAACTTTATTTACAAAAATAAATGGTGGACTGGATTTGGTCCACAGGGCAAAGTTTGCTGACACTTGTTTTCATTCTTCACAGAAGATCAAATGGCCTTATTCACAGTTCATATTATTCTCTGACTTTTTATGCTTTATAATTTATATGTGCTTTACTTATACGATTTTGCACATTTCAGAAAATAGGCATCCGCAAAACTCGCAGAGGAGAGTATGAGGGAATTCAATGTGAAAATGCTTTTCAGGGGGAGTTGGTACTTCAGATTTCAGTTGTATATGCTGTGCAAATATGTTAGTGTCATTACCTCTTGGGCAATTGACCTTGAACAAATTATCTAACCTCTGTTTCTTCACCTGTAAAATGAGGATAAAAATTCTGTGTTTTTCATAGCTATGAAAACTAAATGAAATAGTGCAAATAAAGTGCATAGAACTCTACCCAGGCCCTAGCAAAGATTCCTCGCGGCTGCTACAACCACTACGACTACGCGACTACGGCTGTTGCTGCTGCCTCTGGCGCTGTCACTCCCTCCACCACGGCTACGGCTACTGCCACTACTGTATTGCTACTGCTAACTTCTAGGGTCCCAATTCTGTTTGGCAGAAAATGAACACAAGGTAAACTCTAAAGGGACTTCTAGCTCAGTGTCACAGACGGATAGGGACTGAGTTAGGATTGTCATGTGTTTGTCCAGTGGTGGTGACCTGACATAATGGAGAAATAAGAGCAATGATATTCGACCTATGTATGTGACTGAGTATGTTCTAATGCCCTTGGGGATTCCTGAGGACAGTTTGCTTCCTTAAGTAGCTCAAACACATTCTTGGCACCATTCGTGTACACAAGAAAATATTTGCTGAATAATGTGCACTGTGAGCCTCGACATCAGGATGTTGATAAATCCTTGATGAGTTAGGCTTTACTGCAGAAAAATACTGGAAAGAGGTCAGGAAGAGGAGGGAAAAGACAGGATAAATAAGGCTACGAAGCCAAGAATTTAGTGTTGCTGAAAAATGCTGCCATTGAGTGTAGACCTGAATTCCATCCTGATTCTTCCTCTTCCTAACTAGGTCAGTGATGGAGTTACTTAAAGCTAGAGTCTCAGTTTCTTCATCTNCAAATGGCCTTATTCACAGTTCATATTATTCTCTGACTTTTTATGCTTTATAATTTATATGTGCTTTACTTATACGATTTTGCACATTTCAGAAAATAGGCATCCGCAAAACTCGCAGAGGAGAGTATGAGGGAATTCAATGTGAAAATGCTTTTCAGGGGGAGTTGGTACTTCAGATTTCAGTTGTATATGCTGTGCAAATATGTTAGTGTCATTACCTCTTGGGCAATTGACCTTGAACAAATTATCTAACCTCTGTTTCTTCACCTGTAAAATGAGGATAAAAATTCTGTGTTTTTCATAGCTATGAAAACTAAATGAAATAGTGCAAATAAAGTGCATAGAACTCTACCCAGGCCCTAGCAAAGATTCCTCGCGGCTGCTACAACCACTACGACTACGCGACTACGGCTGTTGCTGCTGCCTCTGGCACTGTCACTCCCTCTACCACGGCTACGGCTACTGCCACTATTGTATTGCTACTGCTAACTTCTAGGGTCCCAATTCTGTTTGGCAGAAAATGAACACAAGGTAAACTCTAAAGGGACTTCTAGCTCAGTGTCACAGACGGATAGGGACTGAGTTAGGATTGTCATGTGTTTGTCCAGTGGTGGTGACCTGACATAATGGAGAAATAAGAGCAATGATATTCGACCTATGTATGTGACTGAGTATGTTCTAATGCCCTTGGGGATTCCTGAGGACAGTTTGCTTCCTTAAGTAGCTCAAACACATTCTTGGCACCATTCGTGTACACAAGAAAATATTTGCTGAATAATGTGCACTGTGAGCCTCGACATCAGGATGTTGATAAATCCTTGATGAGTTAGGCTTTACTGCAGAAAAGATACTGGAAAGAGGTCAGGAAGAGGAGGGAAAAGACAGGATAAATAAGGCTACGAAGCCAAGAATTTAGTGTTGCTGAAAAATGCTGCCATTGAGTGTAGACCTGAATTCCATCCTGATTCTTCCTCTTCCTAACTAGGTCAGTGATGGAGTTACTTAAAGCTAGAGTCTCAGTTTCTTCATCTGTAAAAAGGAAGTGATCTTGAAAAGTACCTCTTAATGTTGAATACATGTCAATCACTTTCCTTCATGCCTGCGATAGTAAGAGCTCAACAAAGGGTCTTAGTATCAATAAATACTAGTTTGAGTGTTTCTTTCAAACATGGAGGGCAGAGGACACATTTTAAAATCTGCAACACCTTGAAAGAATGCTTTTATTTCCCCACGAGGGTTCAAGAATCAAAGGAGTTACCATGCATTTGTTCATGCTCTGTGTCAAAGATCAGTCTAGGGATTTTATGTGTATTACCTCACTTAATCCTCACAAAATCCTGCTGAGGTGGACAGTACTATCCCCTTTCACAGAAAAATAAGCTCATGTTGAGAATGGGACAGATAATTTATTCCAGGTCACATAACTAGGAGCTTAGTCAAGGTCTCTGACTTTAAACCCAGTACTTTTATCAGCTCATCACATTGTCTCTTTTTCAACAGATCCCTTTGTTCTGCAAATGTTTCAGTGGTTCACATTGTATGTCCATTATTGCACCANGTACTGTGATCTGGGTAGTGATCACATGGGGACAATACCTCTGCTACTACCACAACCCACCATGACTAGTGCTACTTTCACTTATGGTTTGTGCATTCGTCTGTGTCCTTCAGTAGAAAATTTCCTTTAAAAAAGCAAGCAAAACTGTGTAAAATACTATAAATACCTATGTGCTAAAACTTCTCTTTTTAAGTAAACAAGATAACGCTACACCCCAAAATGAGAATAGTAGTTACCTCTTAGGAGCCGTGGGAGGATGACATGTGACCGGGGAGGAATGTAGGACATCATTTGAGCTGGTGATGCTCCGGGCCGTGGTTGGCAAACTGTGTCAAGAGACAAATAGTAAATATTTTTGCTTTTGCGGGACATAAAGTCACTGTTGTAACTATTCATCTGTGTCTTTGTCACAGAAGTAGCCACAGACAACATATGAATAAATGGGCTCGACTCTATTTCAATAACTTTATTTACAAAAATAAATGGTGGACTGGATTTGGTCCACAGGGCAAAGTTTGCTGACACTTGTTTTCATTCTTCACAGAAGATCAAATGGCCTTATTCACAGTTCATATTATTCTCTGACTTTTTATGCTTTATAATTTATATGTGCTTTACTTATACGATTTTGCACATTTCAGAAAATAGGCATCCGCAAAACTCGCAGAGGAGAGTATGAGGGAATTCAATGTGAAAATGCTTTTCAGGGGGAGTTGGTACTTCAGATTTCAGTTGTATATGCTGTGCAAATATGTTAGTGTCATTACCTCTTGGGCAATTGACCTTGAACAAATTATCTAACCTCTGTTTCTTCACCTGTAAAATGAGGATAAAAATTCTGTGTTTTTCATAGCTATGAAAACTAAATGAAATAGTGCAAATAAAGTGCATAGAACTCTACCCAGGCCCTAGCAAAGATTCCTCGCGGCTGCTACAACCACTACGACTACGCAACTACGGCTGTTGCTGCTGCCTCTGGCGCTGTCACTCCCTCCACCACGGCTACGGCTACTGCCACTACTGTATTGCTACTGCTAACTTCTAGGGTCCCAATTCTGTTTGGCAGAAAATGAACACAAGGTAAACTCTAAAGGGACTTCTAGCTCAGTGTCACAGACGGATAGGGACTGAGTTAGGATTGTCATGTGTTTGTCCAGTGGTGGTGACCTGACATAATGGAGAAATAAGAGCAATGATATTCGACCTATGTATGTGACTGAGTATGTTCTAATGCCCTTGGGGATTCCTGAGGACAGTTTGCTTCCTTAAGTAGCTCAAACACATTCTTGGCACCATTCGTGTACACAAGAAAATATTTGCTGAATAATGTGCACTGTGAGCCTCGACATCAGGATGTTGATAAATCCTTGATGAGTTAGGCTTTACTGCAGAAAAATACTGGAAAGAGGTCAGGAAGAGGAGGGAAAAGACAGGATAAATAAGGCTACGAAGCCAAGAATTTAGTGTTGCTGAAAAATGCTGCCATTGAGTGTAGACCTGAATTCCATCCTGATTCTTCCTCTTCCTAACTAGGTCAGTGATGGAGTTACTTAAAGCTAGAGTCTCAGTTTCTTCATCTGTAAAAAGGAAGTGATCTTGAAAAGTACCTCTTAATGTTGAATACATGTCAATCACTTTCCTTCATGCCTGCGATAGTAAGAGCTCAACAAAGGGTCTTAGTATCAATAAATACTAGTTTGAGTGTTTCTTTCAAACATGGAGGGCAGAGGACACATTTTAAAATCTGCAACACCTTGAAAGAATGCTTTTATTTCCCCACGAGGGTTCAAGAATCAAAGGAGTTACCATGCATTTGTTCATGCTCTGTGCCAAAGATCAGTCTAGGGATTTTATGTGTATTACCTCACTTAATCCTCACAAAATCCTGCTGAGGTGGACAGTACTATCCCCTTTCACAGAAAAATAAGCTCATGTTGAGAATGGGACAGATAATTTATTCCAGGTCACATAACTAGGAGCTTAGTCAAGGTCTCTGACTTTAAACCCAGTACTTTTATCAGCTCATCACATTGTCTCTTTTTCAACAGATCCCTTTGTTCTGCAAATGTTTCAGTGGTTCACATTGTATGTCCATTATTGCACCAGTCACTTGGGTATTGGCCTCTGACCTACTAGGCTCTCTTATGCCAGGGGTCTGAGGTTACCACCTTCCTCTCAGCCGAGAAGTTAACTTCAAGAATAAGAAATCTGCCTGTTTCTATTTCCCTCATATGTGCAAATATCTCCTGGAGGAAAGAGTTATTTGTGTATTTATTCAGGATGGACTTCTTAGTGCTATGGAAAGACTGTATGTGTTCTGCAAATTTGAGCCCCCTTCTCCCAAGGGTCATTACAACTATACTTTCATATAATCCCAGGATGGAAACCTTTTTGATACTTCCCAAGAATGACAATTACCTATTGCCATTTGAAGAATTATGTCAAATAACTTTATACTTAAAGGAGAATGAAAGAACTGAAAATAGTGGGAAATATCTTATCAACTATAGGACCTTGAGGTCCTGGTACAAGAGCCCCAGTTTAGGAAGGGTAGACAGAGCAGGACACTACATGCCGCCAGCAAATGTCCCATCTCTTCAGAAAAGACTTGGCTTTGATGTGACCTTTACTCCAGCTAAGTAAAATCAAGAGAAAAATCACACTACTCTGCACACANTGACACTACATGCCCCCAGCAAATGTCCCATCTCTTCAGAATAGACTTGGCTTTGATGTGACCTTTACTCCAGCTAAGTAAAATCAAGAGAAAAATCACACTACTCTGCACACATAGAATCAACATGTTGTGATGATACGCTCTCATCAGCATTCACGAGCTGTTTTTGTGACTGCAGGTTGATACCTTTCCCCTGCACCATTTTGCTCAGTCCTACTTCTGACCCATATGCTTTGTGTGGCTGGAGTTATAGCACCTGACTACAAGAATTGAGAGAAACTATCAGACCCACTAAATTTCTGAGTAACATTTATCTTCATCAACCTAATTAATGAATACTCCCTTCTCTACTGACTTGGTAAAGTCATCTTGTGTATATGTGTATGAAAAAAGATTAAGCAATTAAAATATGAATGTTTGTAAACAGGGGAGACCATATTGACTGAGCAAGTATTCTGTNAATGTTGTGATGATACGCTCTCATCAGCATTCACGAGCTGTTTTTGTGACTGCAGGTTGATACTTTCCCCTGCACCATTTTGTTCAGTCCTACTTCTGACCCATATGCTTTGTGTGGCTGGAGTTATAGGACCTGACTACAAGAATTGAGAGAAACTATCAGACCCACTAAATTTCTGAGTGACGTTTATCTTCATCAACCTAATTAATGAATATTCCCTTCTCTACTGACTTGGTAAAGTCATCTTGTGTATATGTGTATGCAAAAAGATTAAGCAATTAAAATATGAATGTTTGTAAACAGGGGAGACCATATTGACTGAGCAAGTATTCTGTGCCAGATGTTGCATGAGGTGTTTAAGATATACATTATGTCAGTTAGGTTTTTTTTTAATTAAAGATTTTATTTAAGAGAGAGAGAGAGAAGAGCAGAGGGAGAGGGACAAGAAGACTCCACGCTGAGTGCGGAGCTGGATCCCACGATCCTGTGATCATGACCTGAACTGAAATCAAGAGTTGGCCACTTAACCGACTGGGCCACGCAGGTGCCCTAGTCATTTAGTTCTTAACACAACCCTTATAGCAGTGTTATTCTCCCCATTTATAAGCAAAGAACATGGACACACAGACACAGGGTGACTTTTCCCAATGTCTTGAAGTCTCAGAAACCAGATTCAAATGCACATACATTTTCATAATCAGATGCTTCCTCTCCCCTATAAATTTTGCATGTTCACCTTCATAGGAGCCTTTGAGGTAAATACGGAAGAGGATACTGACGCTGAAAAACTTAAGTAAGTTGCTCAAGATGACTGTATATGCAAAAAATAAAATTCTCATTCGGGTATGTCTGACTGCAACAAATTAATAAGTATTAGCACTGGCACTCGGTTTTTAGTGTTTGATTTTTAATAAAACACTACGTCCAACTAAGCCAGTTGACCATTGCAAATTTCAGATAGAAAGACTGAGACTGATCAAACTGGAGACATCATTCTGCGTGGACGAAGAAGATAGTAGTCTGAAAAGTCTGCTCTGATTAGCCACTAAGAGACCTTCTTTTTCCTATTTTGCCTAATCAAGGAGTCACTGACTTACCACTGAGCCTTCACAGCTTAGTTAAGAACTACTGCCTTTTGGGGGGGCGCCTGGGTGGCACAGCGGTTAAGCGTCTGCCTTCGGCTCAGGGCGTGATCCTGGTGTTATAGGATCGAGCCCCACAT
Organism: Ailuropoda melanoleuca; assembly: GCF_002007445.2. Lineage (NCBI taxonomy): Eukaryota > Metazoa > Chordata > Mammalia > Carnivora > Ursidae > Ailuropoda > Ailuropoda melanoleuca. The sequence goes on along the minus strand of NC_048220.1, from coordinate 96,813,717 downwards.
CAGGCTCTTCCGCTATGAGCCTGCTTCTTCCTCTCCCACTCCCCCTGCTTGTGTTCCCTCTCTCGCTGGCTGTCTCTATCTCTGTCGAATACATAAATAAAATCTTTTAAAAAAAAAAAAGAACTACTGCCTTTTAATTGAGCAGTGGAAAGAAACTGCAAAGAAAAAAACACAGCAAAAAATGTCTTGCTTGCTAACTCATTACTACCTTTCAGAAAGCCTAGTGAGGTGTGGGGGGTGGAGAACAGGGCAGTGGGAAGGGACTGTGAAACCTGATGGCAAATTATCAGGTTGAGCAGAGATTTGAGCAGGTAAGTCCAGTTCTGCTATACTACTCACCTGCAGGATGACTCACCAGGGTGTGGGGTGGGGAGGGGAGTTAAACTTCTTGGATGTTGAAAGATTAAATAAGTCTGTGCAGGTGATTTGGCATAGATCCTGGTGCATAGTAATAAGAATGTCATGATTGTCCATTATTATCATTATAGCATCAGCCAGGGCAGACGCTTAACCGTATCAGTCCAGACCCCAGTCTATCCTGGTTCGTTCATGTGCTATCCTTTGCCCTTGTTTCTGAAAAGCAGAGGGGGTGGTGAGGGGCATGATGAGGGCACACAGGATCCTCTGGAGATGCTGCCTGCAGTTTTTCAGAGTAGTTGCTCTGCAGACCAGGTGTTCCAGTCACCACATCTTTTGCAGGTACTTAGCAAATCAAAGCTGACAGCAGGAGGCTGTCAGCCTGACATATGATAAACACCCTCTGTAATTTAGCACTTTAATGCAGGGAGTGTGCTAGCAGGATGAGTTAATTGCCAAGCTATCAACAACTGAGCACCCTGTAAGCCAGCTGAGAATGGTCTAAGAAACTTGGGGCTCTGGGGATAATGGGAGGTTTCCAAGCCTGAAGAGAAAATTGGGTGGGGTGGCAGTGAGGGGATTGGCTGGTGATAATACAAACTATATTAACAACTCTTGACAGTATGATTATCTACAAGCAGATTGAAAAAAAAAAGAAAAAGAAAAAGAAACAACCCAAAAGAATAGGAATCAGAAGGAGCCCTAGAAATAATGCAATAAAAGCCTTTCATCTTACAGGTAGAAAGTGAGACCAGAGGTCAGGCAGGGGTTGAGGGGCCCAGAATGGACAGAAGGCTAGAGAGTCAGAGACAAAGCCAGCTGATTTCTGAGTCTGAATTCAGTTTTCTTGCAATCATATGGTTATTTTCTATGTTATTAGATTATTATGCTGGGTTTGTTTTTTGTTTTTGTTTTGCTATTAAAATTTTCTTCTGCAATTCACAATGGGCAGCATAGTGTAGACTCTGGCATATCTTGGCCTGGCCAGTTACTCATGCTGTCAGGCAAATTATTTAGTCTTTCTGGGCTTCATTTTCTTCAACTCTACAATGAGTTAATATTAGTACCTATTCCAAAGGATTATTATGACAATTAAATGAGATAAGACATGTTAAGGGTTTGAAAGTTTGTAAAGGTATGAGTAAACTTCATTTAAAGCTATTATTATTGGTTCCAGATTATTGGCTTTAATTTCTTGGTGATGGGTTTGGCTGGGATTTTTGTAATGACTGAGGACATGGCAGAAACACCAACTTTCTGATAGTCCTCTCTTGTACTCCTCAAACTCATATTGAGGGAATAAAGCTATCAAGAGAAAGAAGTCCTGGACCAGTATTGTAGAATTTGGTTCCGGTCTCAGCTGTGGATTAATTACCGAGTCAACAATGGCCCATCTACTTGACTCCTTTGAGTCTTCTTTATCTGTAAAGGGGATAATAATGTCAATCCCATTATGTAATTGTAAGAATCAAAATAATATAATGCATGCAAAGTATTTTGTAAAATCTGTATAAACAAAATATAAGCTTTATATTTTTT
>NC_048220.1:96652428-96811721 GCF_002007445.2 Ailuropoda melanoleuca | reverse complement strand
GCCAGGTGGAAGAGATGCATAAGGCAGTGTGGGAAAGGGCATGGACTGTTCATGCCTCTCCGAGTGTACCACTCTCTCCAAACTCCATGGTTCACCAACCTGGAAGTCCTCCCAACCCTCTCCTTTTGAGTTTTTATGGAGGCTTCATTACACAGGCATGATTGATTAACTTGCTCGCCATTAGTGATTGAACTCAATTGCCAGCCCCTCTCCCCACCCTGGAGGTCAGGGGGTAGGACTGAAAGTTGCAACCTCTAATCATTTGTTGGTTCTCCTGTTATCCAGCCCCCATCTTAGGTGCCTTCTATAAATCACCTCATTAACACAACAAAAAACACCTTTAATGCTCCCATCACAGAAATCCAAGGGTTTTGGTAGCTCTGTGCCAGAAACAGGAAGATCAAATATATACATATATATACATGTGCATATACATATATAAGCTATATATATATATATCTTATTACAAATCATAATGTCATACTTTCCCACTTCACATTATCACATATAATGTTTCTTCCCCTTGAAATGATCTTGTATCCACTCTTTTTTGGAATAATTTCTTATTTTTGAGGTCTCAATTTAATTGTTGCCTCAGGGAGGACTGACCTGACCCTGCAATCTAAATCAGCAGCCTTTGTTATCTTATGCACTTTTTTACCTGCACTCTTTCTTTGTAGCACTTACCTTTTAAATTGTATGCTGATTTTTTTAAATGAGATTCTCCCGCTCAGTTGTGAGCTCTGTAATGACAAGGACCACATATGTATTGCACATGTTTGTTATCACTTGAAGCTAGTACAGTATCTCATATTTAGTTAAGGACTCACTGTGATTTTCAAGATGGAGAGCTGGTGAAGGGCTGAGAGGAAAGTTGCGGAAAAATTTCCCACCTCAAATTCATCATAGAAAGTCTATTTCCAAGTGGGATAAAGTGAGTAGTAAGAAGCTCTTGCTTCTCTGCAGCAACCACAGAATCAAAGTTTAGAAATATGGAAAAAAATACATTGGAAAAGGTATGGTAGCAAAGATAGATAAGTAAAATTCCTGAGAGGGAACAGCCCCTTCTAGGTGGGCTGAGATCAAGGTCCTTTTTCTTTTTCCTGGAGACATTTGCCAAGTCTGGGAGTAGGCTGTCAGTCTGGCTTGCTATTGCCAGAGGGGCACTTCTAGGAGAAAGAGAAACCCATGGAGCTTCGGAAGGTCATGGTCACTGTTGTGGCAAAGGGAAATCTAGAACACTTTTAACTCCATGCTTGGTATTAACACCAGGACATTTCTCCCCCCACCTCCACTGCCCCCAGCTTTATTGAGGCATAGTGAACAAATAACAATTTTTTTAAAAGATTTCATTTATTTATTAGAGAGAGAGTAATAGTGAATGAACAGGGAGAGGGGTAGAGGGAAAGGGAGAGAATCTCAAGCAGAACCCCTGCTGGGCTTGGAGTCCAATATGGGGCTTGATCCCATGATCCTGAGATCAAGACCTTAGCTGAAATCAAGAGTTGGATGCTTAAACAACTAAGCCACCCAGGTGTCCTGAACAAATAAAAATTTTATGTATTTAAAGGGTGCAGGGTAATGTTTTGATATACATTTATGCTATGAAATGACTACTCACAATCAGGCTAATTAACATACCCATCACCTCACAAAGTTTGTTTGTTTCTTTTCTTTTTTTTTTTTTTGTGGTAAGAATACTTGAGATCTACACTTCTAGAAAATTTCAAGTATACAAAACAGTATTATTAACTATAGTCTCCACACTTTACTTGAATCTCTAGGATTTATTCATATTATAACCAAAAGTTTGTACTATTTGACCAACATCTCGCTATCCCTCCTTCTGCTCCCACTCACTGGTAACCACCATTTAATATCTTGTTACTATTATTTTGACTTCTGTAGATTCCACATATAGGAGAAATCATGCAGTATTTGTCTGTGTCTGGCTTATGTCACTAAGATGATGTCCTCTGGGTTAATCCAAGTTGTTGCAAATGGAAGGATTTTCTCCTTTTTTAAAAAGGCTGGATAATATTCCAGTGTGTGCATGTATTTCCCATATTCTTTATCCATTCATCCAGCTATGGACACATAGGGTGTTTTCAGATCTTGGCTATTAGAATAAGATATCTCTTCAAAATACTGATTTCTCTTCAAAATACTGATTTCATTTCCCCTGGATATATGCCCAAAAGTGGGATTGCTGGATCACATGATACTTTGATTTCTTTTTTAAAGATTTATTTATTTTAGAGAGAGAGACTGTATGAGTGGGGGGAGGGGTAGAGGAAGAGAGAGAATCTCAAGCAGACTCCTCACTGAGCAAGGTGCCTGACATGGGACTCATTCTTAGAACCCTTAGATCATGATCTGAGCCAAAATCAAGAATTGGACACTTTACCAACTGAGCCACCCAGACACCCTGATACTTTGATTTTTAATTCTTTGAGGACACTCCATACTGTTTTCCATTCTGGCTGTGCCAATTTACATTTCCACCAACTATAAACATGGTTCCATTTTCTCCACATCCTCAACATTTGTTATCTCTTTTTGAGGATAACCATTCTATTAAGTGTGAGCTTACATTTATTTCATTGTGGTTTTGGTTTATTTTCCCCCGATGATTAGTGATATTGAGCATCTTTCTCATGTGCCTGTTGGCCATTTGTATGCCTTCTTTGGAAAAACTTCTACTCAGTTTGTCTGCCTATTTTTTAATTGGACTTCATATTTTATTTATTTATTTTTGCTATTGAATTTTATGAGTACTTTATATATTTTAGACATTAACCCATTTTCAGATATATGATTTGAAAATAGTTTTCCCCACTCCATAGATTGCCTTTTTATTTTGTTGATGGTTTCTTTTGCTGTACAGAAGCTTTTTAGTTTGATACAGTCCCACTTATTAATATTTGCTTTTGTTGATTGTACTTTTGGTGTCAGATCCAAAAAATCATTGCCAAGATCAGAGTCAAGGAGCTTTTTACCTATATTTTCTTCTAGGAGGTTTCTGATTTCAGGTCTTATGTTTGTCTGTAATCCACTTTGGGTTAATTTTTGTGAGTGGTATAAGATGGGGGTCCAGGTTTTTTTTGTTTTTTTTTTTTTGCTTGTGGATATTTAGTTTTACCAGTTCCATTTATTTAAGAGACTATTCTTTCCCCATTGTATATTATTAGTGCCCTTGGAAAAGATTAGTTGACCATATATACATGGCTTATTTGGGGGCTCTATTCTGTTCCACTGGTCAGTGTGTGTATTTTCATACCAGTACCATATTGTTTTTTTGTTTTGTTTTGTTTTTTTAGAAAGAGAGAGAGCACAAGTTGGGGAGAGGAGGGGCAGAGAGAGAGGGAGAGAATCTTAAGCAGGCTCCATACCCAGTGCAGAGCCCAACATGGGGTTCGATCTCACAACTCTGATATAATTACCTGAGCCAAAATCAAGAGTTGGAAGCTTAACCTACTGAGCCACCCAGGCACCTCAGTACCATAGTATTTTGATTACTATAGATTCATAATATGCTTTGAAATTAGGAAGTCTGATGCCTCCAGCTTAGTTCTTGCTAAATATTGCTTTAGCTACTCAGGGTTGTTTACAGTTCCAACAAATTTCACGATTGTCTATTCTATTTCTGTGAAAAATACCATAGGAATTTTGATAGGAATTGCAGTGAATCTGTAGACTGCTTTTGCGTAGTATGTACATTTTAACAATATTCATTATTCTAATCCATAAACATGGGATATCTTTCCATTTATGTCTTCTTCAATTTCTTTCATAAAGAAATTTATAGTTTTCAGTGTACAGATCTTTTACCTTTTTGGTTAAATTTATTTATGTTTATTCTATTTGATATTATTGTAAATGAGATTGTTTTCTTATTTTTTTGATAATTCACTGTTGGTATATAGAAATACCACTGATTTTCATAGTTGATTTTGTATCTCACAACTGTACTGAATTTGTGTATTAGTTCAATCAATTTTTTGGTGGCGTTTTTAGGGATTTCCATATATAAAATCATGTCATCTACAAATACAACTTTACTTCTTCCTTTCTTATGAATGCCTTTTATTTCTTCTTCTTGCCTTATTGCTCTGGTTAGGACTTCCAGAACTATGTCGAATATGAGTGATGAGAGTGGGCACACTTACCTTGTTCCTGAACTTAGAGGAAAAGCTTTGAATCATTCACCATTGAGTATAATGTTATCTGTAGGCTTGTTATATATGGTCTGTATTATGTTGAGGTAACTTCCTTCTATACCCAATTCTTTAAGAGTTTTAAATCATGTTGAATTTTGTTGGATAATTTTTTTGAATCCATAGAGATAATCATATGATTTTTATCTTTCTATTAATGTGGTATGTTGTATTTATTGATTTGTGTACATTGACTCATGCTTGCTTCCCAGGGTTGAGTCCCTCTTGATCATGGTGTAAGATCCTTTTAATGTGCTGTTGAATTCAGTTTTCTATTATTTTGTTAAGGATTTTTGCACCTAGGATCATCAGAAATATGGGGTGCAATTTTCTTTTCTTATAGTGTCCTTGTCTCACTTAGGGTAATGCTGGTCTCCTAAAACGAGTTTGGAAGTATTCCCTTCGCTTTCATTTTTTGGAAGAGTTTGAGAATGGTTTGTGTTAATTCTATTTTAAATGTTTGTTAGAATTTATCAGTGAAATCATCTGGTCCTGGGGTTTTCTTTCCTGGGAATTTTGTTTTTTTATTACTGATTCAATCGTGCTACTTGTTATTGGTCTGTTTAAGTCTTCTTTTTCTTTGTGATTTAGACTTGGCAGGTTGTTTGTTTCCAGACATTTATCCATTTTATCTAGGTTATTCAATTTGTTGGCCTTTCTTATTGTCTTCTTTTGTGCTTTGATGATTTCCTGTAATGGAATGCTTTAATTTCTCTCTCTTTTGCTTTTGTGTGTTCAACAGGACATTTGTAGTAGGCTGTAGTGACATGGGAAACTGGGGAGAAAAAGAAATAATAAAATCTTGGCTATTTTGCAGTGCTTAGAAGACAAAATCCCACTAATAAGAGATAGCTAGAATGAGCACACAATCGTTCTCACTCATGACACATTAAAAGTAGACACTGAATGTAAGTAATACTGTCACCAGTCCTGGCCTGCTCAATTCTTAATTTAGTTGAGGTGATCAGTCCTTCAATCTGTGCCTAAAAGAGGAAAAGGAATACACTCTTTGGAAAAAAAAATAAGATTAATCTCAGTGTCTATAACTCTTTTACATAAAATATCTGGTATGCAATAAAAAATTACTAGACACATGAACTGTTAGAAGAACATGAGAGATAATTGGAATGAAAACCCACTAACACAAGCAGACTCACAGATAAAGCCAGATGTTGAAGAAGGCAGACAAATAACATATCTATGATTAATAAGTCAAAGAGAATACAAGATGGACAATATAGATCAAAAGAGAAAAAAATCGTTCAACAGAGAAATTTTAATCTATAAAAAAGTGGATATTCCAGAATGAAAACATACAGCACTTGAAACTAAGAACTCATTGGATGGGTTAAATACCAGGTGGTAAGCAGCAGAAGACTTTTAGTTTCCTATTAGTAAACTCAAAACAGGTCAGTAGAAAATATACAACTGAAGCTTGGAGAGAAAAAAGATGAAAAGAGCATGAACAGAGCATAGGAAACATTTGGGACAAATTTAACTTTTAACACTATGTCAGACTCCCAGACTCCCAGAGAGAAATAAATATTTAGAAGCAATGTATGAAAAGATAACGACTGAAAAATTTCCACAACCAGTTGAAGACTTCAACCTACACATTCAAGAAGCAAATTCCAAATAAGATGAAATAAATTGCACCTTGGAACTGTAACATTCCAATGCTTAAAGCAGATAAAGGAAAACATTTAACAACAAGAGACAAAAAGAAAACAAAACAATAGCAATTTCATAATGAGGACTAAGAAAGCCATGAAAGATGGATTAACTTTGTACTGCATAAAGAAAAAAAAAACTTTATAAAAAGAACTTTCAAAAATGAATGTAAAATTAAGAGATATTTCTAAAAAACAAAAGTTGAGAGAATTGTCACCAGCTCATAACACTATAAGGGATACTAAAGGATATACTTCAGAATGAAGGAAAATTATCCTGAAGGAAGCACAAAACTATGTAAGAATTAATAAGAGAATCAGAAAAGATAAATTTATATGAATTTTGACTGTTTTTAGCAATAATAATTGTGTTGTGGAGTTTATACCATGTAGAAATAAAATACATAAAAATAATCGCTCAAAGGTTGGAAAGGGGTAAAAAAATTAAACTGTGGTAAGTTTCCTACAATATTTGAGAAGTACCGATAATTTAAGGTAGAATATTTAATTTCAGGATACCTATTGTAATCTCCAGGGTGACCACTAAAATAATAAGGCAAAACAGTTTAGCCAAAAAGATAATGGAAGAAATAAAATACTATGAAACATTAAAATAATATGGAATGATAAAAACACTTCATAAAAAAGAATGTAGAACAGAAGGAATAAATAAATTTGAAAAATGGAACAGAAAAAAATGAATAAAAGAAAATGAATACCAAGATAGTGGGCTTAAATCAAATTACACCAATAATTACATTATATATAAATGTATTTAGCAATCCACGTAAAAGACAAAGGTTGTTGACTTACTAAACAAACAAACAACAACAAAAAACAAACCCACAAAACCAACAAGTGTATNTAACAACAACAAAAAACAAACGCACAAAACCAACAAGTGTATCTGTTTACAAGAGCCACATTCTAAAAATAATTGAATGCTTGGCATTAAACATGTGAAAAAGATATACTATACAAACACTAACCAAAAGAAACTGTGTGTGGCTATATTATTTCATNAAACAACAACAAAAAACAAACCCACAAAACCAACAAGTGTATCTGTTTACAAGAGCCACATTCTAAAAATAAGGTCATTGAATGCTTGGCATTAAACATGTGAAAAAGATATACTATACAAACACTAACCAAAAGAAACTGTGTGTGGCTATATTATTTCATATATATATATCATATATATATAAACATATATATAAACCTATATAAACAAACATATATATAAACATAAACATATAAACATATATAAACATGTATAAACATATATATATGTATATATAAAAACAAAAGTTGACAGAAGAGGAGAAATAGGTAAATACACAATTTTTGCTGGAAGTTTTAGCAAAACTCTTTTAGTAAGTATAAAAAAGCAGTCAAAAAAATCAGAATATAGAATTAATGTTTACAAAAACATAACACTCAACAACTACAGAATACAAATTATTTTGAGCGCATATGGACCACCTACAAAAAAAGACATTTGCCTAGGCCAAAAACAATACATTTCAAAATATTGAAATTGTAGAATGTATGTTTTCTTACCACAGTAGAATTATAGAAGTCAACAACACAAGAATAATTAGATTCCCAAATGTCCAAATATTAAGTAATATACTATTTAATAGCCTATTGGTCAAAGAAGTCACAATGAAAATTAGAAAATATTTTGGAATTGAGTAAAAATTTTAAAAATGAAATAAATTCATTTAAAATTACTTTATAGCTAGGGTCCTTGAAGATTTTTATAAGTAAAATAAGGTTGAAAAATCCTATGGTCAGATGATATATTTATTTGCTAGGGGCTGCCATAAAAAAAGTACCAAAGGCTGGGTGGCTTAAACAGCAGAAATTTATTTCCTCACAGTTCTGGAGGCTTGAAGTCCAAGATCAAGGGTTCAGCAGTTTTCGTTCTTCTGAGGCCTCTCTCCTTGGCCTGCAGATGGCCACTTTCTTGCTGTGTCTTCACATGGCCTTTCCTCTGTGCACACACATCCCTGATATCTCTTCTTCTTATAGGGACATAGTCAGGTTGGATGAGGGCCCAATCATATGACCTCAGTTAACCGTAATCACCTCTTTAAGGGCCCTGTCTCTAAATATGGCACATTGGAGGTTAATACTTAAACATATGTCCTTTGACAGGGGACATAATTTAGTCCATAAAAGATGAAGACAGCTTGGCCAGGCTTCTGTACATCATTAAGGTTGGGCAAAGAGAAGAGGCAGAGCTGAAGAATAAAGGGAATCTTCTTAGGAAAACAGAGGTTCAGGAAAAGAAAACCTTAACAAATGAGCTGTTGTCAGCAGTCAAAAGGCCACAAAGAGTGGCAACTCTTATATTCTTATTACCATAATCATATAACACTGCGCAAAATTCAGAGCACAAACCAAGCATTCAATAAATGTCACACATTTGTTATTATTTCTGAGTTTTGTTCTTGCCTGTGGAAGAAAGGGGCAAGCAGTGTCTCCGGAGCAGGATTTTGTTTAAAATGTAGCTATTAAAATGTATGGTGCTGTGTTATCAGGTTTTTTTCAAGAAGTATAATGGCAAAAGGAGGTTAGAAGGAGTCTGCTGATGTATGATAGAAAGTAGTGGTTGTCATGGTGAATCAAATCTTGAAGTAAGCAGAACACGTTTCGTTTTATTTTAACTCTTATCCGAATGTCTATAAAAGTATTCTCTCATTTGGAAAAGAATACAAGTGAGCTATGAAAAACTGATTTCTCACTAACAGGATATTTGGTAAATATGACGTAAATATGTATAAGCAAGAAAGCAAAAATGGTTTTGTTTCATTTTAGTTGAGAGTAAAAGGAGACAGGATGGAATTGTACCATGGACAAGCTTCTGTATTTTGTCCTTCAAGGTCTCTACCGCCCTTTCCATTCCCAGGGAAAACCTGTGATACAGATAACAGAAGTCCCTTTATTGAACACTTACTATATGCCACTATGTGTAAATCATTTTCTTCCTAAAGAAAACCCACTAAAATAAGAACAACACATTAAAATAGAAAGCCCAAGTTTGCTGAATTGAAATTTCATCCTCTTTCTGCTAAAGAAATGTTTGTTTATTGAGCAGTTGCTGGGTAAACAGGCAGGACTAATGAAGTTCTGCAGCACGGCTCAGTACAGACTTGGAGTTTTCAGAACTGTCACTTTGTCCTCTGCAGGAGGAGCCCAGCTTGGGGACCCCACCCTTGACCCTTCCATCCATTCATGTTTCCCTGCCCTCCTATGTGCCATTCCCATTACTCAGACCTCTAGGTCTAATCTCAGGACTTCAGTACAAGCTTCCTAAGTAATGTCCCTATTTCTGGTCAGTCCCCAAATTTATCCTCCACATACACTGCGGCCATACTTCGGTTTTCTGAAACACAGCCTGAAATTTGTTACTTCTTTGCTAAAACTGCGGCAACAACACAATCATTCCTCTGTGTCATATTCAGAACAAAATCTCAATTCACCCCAACCTGACTTTCCTACTCTATTTCCCTTCCACTCTATTCTCACAGTTACTGGTGTCCAACCATCTGAGATCACTATTTGGCATTATGTAAGTGTGTCCTAAAATTTCTCACTCCATGCCTTGGCTTGTGCTGCTCTGTGGACTACCTTCCCATATGATATATCCCCATCTATCAAAATTCCTCTATATACTTTGAGGCCCACGTCAGTGCAGCTCTTCTTTCCAGAAATCTGGAAATCTTTCCAGAGACCCAGAGTCCCATTTCTCCCAGAGCACCCTCTGTCTTTACTGTCACATTTGACATGGCTACCTTATTGGTTTCCCAGCAGACGAGCAGTTTAAAGACACTGACCATGGACTATTTCTATTTCCACTGCTTGACAACAGCCTCTCCACAAAAAGTATTTGCTTTGGTTGGAGAGATAGTTCTGTGATACGTGTACTTCACGGCCATACTGACTGTTTACTAAATACGTCTACTACAGAATTTGGGCAGAAAGGGAGGCAAGTGGCTTGGTTTTAAAATCTTATTTGGTCAAAGTCTGTGTATCTTTAGAGTCAGAATTCCTTTCTCTTATTGAAAGAATATTGGAATGATTTATTTGGAAAGTTCGTGTTGTGAAAATCAAAGTGAACACTACAGTTATTTTTTTCTCTAATAGAAAACTACCTTACAAATTGTAGCTGACACAAACAAAAAATAGGGCAAAGGCAGGCAAATGTGGGAAACAGAGAATGTGAGAATTCCTATTTATTTTATACATAGGGAAAATTGGGCATGTGAAATGACTGACCAAAAATGATTCTTTTATCAAATATTTGAATTCTTATAAACTAGAGATTATAGACAAGACTAAAGCTTGACCTGGCCCTCAAGTCTCCAGTCTTCAACATTTTGTCCATAATTATTTTTTTGTTTTGTTTTGATTGAGAGGAGTTGCTCTGAAGTCAGGAAAAACAGGTTTTGACTATTTACTAATGATGGCCTTGGATGAATTAATGAATTTGTCTAAGGATCATTTACTCAATCTGTAGGAAGAAAAAAGTAACAGAGTCTACTTCATAGAGATGTTATAAGGATACAGTTAAATAATGCCTGTAAAGGGTTCGGCTCAGAGCCAGGCACACAATCGAGTACTCGATGAATATTACTGCCATTACCACCAACAGCATGATGTTTTATTGTCATCATCACTACACCACCACTACACCATACTTCCTTACCATTTCCTTTGGTGAGGTCTTGGGCATAGCTCATCTCAACAATGAATGCAATCTAGCTAGGGGCTGCCACTGTTTCCCTACCTTCTGTGATAAGAATTACCTTCTACACTTGTTAATACAGACATGAGATCTTCCAAGGCTGATCCCTCACACTGGAAATTCTGGGGCAGTAGATCTGGGTTGGGGAGCAGGAGTTCAGTCTTAAAAAGTGACCTCGATGTTTGCTTAGAGAGAGGCTTGCATCTCACAAGGCAATCTCCTCACCCTTTTGACAATTCCATGATCAAATCTGATAAAGACGGGAGAGGGAGAGCAAACACTGCTGCTTTTTCGTAAGTGTAAACAGGTCCTATTCCACTGGAATGTCACACAGAAACTCTTCAGGATACAAGCTCACATGGACTCCTCCAACAATTCTATAAGGTAAGTGTTTTAATCTCATTCTATAGATGAGGAAACAAGCAAACAATAAAAACGAAACGACAAACAAACACAGTAGTCATTTGCCCAAGATCATACAGTCAATGATTTAATAAATGCCAGGGTCAGCATTTAAATTTATACCTTTACTGCTATGAAACTCTCTCCTCCATTATTCTTTGAACATCTCTGGAAGGTAAAGAAAACCCAAGGATAAAGAGCTTTGAGTCAAAATCCTTTTAAAGAAGAAAATGTACATTAGACATGATTCGATTCCCTATGCCTACCTAATACAGTATCTCACTCATGATAGGTTCTCAGTAAACTTTTATTGAGTGAATAGATTTAGCTCTTTTCAAATTGAAGCAATACAGATCATACCCTAAGACAAATTATTAAATGGATGATATTTATTGTAGGTGTTCTCATGTTTTCCTTCTGTTCTCCTTTCTCTTCCAATTGTCTAGTATCCTTAGACTTGGCCTACTCAGACCCTGACTCTTCAGAGAAAGGGCACTATATTTTCAAGCTCTTCTGCAAATCATATTAGTTTAAGAAATGCCTTTTGCACATAAAATTGCTTTTTAACTAGAAGGTTGTAAGCCAAAATAACTTAATTTGGAAAAAAAAATCAGGAAAGGGAATATTCAAGAAGTGAAGTACAAGAGATATTTTTAGGGCATATTCTGTATGATATTGTAATAGTGGATGCATGAGACTATGAATTTGCTTAAGTACCCAAAACTTTACAGCACAAAAAGTGAACCTTAATATATGTAAATTATACACAATTTAGAAGATTGGGGGATCTCAGAATGGAATACAGAGTATGACAAAATACTTTCACTGTTACAAATGTATGAAATAATCTTACTTAAGGTGAAGGCGGTAAAAGGTTCTGGCCTAACTTTGGAAATGAGTAGAATCTGTAAGGCTAAAGGCAAAAGACACTGCACATAAGCACTGTATTCTAGATGATAAGGTTGTATCCCATGGGAACGGGTTTAACAATTCTGAAACCACTTCACATGTGGGAGCCAGGCTCCTCACTACTGGAGTAGGAAGTTAGAGACGATCAAGGTAGCAAGGCTAAAATAATCCATGTGGTAATGAATTACAGTTGGAGACATAAGTATAAACTCATATTTAGTTTAATATAGGTACTAATGGTGTCATATAGAAATACTTACAGATTTGTGGATGCATCTATATAAGTAATATATAGATGCATATATATTATGCACACTTGTATTTCCTTGTTCAGTCAGCTGAGAGGGCCTACATGCAAGCAACCCCCATAGAAGCCAGAATAACTAATGCTAAAAAGAAATGGAGCTCCACAGAGAAATGGCTGATTTTAGAATTGTGGTAGGAGATGTACGACATGGGCCTAGAGCATTTTGTGCCAGAAAGTAGAGCTAAAAAAAAAAAAAAAAAGAAAAAAAGAAAAAAAAAGAAAAAAAAAAAAAAAAANATGGGATTATGTCAAAGGGACACAGGAACCTTGTGTTCCTGAAAGGACCCCTAATAGCCAAAGCCAGAATAGTTTTGTTACAGGACTTTTTCTCCATCAGGCCCATGGTTCTTTGTCGCGCTGCTTTGAAGAATGAAGAAGCAGACCAGACAGAGTGATGGGCAGCAAAACAAGGTTTATTGATCGATAGCAAAGTGATAGTACAAAGCTCCCGAAGACGGAGGCGACCTGAGAGGGTTGCCACCAGAATTTCTAAGTCTAGGGGTTTTCATGGGCTTGTTGGTGGGCTGTTTTAATCTGATTAACCCTCCCTGCACCTGTCATCCAATCAGTTTTTTGTCACATGGGAAAGGGGGGAGGGCTCCTTCCAAGGTGGTGTAAAATCCTTTTAAGGGTGGTGTCCTCTTAGGGTGGGGGGCCCCTTGCCCTTGCCTGCCTTCCAACTATCCTTCATCAGTTTCAACAACAAAATAAATAAATTAGTGGTTGATTATAATTCAAAGTATAAAGTAAATATCTGTGAGTCCATCCTGATATAAACAAGTAAACAATGATATAAGCGATAAATAAATAAGTGCTTAGATAAATTAATAACTGAAGGTAAAGAGACAAATCTCCTGGCCAGAAGGATTTCAATGAACTTATTTACATAGTCTACCCTCAACGTTATCAATACTGGTTCATCAGTTGCAACAAATACACTAATTAATGTAAGGTGTTTATAATAGGGGTAACTGTGTGTGGGGTATATGGACCCTCTCTGCACTATTTTTGCAATTTTCTGTAAATCTAAAACTACCATAAAATTAAAAGTTTATTTAAAATAGGATGGAAAAAATATTCCTAACTGAAGTGAAAATCTGGTTTTATAATGCTCTCGCTTCAGAGACATCTGTTAGCATATTTGGACTTGCATGTTCAGATATGCATTTGGTGCCAAGAAAATGCTTCCAAAATAACGGCCCCTAAACAAAAAGTCAGCTTTAGTGAAACTGCTTTGTGGTTCACAGTTTAGTGGGCTGGAGCCAGCTCGTGGAGTTGGTAACTAGAATCCCTCTCCTATGTGACTTGTCCAAATATGGCAAAAACAGCTCACCAACATTAGGGACAGTTTTGTAAGAAAAGAAAAAAAGGAGCATTGTGTAACTTAGTACCTGTCTCAGCTGTATTGGTCTTAAGGCTTTAAGTTTTTCACCGAGGAGAAAGGGAAATACACTTTGGAATAGTGAGCTGCATGTATTTTTTGTACCCAGTATATCACCTTTTCCTGATGTTTCACTATATTACCAGAGTTTGTATTCATTGGAAAGGGAACGCACCAACTGTGTGTTTAAAGATTTGATTTAGAGTCCTTTTCATATGATGTGTATTGTAAAAGACAGTCCCCATTAATCCTTTGGCTTGTGGGGTTTTGTGTACATTTAAAAAACACCTTTTCTGTTTCTATAATTTAACCTTGAAATGACTGTTTCTAGTAAATTCTAGTGTTTAAATGCATCTAATACTTCAACAAGTTATTGAAAGAATGAGACTTCAGCTTCAATATAATAAGTAAACATTTAATACAGGATTATTGGAGTACTTGTCTTTGTAATTAATGTATTGATTGAATCAGTAATTATAATCTCTCAGCAAATTAGTGTATTAACATGTGCATTTTAATGGAAAAATTACATGCTTTAAAATAAATATTTACTTAGCTTATCAGGATTATTTGAATAATTTAAAATTGGCATTTTCTCTCATGAATTTAGACAGGAATTTCAGCCACTCAAAGTGTTCTATTTTACTTTAAATGGAGGGGGGTGGGGTGAAAAAAAGGTACGAAAATTATAAAATAAAAATTTACATTTTTGTCCAGTTTTGAAATTTTATCCTTTTTGGAATTACCATTCTCAATTCTGCATATCAAAATCTTACTCATCTTTAAGGTCCAGTCTGTTGGGGCGCCTGGATGGCTCAATTCATTAGGTGTCTGCCTTCTGCTCAGGTCATGGTCCCAGGGTCCTGGGATCCAGCCCCCAGGCTCCTGGGATCAAGCTCCTACTGTCCTGGGATCCAGCCTGGTGTCCAGCTCACTGCTCAATGGACAGTCTGCTTCTCCCTCTGCCCTTCCCCTCTCCACCCCCACCCCTGCTTGTACTCTCTCTCTCAAATAAATAAATAAAATCTTAAAAAAAAAAAAAAGTCCAGCCTGTTAACTATAAATTGTCAAAGGTCTTGTATTTGTCCAGATATATGTAATGTCTCCCTCTTCAGACACCCTGTTAACTTCTTAGATAAACTGATTATAAACATGTGAAGAAGACTTATATTCAGCTAACCTCAAGGGAAGAGACTCCAGATAGAACTAAGGCAAATATTTCTGTCTTATAGCCACATATAGAAAATAATGTAAAATAATGTAAAGGAATGTCCATTTAAAAATTATTATTATGTGAGTCAAGTCTGATTGTATGATATTGTATCTTTAAAGGTCTGGTTTGAGACTGTTTGGTAGTACAATCAAAGGGAGTGGGTAGCTTTCACTTCCCTTAGGGAGTTATTAATTAGATCATTGTTCAGGAATTTTTATCAGGAGTTCTAGTTACTTTATAGGAGAGATTATAGATTTTGTCATGCAAAAAAGACTTTCTCAGATGAGGTTTAAGGAAAATTTCCTTTCTCTGCACTGGATGACTCATCTCAAACAAGACTGTATAAAACAGACAGCAAAGAAATAAACATGGAAGGTTTTCCTACACTGTAAGTTTTATTAGAAAAAATTTTTAAAGGGAACAAAATTTTTTTTTCTCTATTAAAGGGATT
This sequence comes from Ailuropoda melanoleuca, assembly GCF_002007445.2. Taxonomy (NCBI): domain Eukaryota; kingdom Metazoa; phylum Chordata; class Mammalia; order Carnivora; family Ursidae; genus Ailuropoda; species Ailuropoda melanoleuca. The sequence goes on along the minus strand of NC_048220.1, from coordinate 96,796,415 downwards.
TGCCACAGATATAGACAGGGAAATGAACAAAATTTCTCTTTTCTTCACTGACCAATGTTCTTTTCACCCTTGGGTTCCATGCAAGCCCAAGGAACAGAATACTTACCTGCATGAATAACTAGAGAATTTTATACCTGTGTGTTTTCAGAAACATTGTGCTGTTTGTGCTACATTAAATCAAAGAGAGAGAATGAAGGAGCTCAAAATTCCAGTCATAGATAGCATACCAATATCACAACCAGCTGTAAGAGATGAGCAAAGACTGCTGTTTTTACAACCTTTCTTTGCCATCTCAGAAATTTGGCTTGCTTTTTGCCCTCCAGTACTAATTACAAATACGAAAAAGCACAGGCTTTCACAAATCAATTCAACTTCCTGTGTATACTTTCAAATGTTTCATTCACAAACAAGGGACTATATTCAATTTCAGTTCCTACGTAACAAAAGAACCCTCAAATTTCTGGGTATTGAGATTTTCATTTTCTTCGTCCTTTGTCTGAAATGAAGATAATTTCACTTGCAACAAGGAACACAAACTGTTTATTAAGAGAATATTTGAAGCATATGCTTACCGCCGGTGAAGCTATGCAAGGCAATGAGAGAAATTCAGAATAATCTTGAGTCACTAATGTTTTTGATGAAAACAATATTGATGTTGAAGATACCACAATGAACTTAACAGTGAAACAGATGATAGCAATCTCAACTACAATTAGAACTCCATGCACTCCACTCTGAGTAATTGATATACTGAGCAGACAAAAAGTCAGAAAGGATACTGACGATTTAAGAGCAAAAATGTTTGTATAATGGATAATTATACCCAGAATTTGAGAATATGTATTTTTCTCAAGCATATAGTGAACATTTAAAATAAACATATGCTATGCCTAAGTATCAACAAACTTCAAAGAACTGGTATTATCCAGAGCACATTCTTTGAACATAATTCAATTTATTAAGAAACAAATAGTAGGGGCGCCTGGGTGGCACAGTGGTTAAGCGTCTGCCTTCGGCTCAGGGTGTGATCCCAGCGTTATGGGATCGAGCCCCACATCAGGCTCTTCTGCTATGAGCCTGCTTCTTCCTCTCCCACTCCCCCTGCTTGTGTTCCCTCTCTCTGGCTGTCTCTATCTCTGTCAAATAAATAGATAAAATCTTAAAAAAAAAAAAAGAAACAAATAGTAAGAAAAGTAAGAACAATCCTTTATGATTAGAAATTAAAAACAAACTATATACTTCTCAACAATGGATGAGGTCATGAAAGAAATCTTAAAGGAAAATAGAATATACTTAAATTTAACTGTAATAAAAGTAATATAGGTAATTAAAGTTTAATTTAACTTTGAAAATAAAGGAAAGCCAAATATCAGTAAACAAAAGATCTAACTAAAACATTAGAAAAAGAATAAAAACAAAGAAATTTAATATCAAAATCAGTAATACAGAGAGAGCAGAATGCAGTGAAATAGAACGATACAATAGAGATAACTTACAAAAGTAAAGTTTGGTTTTTTTGGAAATTAATAAAATTGACACATTTCTCCTGGGACTCATCTAAACAGAGAAAGAAGAGGAACAAATAAAATAAAAAGTGGGAAAAGGGACATAACCATAAATCCTACAGATACTAAAAATATATTATGTAAGGATTTTAGGAACAACTTTAAGGAAACAAATTTGAAATGGACAAATTCCTAGAAAAAGATTACTTAGTCAAACTGACTGAAGAAAGAGGATATCTGCTTAGTTCTATAACCACCAAATAAATTAAATATGTAGTGAAAATTTTTCCCTCAAAAAAAAAAAAATCTCACTAATACTCAGGTAATCTTCTAGGCAAGTTCTAACAATTATCCAAGGAATAGATGATCCCAATCCCATGCAACTAACTTCAATTAATAGACAAGAAGGACTACAACTCCAGTTCCATTTATAAAAGGCTGCTTATAATTAGTACAACTACTTTGGAAACAATTTGGCAATGTTTGTGAAGCTGAAATGCCTATTCACCACAAACCAGTAATTTTTGGAGAAATCTTGCATATGTGTTTTAGGAGTTATGCTTAAGGTGTTCATTGGAGTAGCAGAAAAAAGCGGAACCATCCAAACATCGACTGAAAGGAAAATGGAAAAATAAAGTGGTGTCTATTAAAGTAATTCTAGACAGAATTGAAAATACGTGAATTAAAGCTGTATCCGTTAACATGCATGAAACTCAAGAATATACCATTGAGAGAAGAAAACAAGTTACAGAAGAACTCCTACAGTATTACTCCATATACATCAATTTCAAAAACATGAAAAATTAAGTGATCTGTTTGGTGATGTACCTACACGGCAAAATTTTAAAACAAAGTCACAGAATAGCAGAAGTGAAATTCAGGACAATGGTTAACTTAGGTGGTTGTGCAAGGGGAAAATAGGATAGGGCTTATATGTGGTTATAATGTTTTGGCCCTTACTGGTGGTGGGTATATAGGTGTTTGAATTATTGTTATTCCAAATAATTTGCAAATATTATAAATATTATATTGTATATGTATCCAATCTTTAACATAAAAAAAACAAAAAAAGAAAATTCATTCGTGTAATATTGAGCTTACCAGAGAGGCCTTGCCTGAAAACAGTTAAAAATAACTCAAAATAAAAAAAAAATCATCTTTTTCATAATTGTTTGAAAATGTGATGAGGACCAGATAGGACAAAATTTGGCAGTGCTCTGCTTGGTATAAGTTTGAAGTTGAAAGGTAATAGCCGATCTTGAAAAGGTTGCCTTACTCCAACTATTAAATGGCACATTTCAGCATATACACAATACATAATATACTTCATCAGTTGCTTGGGAGGCTGAAGTTTACCTAATTCTTTCCGTAACTATTATTTAAAACAAAATACGTGCCTTCATGATTTTCTCATTTTGTCGTTTTATAAAGGTGTCTTAAGCAGCCTTAGAGTGACGAAGTCTGAAATTATGTTAATTTGCAAAGTGATTCATGATAAGATAATTATTGAAAATATTTCAGCCCTAGATACAAACGTTTTCGTGCACATGTGATTGACCGGAAAGCTGACTAGACATGAGTGAATGAGGCCAAGCTGTTAACGTGCCTCACAAGAAGAATGGGGAACTTGATCACGGCTTCTAGACTTTCTGAGTTCACCCATGGACTTCATTGCTTGAGTTTCTCTTCTGATGTTTTAGAAAGTACAACGGGCTACTTTGAAATAGTTTTTATTTATTTAAAAAAAATTTTTTTACTATATTATGTTAGTCACCGTACAGTACACCCCTAGTTTTTGATATAAAGTTCCATGATTCATTACTTGCGTGTAACACCCAGCGCACCATGCAATACGTGCTAAGTGAAATAAGTCAAACAGAGAAAAACAATTATCATATGGTTTCACTCATTTATGAAATAGTTTTTAAAATGCATTTTGAACACAAGTCTTTTTAGAAAAATTTATAACCAAAGGCCTCATCTCCCACTCCATTATTTTCTGCCTTAGCCAACAAAAGGAGTTGATGAAGGTAAACACAGGGATTGAATTTGTTTTTCTTTAGGAGAAGAAATAAAATGGATCACAAAACAAAGAGAAAGGAATTGGATTGGGTAAATTTTTTCAGTTTAAAAATCAAGAGAGACTTGCAGTATTGGTTATGAAGTAGGTGTTTTCCCAAGCCTACACACTTTTAAAAACAATTGCAAGGCAAAAAGTGTAAATATTTTTTACCAAGCACAAAATGATTGCTTCAATGTAAAACCAGTTTGAGCCGTGGAAGAAGCAAACTGGCCATGGAGACTGCAAGTCATGAGACTTGACTCATTAAGATATGATGAAAGTAAAAAACCCACCCCCATCAGTAACTTTTAATCCTTCTCTCTCTCTCTCTCTCTCTCTCTCACACACACACACACACACACACACACACACACACCCCTACCTTTTGGTGGTTATTCTGCTGAGAAAATAGAAATCAACTATTCAGCCTAAGATATGGCATCATGTTTAGTCTATGAGAAAATAAGGCGCTTGTGGAAACTTTCTTCAAACTTGACTGATTCTTTAGCAACATTCTGATCACACTGGCATAGCTCCAGAAAGAGTAAAAGTACTGTTTTGATTTATACCTGCAGGCCTATTTTTGCATCTGCTAAAATGTTTGCTCAAGTCTATCAATGACACCATCTTGTCTCAAACCTTTCAGAGAGTAGAGCTTATAATTTTGAACCGACTTAACAATTTTTTTTAGAGAATGTTAGAATTGAAAGGGAATTTAGGAGACAGTCCTGCACTTCCCTCCCTCTCTCATTTTATGTAAGTGGAAGGTCCAGAGAAGTGAAGAAGAGCTCAAGGCAACATACTCTTATTTCTGGTTCAATCACTGGTTTATCAACTACCTTTAATACAGAGGGAAAGGGGGAGGGAGAGGAAGTTTTATAAAGCAGAAATAGAATATAAAAACAACTCAAAACCGCAGTATTTTCTGAGAGCTGGGGATTTGAGTAATGATGGGGTAAAGTAAGGAGAAAGTGCCAGACGGGAACCACCCTGCTTCTTTACACCTTCTGTGTACTCTTCTTGCCCTGATGTCAGCACAAGGGACATTGATTTATAGCAGGTGCTCTCTTGTGGCTCTCTCTAATGTTTGAATCTGCCAAGTCATTACCCATTCCTACCGTTGCTATCCCTTAAGTAGTAGAGATGCATCATTGATGAAAGTAAGGAAGGAAGGAAGGAAGAAAAAAGAAAAAAAGAAGAAAAGAAAGAAAGAAGAAAGAAAGAGAGAGAAAAAAGATCTATTTGAAAAATATTGGGAAATTTACTGTATATATTTAGTTCCTGGAAAAATCTAACAATTAGGGTGCAAATCATTTTACTTAATTAAATTTCAAGAAACATAAAGCCACAACTGTATTCTCTCTGGAGCTGCTGGGAGTGACTCCCTTATTCACAATACACCAATACAGCTCCAGGTACTTGCCACCTTACTCACTGGGCAGGGATAAAACAGGAACCCAACTTTAGAATGAAGATGATAATAAGGCACTTTTCAGATCATGGCAGCTTTTCCGTTGTTGGGAATTCCCTCACATGGAAATCACTGCAGCTGTTGTGGATATTTTGACAATAGACTGAATGTGCTAGCATAAATAGAATCAAATAAAAAAAAATCTGACATTGAAAACATTAACTATTTTGGTAATTTGCAAGATATTTAAAAATATCTATAATAAATATTTTGAATATTTTAATAAACATTTTGAATTTTAAATAAATAACTCAGATTTTTAAAAAATCTAACAAATTAGAGATCTCATATTCTTCTATAGCCATATTTATTAATTTTAATAACATTTTATCCATTCTTGGATGAGTCCTTAATTGCAATAATTAGGTTTCAAAAGACAGGATTTTTTTTTTTTAAAAAAACAGGTGACAATAGTAGTGGACCTTCTTATGAAGATGCTTCATTCTACCTTATTTGTAAATTGTAATAGATTATTTGGTCATCAATTACCTGGGTACTGAAGGGACATTTTGCTATCTCCATGGTATATATATTAAAATTCTATTTCAAGGGTTCATTTTTGATGGCAGGCTGTCAGGGGGATGGATGCACAGGCTTGATGTGGTTTTCGAACTTCGTGATAATGAGGAGGTATGAGGATCTTTACGTTCATCATGGAGCATTCTTTGTGTTATAAAACTCCAGTACAAAGTGCAGAGCTAGCACGTCTCCAAATGGTAATTGTAATTTTGTTGGAATGAAAACTATTGGCTATGGTATTGAGAGGCTTTCAAGATTGAACAAAGATCACCAAAATGTGTCTTAAGTTTAAAACCAAGTTTCTCTTCCTTTGGAAGTTACACGTGGGGCTTTTGATTTGTAGATACTGCAGTAATGTTTTCTCATATTTTATGGAATTTTAACAACCTTTATGTTGTGCACTAGGTTATATTAATTTGTACTGATTTGCCAAAACAAAAGCAAAGCAAAAACTGTAGCTCAATCTTCCCTTCCATCATTAAGCATTTGCACTAAAAGGAGCAGGAGGCAAGAGAAGTAAATTTGCTTTTTTCTCTCGGAGCTAATGTGCCTCCGGGGTATAACCCCTCACCTCACTGGGTGTGAGTCTGCTATTCGAAGGTGAAATTTTTTTTATACAAATTGGCTCTTAAGCCAATTTTCTCTGCTTGGTTCTTCAGTGAAGAAAGAGATTTATTCCAAGACTGGAGGAAAGCCAACTATATTGGACTGAGACATGATCTCATTAGCTCTCTTATGGTATGTGAGTGTGGCCATGAATTAGGCTTGTCAGGTATAATGCAAGACACCTGAGGAAAACTGAATTGCAGAGTAACAAAAATTTTTTTAGTGTTAAGTTTGTTTTGCTAAATTTGTCAGTGCTACCATAAATCCTGTATTTTAAGGAATATTTCAAGGACATCCCCCCCCCCCGGTAATTTTGATTAAAACTGATTTTCATTTCTGTATTGATATTAGAACCTAACTCTGGTATAAAATGAGACCTTGCTGCACTTTTATCAAACTGCTCCACAGCTCTTATCTCATTGAGATCTCCATGATAATCCTCCTGGGGACTTTAAGTCTGTCTCATGAACGCCCATTTCCAGATGAGAATGCTGATATTCAGAATAATTCTGTTAATCAAGGCCATTTGGAGAGTCAAGAGGCAGAGTCTGAACTCTCTTATAGCCCAATGTTCTCTCACAAACTCACTCCTATGTGGGAGTGGATAATAACTGATTAATCTTATGAATATATTTCAGCTAGTTCATCATAGTTCCCCCATCCCTCTCTCTTTCTCTCTCTATAAGGTACTATAATATAGAAATATAATACCATATAATAAAATTATATAATACTACCTCTTTGATAGCATTGTATTCTAGCCTAATAAAAGTGTTTGCTTCCCTTCAAGATAACAAAAATAGGTGATTTGGGACAGTATAGCCTTCTACGGAGACATTCAGCAGGCCTATCTGAATACCTTAACATTTTACCACATAGATGACCACTTTCCGAACTTGTTCAATGGCATAAAACATATTGGTGCATGAATAACAGAGATAAGATTTTTTAGAAGAATAGTTCTTTAAATGGTTAAGTCTTTTGAGGCACTCCTGCCCCTGTGCCCCCGCACATAATAAGCATTCACTGTTCATGCCTTTGTTTGAAACATACCTCTAAACCTTCTCTCTTGAAATCACTTTCAGATGCTCTATCCAATTGAGGTTTATGGTTTTGATGGTATAACCAGCTTTCCTTTCATGGTCTGTTTCCACTTCTGGAACTAGCAGAAGTTACAGAGTGACAATATGAAGCAATAATTATGTTATTTATTCACTAAAATGTTCTAGATGGTTAATAACACGTACCAAGGCATGTTTCATCTTTGCCACTTCTCTGGTATAACTTCCTTCCTCAATCATTTCAGATCTTCTTGGTGGAAGTGGAGAGTTAATAGTAATGTCAGGAGGAGTAAACTCTGAGTGAATAGTTTCTTCAATGTTTAAAATGCCCTGAGCATAATCTTCACAGTATTGTCAATTACTGGCTTCTCAAAATGCCACATTTTCAAACAATGTAACAAACATGTGTCAACCTAAATGTGGCTCATCATGGCACAGTGGAGAGGGAAAATTAGTGAGGATTAATATATATGAGGAATGTGGCTGAAGTTTTCCTATCCCCTGCATTGTTGGTGGGTGAATTCATTTTCTGGATTCTTTATTTTTCTCAAGGTCATCTCATCAGATACGTTTTCAGTTAAGTACAGTACTGTATCTAGTAGACAAATTTATTTTCTTCATTGAGGATAGATGGTAACATAGAGGTGCAAAGTAACTTTAATGGAGAAATCTAAGGAATATGGGAATAGAAAAACCAATTAAGAGAGAGAGGAGAAGCTGGGTGGGGGAAAACAGTAAAAGCGGAGGAGAGTGCTTGTAAGGAAAATATGGAAATTGAGACTAAAGCCTTTTCGATAGTAGAAAACCATGCCCTTCTTTGTTCAAAGGAAACTGAAGTCTTTATGAGCTCTTTGGACATCAAATATCATTTCGATACTTGATACTTCAATGAGGGAAAAACATGCTGCTTAAAGTCCCTTTGAAATTCACATTTGATATAAAACTCAAGTCTAAAAACGGTTTTAGCATAAATAAATTTATAGAAGGCCAGCTCTGGAAGAACATGCAAATAGATCAAAATACCATCCTATGGCTCCCCAATTTTCTCTCTCTCTGGTACTGGCACGGAGAAGATATTTTGATTTTTTATTTAAATAAAGGAACAGTGGCTAAAAAGAGGCATTGAGTACAGATTCAAATGAACAGAACTGATGAAGTGGAAATGAATATGCTTGAATTAATCATAATGCTTTAATCAGGGTTTTCTAATGCTAGTTAATTGCATCCACAAAATACAGCACCAAATGAGCTTGGTGAGTTGTAAAAGGGAGACTCGGAGTCTCTGAATAGGATTCTGTTTTGAACAAGAGAGGTGTGGAAAAATTGACCAATTGCCACTGAAGCTGTTGCGTGCCCAAGTGGCTGAATAAACTTGGTATCAGTCAACTCAATTAAATTATAGGCCTAAATTAAACTTATATCATAAGGCTACCATATTCAATTTCATTTGTTTTTCTAAGTAATTCCATTCCCAAGAGACACTAGACGTCTCTCATGACTGAAAATAAATTATCTTTCTTTTCCAATGTGGTTTCCATTAATTTAATTCCACTGCATAATAATTAAAACCATTTGGCCTCTCTGGCATTGAAATACCTATGTGTTCAAAGTGATTGTTGTCCCCAAGAACATCAGAGCTGGGGACTCTATGAACTCTGTCCCCCCTTCAGAAACATCACTCTGGTCTCTCTGACAGGACCAAAAGTTTTTATCTCTGATTCTTCTCTTTGGCTTAGCACATAAATGATTTTAATTTCATCCTGCCTGTGTGACATAAAGGGCCATATCTTAAACAGTGTATTTGTTATTGCCAACAGACTATTTCAATAATTAAAACCAATCTTATCTTTTTTTTCTCAGCAACATATTCATTCATTCATTCATTCATTCATTCATTCAACATGGCATTCATTCATAACATTCATTCATTCAACTACATGGCAAAGACTCTCTGGTGGAATATGTTATTAGAATTCATAAGCTCTAAGATCTCTGCAGCTTCTCTCTTCACACTGACTTGCCTCAATATCTGAGTCCATGAGAGCCAGCTTATTCTGAGAAAAGCCAATTCTTAATTAGAACATAAAGTTTTTATCAGCAAACATCTAATCTTTCAGAATCTCTTACAAGCCTTAAGCCTTCAGATCTTCAAGGCTGTTAGTAATAGTTTTATAACCCACATTTCCAATACATTGCTTTGCCTTTTTTCAAGTCTCTGAAGAGAAGTCCTTTACTTACACACTTCTCTGGGTTGATAAGTTGGATGATGTCAGACTCTGAGGGTTAACAGACAAGTAAGAAGGTTAATTTATGGTGAAGTTTGGGTGGGGTGGGGAAATGCATGATTGGTGTGGAGAGTAGAAATTATCAGTGAAGATGAATTGTGCAAGCCAAGGCAATTCTTCCCATATCTACATTCCTGGGACACTGAGATTTATCATCCCAAACATATCTATCTGCCTGACTTATCTAACAAATAATCTAAACAGCTTTGTTTGCTTTTTTGTTTATAATATCTGCTGGTTTTGTGCACTGTTCCTTCAAAATCAGGACACAGGCAGATAAGTGTTTGTTGGTCACTTGTATTGAACAACTTACTCAACAAATTTAGCTGTGTTTCATTAACTTATTTATTTTTTTTAAAGATTTTATTTATTATTTGACAGAGAGAGAGACAGCCAGTGAGAGAGGGAACACAAGCAGGGAGAGTGGGAGAGGAAGAAGCAGGCTCCCAGCGGAGCAGGGAGCAAGATGCGGGGGTTCGATCCCAGGACCCTGGGATCACGCCCTGAGCCCAAGGCAGACTCTTAACGACTGAGCCATCCAGGCGCCCCACTGAGCCACCCAGGTGTCCCTCATTAACTTATTAATTGGTCTGCAAAAGCCCAGGCTCTGTGTTATAGTAGATGTCTGGTTTCCTCCCAATCAATACTCTTTTATGCTTAAAAACAGAGTGGGTTCTAGTCTAATCATGAAATGGGAAGCCTGTTTCCTTAATCACCCATCTGCTTGCTGTTACCTTTCCAATACGCTTTTTCGGTTACCTTAATTCTAAACAATGAAGCATCTCTCACTCAATTCATAGAACTCTATGAAGGAGCATTTTCTGTTAAGTGGCAAGGAGTAGTAAAACATTAACCTCTCTAAACCTCAGTTTCCTCATCTGTAAATTCACACTTAACGTATCTCTTCAGAGAAAAGTCACAAGTTCAAAATAAAAATAAAATTTTCATAATACATAAAAAAAGAACAGATCAAACCAACTTCCTCTTTTCCATTTCTTCATTTATAGTATTATTAATAACAACAGGTAACACGGGAGCATGAGACAGATCATGTGCAAACACAACTGCTACAATTCCTCCTATGTTTCCCAACATAACTTTGAAGCTAATCCCATCAGGTGGTGAAGCCTAGTTTCCCCAACACTTACATAGGTGGCCTTGTAACTTGCTTTGACCAAAAGAATGCTGCAGATGACTTCTAAAGCTGGATCATATGAAGCTTTTCAGGTTTTGTTTTCACACTCTTAGAATGATGTCCTAAGATCATCGTGCCATGATGAAAGCTGGGAGGACGACCACACAGAGAAAGAGATCCAGATGTCCCAGCTATCTCAGCTGACTACAGCCCTCAGTTGATTCTCCAGCAAAGTACATTCATGAGTGAGCCCAGGGGAGACTGCTCAACCAATAGCCAGAATTATGGACAATAATAAACTGTTTTCTAAAGCTATTAAGCTTTAAGATAGTTTGTTTTACAGCAATAAATAATCAATAGAATTATTGTGGTAAGGATTAGCAGTGAACAACAGAGAAGATCCTTGCTTCATAAATGTATATGTTAGCCTCAAAAATTTTATTATAATTGAAATTATATATATATATAAATTGAATTATAATTGAAACCTATCTTATGTATTTTTTTACTGATTTACATAAAGGAATGGCATGTAAAAGCATGAGTTTAATATTTTGCTGATGGTTGTCTATGACATTTAGTAGAAACATACTGGAGTTAATGGCTAAATTTTTGAATGCTTACTATATAATAGGTTTACAGGTATTTTTACAGGTAATAACTCATTAAATATGTACAATAATCCTAAGTGATATATACTATATATATGTATATGTGACATATATACATATGATAGATACTATTTTCACTCTCACTTTGCATTAAAGGAACCTGAGACACAGAGAGGATGATAGCTTTAGCTAAGTTCACATAGATAGTAAGTATTGGAGTCCAATTCAAGCAATCTAGCTCCAGAGTGTACCCCCTTAACTTCTGCACACTGTTGGACTAAGGCAACTATTGTATTTACACAGAAATTCTCCCACTTAACATCTTTAGGTAATTTGGGGAAGGCTACTTTTTATTATAATGTATGAGATAAAAGACAAGGCAGATTAGATTCAATGTTCCCCATTGAATTTTCCCAAGGACGGATATAGGGATATTTAGTCTTTTTAAACATCACTCAGACTTACCCTCAAGGCAGTAAATAAAGTAGAAATTATATTTATTTAAAACAGACAAATGGCACTGGACATCATTATACCAGAGATTAAATTAATCAAATTTTTCTTCTAAATAGAGTAATACTTAATGCATTTATTTTGCTAATAGTTGGTAAACCTGTAAAATGTACACGCTTATCTACACCGTAATCTAGTGATTATTTTGATTAGAGCACAGTACTTACTTCTTTTTTTTTTTTAAGATTTTTTTAAAATTTATTTATTCGACAGAGACAGAGATAGCCAGCGAGAGAGGGAACACAAGCAGGGGGAGTGGGAGAAGAAGAAGCAGGCTCATAGCGGAGGAGCCTGATGTGGGGCTCGATCCCATAACGCCGGGATCACGCCCTGAGCCAAAGGCAGACGCTCAACCGCTGTGCCATCCAGGCGCCCCCACAGTACTTACTTCTATCTTAAAGTGAGTTTTGTTGGAATTTAGCTCCCCTGAGCTTTTTTTTTTTTAAGTTATTTACTGTCAGCACCATGGAGAGAAACCACCCCATCTAGGCTGGTGATTTGCCGGCACCAACCTGAGGGTGAGCTACTAAATAGTCCAACTAACTATTGCCCTGCTAGATAGGGGGAAAATCTACCGAATTGTAATCTCCAGAGGTGAGGATCAGAAACGTTGAGTATGTGAATATGTTCCTTAGGTAATTCTGAACATCAGCCACGTATGAACACCTGCGTGGCTATGGGTTTTACCAAAAAATCCCGGGATACTACCTTACCTATACACTCCCTCTTAACTCTCTGAAGTTGCAGAATTACTTGGAAAAGTTATTATTATTTTTTTAATGCAATGCTGGCTTTTAAAAAAGGGAGTTCCTGAGGTTTATATTCAGTGCCTTGCCTTCCAGCTTATGGTTTTCCCTGTTTGGTTATCCTTTTCTCTTAACTCAGGCACTTATCCCCATGTTATACTCATCTACTTTAACCTACTCCTGATACACTAAGATAAGCAATTCACAAACAATTGACATAAACTGGAAATTCACAGGAGAGGATTACAAATGACCAAAAATCTAAAAAAAATTAAAGATGTTCAACCTTCTAAATGATTAGGTAAATGAAAAAAAAATCAGTTATGTCTTTTTGTAACACATCAGATGGGTAAGAAGTTTGAGTTTTCTAGTGTTAGCAAGGGTAGAATAAAATTGACATTTTCAGTCGCTTCTGGGCATTTAACAAACACTGATATTGTGCTCACCTGCACCCATTTCCTATCACTACCTTAACTTAGAGACTAGAAATGTAAATATTCATTTCCCTAGCCTTCTTTGGAGCTGTGGTGGTCATATAACACAGTTCTAGTCGATAAACGTAAAGAAAGTCTGCTGCTTTATTGATAAGAAAACAGAATTGTAGTAAATGCCTCCTGTCTCTGCTTCATTATGTTTTGAATGTAGACATGATACCTGGAGGAATGGCTTTCATCTTGTCATCATAAGGGAAAGGCCGTGGAACTCACGGATAGCAGTTATAATATTTTTAAGTTATTGAAAAAATGCCAGCAGCTGCCCACACACTACTTTGTGAGACAAGCAGATCTCCATCTATGTAGATTACCTTTAATTTGAATTTTTTGTTACTTAAAGAATTATTAACAGAATGGTAGGATTATAAAGTGATGAAATATTTTTAGAAGGCAATTTCACATAATCTCTTAAATTTTAAATACACTAAGTATTACTATTGCAGTTTAATGACTGCAGTATATGAATTTATCCTAATGATATATTCACTCATATACACAAAGATTATATATATTTATATAGACATATAATATATTTATATGTACATATATAGACATTCATTTAAGCATTCTTGCAATAGCAAACAATTGTAAATTATGAATAACTTGGATGTTTACCATTAAGGAGAATGATTAAATAAAACATGGGTACTACGCAGCTATTAAAATAAAGAGTACACAAACATAGAAAGGCCATCAAAATTCAGAGCAAGTTTAAAAATACACTCAAGGGGTGCCTGGGTAGCGCAGTCGTTAAGCGTCTGCCTTTGGCTCAGGGCGTGATCCCGGCGTTCCGGGATCGAGTCCCACCATCGGGCTCCTCCGCTGGGAGCCTGTTTCTTCCTCTCCCACTCCTCCTGCTTGTGTTCCCTCTCTTGCTGGCTATCTCTCTGTCACATAAATAAAAAAAAAAATCTTTAGGGGCGCCTGGGTGGCACAGCGGTTAAGCGTCTGCCTTCGGCTCAGGGCGTGATCCCGGCGTTATGGGATCGAGGCCCACATCAGGCTCCTCTGCTATGAGCCTGCTTCTTCCTCTCCCACTCCCCCTGCTTGTGTTCCCTCTCTCACTGGCTGTCTCTATCTCTGTCGAATAAATAAATAAGATCTTTAAAAAAAAATCTTTAAATAAAATACATTTAAGAACAATATGTATAATATAGATACCACCTTAAACCAGTTAGAATGGCAAAAATTAACAAGACAGCAAACAACAAATGTTGTAAAAGGGGAACCCTCTTACACTGTTGGTGAGAATGCAAGCTGGTACAGCCACTCTGGAAAACAGTGTGGAGGTTCCTCAAGAAGTTAAAAATAGAGCTATCCTACAACCCAGCAATTGCACTACTGGTATTTACCCCAAAGATACAGATGTAGTGTAAAGAAGGGTCACCTGTACTCCAATGCTCATAGTAACAATGTCCACAATAGCCAAACTGTGGAAGGAGTTGAGACGTCCTTCAAAAGATGAATGGATAAATAAGACGTGCTTCATATATACAATGGAATTTTACTCAGCCATCAGAAAGGATGAATACCTACTATTTACATCGACAGGATGGAACTGGAGGGTATTATACTAAGTGAAATAAGTTGATCGGAGAAGACAATCATCATATGGTTTCACTCATATGTGGAATACAAGGAATAGCACAGAGGATCATAGGGGAAGGGAGGGAAAACTGAATGGGAAGAAATCAGAGTGGGCGACAAACCACGAGAAACTCTTGACTCCGGGAAACAAACTGAGGGTTACAGAGAGGGAGGTGGGTGGGGGGATGGGGTAACTGGGTGATGGGCATTAAAGAGGGCACATATGTGATGAGTATTGGGTTTATACACAACTAATTAATCATTGAACACTACATCAAAAGCTAATGATGTACTATATGTTGGCTAATTATATTTAAATAAAAAAATAAAGGAGAAAATACATGTGTGTGGATATAAGCTTACACATGAAACTTTAACAATGGTTATTTTTTATGTGGGAGAAGAATAAGATTTTCAGTGTTCTTTCCAATGCTCAGTACTGTTTCTATCTTGGTTAATGATCATATGATCACATGTTAACATGTTAATAAATTTATTCATGTTGAAATTTAAACACTTGATAACAGCTTGCATTCATTGAAAATTTGAGTTTCAAATAGTAACTGAAGGAACTGACCAAAGGTCCAGGTGAGCAAGGGAGAAATATGATAAAATCACGCAGTATAGATGGCCACTTCTTATCTGTTGGAAAAATAGTCTTTCCCTCTTGGTATTTGGCATTAAGTGGCTGGCTGAAAGTTAGATCTTCAGAAAAAAGTAAAGCATTTATGAACAGCAAAATATATTTGCCATGAATGGATCCATGAAGATAATTTAGAAATCTGTAAGTTAAAGATTATTCTAAATTATTTTCCCATTCTATGGCTTCTAGAATTCATTTTTTGAGTATGAATAAAATAATTTTCACTGACACAAGATTGTGAAAATCACAAGTATTATTTAGGGCTAGATAATTTTATTTTTGCCTAACGATTGCTACTACCTAAATGATTGGATGTTATGTATTTTATTTGATTTGTTTATTATCACTACCCATCCCAAATCAAAAATGGAAAACTCATAAGACAATCGATCATTTTAATACTTTACTTCACACTTTGATAACTGTTTGATAATATTGATGAAGACAAGTTTATAGATTGGATCTATTGCCTTTCTTTCAATTTCAAAAGCATGGGTGTTTTTATTTCATTATTTTTTATTCATGGTCAGGTAAGTTTAAAAGTTAATACAACCAATGGTTGTATAGGAACAGATAAGTGGGAATAAGGATGAAATTTGTTACTAGAATTAGTTGTTACTCATTCTAAAGTGAGGATGAGTGAACAGTGGATCTTTACAATTGTCACAATGTTTGTCATAATACCTAACATGTATTGAGCACTTACAAAGTCCCTGATACGATGTAATCTCTTTACATGCACTACTTCATTAAATTCTTAAAACGAGATATGAGGTAGGTTCTATTATATCTCCATTTTATTGATAAAGTAGCCAGCTGCGACTCAGAGAAATTAAGTAATTTGACCAATTAAGTAATACAGCTTGTCTGGAATACTAGCCCAGGTCTGTGTGACTCTATTAGTCTCTGCGGAGTCCCGAGGCATTAAACACGCACTTGTATATGACATAGAGGTTGGGTTCATATATAAGTCCCACATTGACAAGTATTTGTTTGTGTTGTTCAACACTGTATCACAAATAAAATAGATACTTGATATATATTTGCTAAATGGATGAATAAATATATACACAAATGAAATGCTAATGATCTGAATATAAAATACAAAATAATTCCTCCTTCTTCACAAGACCAGATCTCCTCCCAGGATGCTATTAATTGGTTTCCTTCTTTGAGTATTTAGCTAGAAATGTCTCTTAAGATACCTCCTGTTTAATAATTTTAACATTCTAGGAAATGTTGTTTATTAGTTCTAGAGACATAGCCCAAAACTGAAGACTAACTGAATTTTCCACTCATGGATGGAGAGAGTCCTGGTGGAACAGTGCTTAAAAACAGCCTCAAAACAGTATGTCTTCCTTTGTGTCCTTCTCTCAATGGGTCATAAAGAGACATGCTGAGAATGCTGACTTTGAAGAGCTCCCAAGATAGCTTTCCAGATGACCTCTTGGTTACAAAGGCCTGTTATTTTGAAAGGCATAAGTACCATAGAGAGCAAAGGGAGTGGCTGGAATTTCCTTCCTTGATTGGTGCATTATTCTAAGAAAAGCTGATACAGACCATTTTGCCTCAGAGGGAGGGAACCCAAGCTCCTGGCTTTGCCTAATTTGCAAATCTTGAAACCAATTAATCTTTTAGAAATCTAACAAACTTCCCCAACTGAAAAAAATACGGAGAATTTCTATATATATGACAAAAAAATAACAAAGGAAAATCTAGCATTTATGTGTCAGTACATATTGAGACCATGGGTAGTGCCGGCTACTAACAGAGTACTTTTTCTAATGCATAGTTGGGGGAAAATTAACCCATTTCCCTGCTTAAGCACACTGCTTATGTGTCTCATTGCTTAGACTCCTTAGAATTGAGTTCTGGGCCCTCTACTTAGGTCTATCTAGCATTATCTCCTACTACTGTCATGTAAGAATTCTCTGCTCCAGACAAAACAAGTTCTTAGCCTCTTTCTAAAATGAGCTTAAATGGCCAACGTTAACATCTAGCATTTTTCGAACATGTACTATGTGCTAAATATTCTGCTAAATGCTTCTGTAGATTATCTCATTTAACCTCATAACTCTATAAGGGAAAATCCATTTTACAGATAAAGATATTGAGATACAGAGAGGGTAAGTAATCTGTCCAAGCTCACACAGCTGTTAGTGGTAAATTTGAACTTTAACTTCAGCAGTTTAACTCCCATTGTTTTAATTGTAACCTCTCTCTTACAGAAATAAAATAGTTTAGAACCTTAGTTTTATTCTCTTTGGCCATCATATAACATCACAACCATAAAGTGAGTAGAATATCTCTTTTCTACCTCAAGAAGCTGGAAGATCTGTAGATATCATGTGAATTTGGTTCATTCAGTCATTTAACAAGTGTTCATTGAGTACTTCCTATGTGGAGGCACTGCTTTAGGCACTGAAGATACATTCGTGAAGAAAACAGAAATCCTCACCTTCATGGAACCTATATTTTAGTGCATTTTAGTTCCTCATATTTATCAAAGGGACCTAAGTCCTATACCTAAGTATAGAAAAGTTTTTGTCCCTGGCAAGGGATAAGCAGGCATGTAACTAACTTTGCTTTCTCTTGGAGGCTGATCACTCAGATAAAGGGACACAGTTTCTGGAGGTGAAAAAGAGGTTTAATAATCAAACTTTCATACTACGGGGGCATCTGGGATATGTAGCAGAAAGTAGGTCAGGAGGTGACTGTGGTACACTAAAGAGTACTTATTCAGTCTATAAATGCAGGCCGTTCTCAACTGTCATGAGCTGTCACCATCCTGGAATGTGGGCCAGTGTTATAAAGCTACCAGGATTTCAAGAGAAGACAGAAATCTCATTTTTTTGTGTGAAAACAGCAAAACACAAATACCAAACAAAATTCTGTGCCAATTAAAAAAAATCTATTTTAACGCCGAATGATGTTTCAAAAATACTGCAAGATTCCACTTATATGAGGTACCTAAACTAGTCAAACTCATAGAATCAGAGAGTAGAATTGCAGTTGTCAGGGGCTAAGGGCAACGGGGAATGAAGAGTTACTAACCAATGGGAATAAAGTCTCAATTATGCAAGGAGAATGAGTTCTAGAGCTCTGGTCTATAACATTGTTTTTAAAGTTAACAATTTGTATTGTACACTTAAAAAGTTGTTAAGAAAGTATATATCATAGTGTTTTTATCACAGTAACAGAAAATTGTATATTCTGTGTGTTGATGTGTGTGTTTGTGTGTTGAGGTGGGGTAATTAGAAATGCTGCAGCAGTTAGCACAGTGATTGCATTAGAGGAATGTATCACCAGAGGCCTCTGCACAAACCTAGTAGAATATAGAATGAAGGAGGCCAGGGACCTTGCAAAAGATCCTATAAAAAAAAAAAAAAGGAAAGAAGGATTTAAATCACTAACTAAAAAAGGTACAAGGAGAGTTTGACAAAAGAATCAGGAGCAATGTCAGAATCAGCATGTATCTTCCTGCAAAAACATCACATAAAGTTTATTTCAGCCAATGTCACTTCCCTTCAGGCTCTCTGCAGTTTGCTGACTTGCTCTGAGATAGAGACAGGGCAGGTCATTTCTCCTTTGTCCTGGAGCTCTGGTGGGGATAAACTTTTCCTTTGAAACTTCAGAGACAGGGATAGAGAAAGCCTAAGCCTCCCAGAGGAGGAGTTTCTTGCAAAGAATTTGTTCTACCTTTCTCAGATTGGTTCTCTTGCAGGATCTGGGCATTGCTCTAGGCAAGGTTTATTTTACTATCTATCATCTATCTATCTATCTATCTATCTATCTATCTATCATCTATCTATCTATCATCTATGTATTTATTGTGGTAAGAACATTTAACATGAGAGCTACATCTTAACAAAGTGCATAATACAATCCTGTTGACTATAGGCACTATGCTGTACAGATCTCTAGAACTAATTCATCCTGCGTAACTAGACTTTATACCAATTGAAGAACATTTCCCCATTTCTCCATCCCCCATGCCCTTGGTAATCACCATTCTTTCTGGTTTAATAACTCAGACTATTTAGATACCCCATAAAATGGAATCATTCAGTATTTGTCCTTCTGTGGTTGTTTTACTTCACCCAGCATAATGTCCTCCAGGTTCATTTATGTTGTTACAAATCTGTAGGCATGTTCTGACTCATTTTCCCCAATTACAAAGGCCATGGATGAATCTGAGCCCAAACACAGAAGACCCATGTTCTAGAATCATTTAGCAAAACACTTTACCCAGAAACAAAAGGAGGAATATTATCCACATGACTTTGAATAACTTTGTTAAGTATAGAGAAAGACTAAGAAAATCAATTCTTCTGTGGCGTTTTTGAGCTTTTGGTAGAAGGTAGACTCCCCAGTAATATGGGAAAGTAAAAATGTTTAGCTAAATGTCCAGTTCAGGGAGGGACACCTGGGTGGCTCATTCAGTTAAGCATGATCCCAGAGTTCTGGGATCAAGTCCCACAATGGGCTCCTTGGTCAGCAGGGAGCCTGCTTCTCCCTCTGCTTGCTGCTCCCCCTGCTTGTGTGCTCTCTCTCTCTTTTTTTTTTAAGATTTTATTTATTTATTTGACAGAGAGAGAGACAGCCAGAGAGAGAGGGAACACAAGCAGGGGGAGTGGGAGAGGAAGAAGCAGGCTCATAGCAGAGGAGCCTGATGTGGGGTTCGATCCCATAATGCTGGGATCATGCCCTGAGCCGAAGGCAGACGCTTAACCGCTGTGCCACCCAGGCACCCCTCTCTTTCTGACAAATAAATAAATAAAATCTTAAAAATAAATAAATAAATGTGGTTCATGGTAAACATCCAATAAAGGTCAGCAGTTTTTATCATTATTTCTCAGTTCAATAAATGGTTTTTCCTCTATTGCAACTTTAGTTTCAGTTTTGTTCATCAATTTAACTGAAACACTTATTTTTATAAAAACTTCAAAAATTGTCCCAAACATATGCATATTTGATTGAAAAAAAAGGGGGGGGTCTTGCTTAAGACATTTTGCTAATTATTTCCTTGGCCAAGAATGCTAATGTTCTCAAGTAGCAAGATCATTGATCAATACCCTACTGAAATATAAGCAGTAATTACTATCATTCAGAGTCTTAACAGATTCCCTGAAAGTTTATAAAGTTCAGTGCTTTTAGGCCCTCAAATTTATTATTGTAGATGCATCATTTTTGATAGAAAAAAAAATCAGTTGATTGTATTCAAAGTTACCATAAGTTAAAAAAAATTAAATAGCTCTTAACAGATTCCCTGAAAGTTTATAAAGTTCAGTGCTTTTAGGCCCTCAAATTTATTATTGTAGATGCATCATTTTTGATAGAAAAAAATCAGTTGACTGTATTCAAAGTTACCATAAGTTAAAAAAAAATTAAATAGCTCTATTGAGACACAATCCATATACTATATAATTCACTCATTTAAAGAGTTCAAATGAATGGTTTTTATTATATTCACAGAGGTCTGAAACCATCACTGTAATCTAAGATTAGAACATTTTCATCACCATCAAAAGAAACTCTGAGCTAACAGAGCAGTCATTCCTCACCCCCTACTTCTACCCAGCCTCTAGCAGCCATGAATCAATTTTCTGTCTCTATGGATTTGCCTATTCTGGATATTTCGTATAGATGGAAGATGCAATATATGGTCTTTTGAGTCTGGCTTCTTTCAATTAACATAAGTTTTCAAGTTTTATTCATGTATTAGTTTTTTAAAACATTTTTTTAAAAGTTTCATTTATTTGAGAGAGAGAGAGGGAAAGAGAGAGAGAGAACGTGAGTGGGAGGAAGGGTGGAGGGAGAGGGAAAGAATCTCAAGCAGACTCCCTGCAGAGCATCTCATTCCTTTTTATAGATCAATAATATCCCATCGCATGCATATACCACATTTTGTTTATCTATTGATCCACTGATGGACATTGTTTGCTTTCACTTTTCAGCTATTATGGTGCTGTGAACATACGTGTAAAAGTTTTTGTGTGAACATATGTTTTCAGTTCTTTGGAGTGTATACTTATGACTAGAATAGTAGTAACACAGAATATAGTAATATAGTAAATAATAATAGAATGAATAGCCAAGATATGGAAGAAACCCAAGTGTCCATTCCTAGGTGAATGGATAAAGCTGTGATATGTATGTACAATGGGCTACTACTCAACCATAAAGCACATTTGATACCCGCTCAGCCACTTGTATGACACCCAGCTGCAACAGACTTCCATCCTGCTGGCTGTCTTCTATATTTATATAATATTGAAGGTTTACTGAGTGTTCTCAAGTATATGATCTCATCCAAACCTTACGATAATCTCACAGGTATACTGTACCTCACCGTGAAAAGTAAGGAACTGACTTTGAGGAGCTAAATGACTTGCCTTGGGCCACATGGATTGCAGAGCTAAACCTTGAACTCATGACTTTTGACTCTAGAGTCAGGATTATTCTCATTGCCCCAGGCTATTGTGAGACTTTATTAATCTTTTCATTCTGGGACACTGCCTTTTGCTTGTCGTCATATGTAAAGCTATAGTACATTCTGCCATAGAAATCACTTTAAAATGCTTTTAAATACTACTTGGATCATTTTTCTACCACCTAGAAGTAATGAAAATTTAAGAGCCCACAAGGACTGGGTGAAGACTTCAGTGTGTTTATTGATTATAATTTAGTTTGGATGTTTACTATTCTCTAGTCGCCTAATCAATAAAAAGTGATTAACTGATTAATTGATAGGCATGCTGGTGTTTTCAACCTTTTTACTGACCTGTCCAGATTGAGCGTTCAGCCTACTTATTTATAGTGTAGCAGTTATTGAAGTGCTCACAAAAATTCTAACAGAAAATATATGCAATGACAGATCTGTGTTTGGTCAAGAGGAAGTTATAAAAATTTAGGAGAGCACATTAAGGAAAGGTTTAAGGACATAAATTCTGGAGTCAGGGAGACCTCGGTTTGAGTCCCAACCAAGCTCTGCCATTTACTTGCTGTATGCCTTTAGGCAAATTGTTTAACATCTCTAAACCTCAATGTCCTCATCCATAAAATACAAATGACAGTTTCTCCTACCTTGAATGTTTACTGTGGGGATTAAATGAGTTAATTTAAGTAATGGAATTATAGCATTAGCTAGTATATCAAAAGAATTTCAGGAAATATTAATTACTATTATAGTTATTATTATTTATTTAGTATCGCTAACTTAATTTCCCTCATTAATTTCTTTAACCATACAGAGTGTCAGCTCATTGTGTTGGTGGTATCACAGTTAACGTGATAATGCAGAGAAAACATTTTTCACTCAGTGATTTGCAATGCCTCAACGCTAGATAAATATCTCCTGTCATATTATACACCTCCTAGGCCCCAACTCATAGCTTCTTGGCCTGTCTTCTACTCCAGTCATTGCTAGGCAACTTGTTTCATGTTGAAGCAGCCTCCTAGCACCTCATCGGCCTCACTTTCTGAGCCTGGATTTTCCACGTGGCTGAGTTGAGGGATATATATATGAGAAACTCTTTTAGCACTGGTACATGTGCAGATTTGGAGATTTAGGAGAGTTCACACCCCATGGGGGTCTTTCCCAGTCAAGGATTGAAGCTGGTAGACAAATGCTGCCTTCTTCCATCCCTCAGGTGGACAGTGTAGTTGCATTTTATACAGCTCTTCAGGGGTCTTTGGCAGGATTGAGCCAAGTTTCCCAGAGCAATGACAGCTGGGTAACACATCTTTCCTCTCATACCCTATTTTAATCTTTCCAATCCCCAACCACTGTTTCCTGGGATCACTTTCCAAATAAACTGCCTGCACAGAAGTGCTTATCTGGAGTTCTGCTTTCAGGGGAACTCAGAATGTTATAATATATGGCATGAACCCTACTGAAGTAAATATATTTTGACTTTTAGGTTCCATCTCCTAAGAATTATATTAAGGCCTTTTCGTGGTATCAGAAGACTGTTAAACTGGATCTGGAGGGTAATTTACACCAATCCATTGAATGCTTCTAGACTCCCTTTCAATGATCTTAAGTAATATTTTAGCCCAGGGGTTGGCAAGCTTTTTCTGAGGAGGGACTGATAATAAATATTTAAGGCTTTGCAGGCCGGGTGGTCTCTGTTGAAATTACTTGACTCCATTGTTGTAGCGGAAAGCAGTCAAAGATGATAAGGAAATGAATAGGTGTAACTGTGTTTCAATAGTCTTTATTTACATGTGGCAGTTCTAGGCTTGCAATATAGATGTGATACATAATTTCAACATTTTTTTAGGCAGATATGTTTGAAAGTTATTAATTTAAAATTTTTAAGCCCTAAAGATGCTTGTCTCAAAGCATCTCCTTTACAATAACTGAAAGTGTCTCCATATATTTCTATTCCTTCTCCTCCCCACACCCTCCCCTGCCACCTTTCATGCAGACAAACTATGCTGACTGGAGGAAGGGCTCAAACTGAATGTCTGAGGACTTACTCGATGATAGTAGTTGGATTCATGAGTGCCTGCTCTGTCCCAGGCTTGTACTGATTCCTTTTTTCTGCCTTAGCTCATTTATTTTGGAGAGAAACAGAGGTTGAAGAGGCTGTAGGCAATCTGCCTATATCCTCACAGCAAGTAACTGAGAAAATGAGAGTCAAACCCAAATCCATCCCTACAGTGCACTCTGTTAGGACCACAGGATGGTCTATAGCACATTTGTAAAACTAATAGTACTCTTCGACGGCATAGCAATTTATGACATAGCATTATGTCTCAATATGTGGGGTCTAAGCCGGGAGTGGAGACAAAAACAAGTGTGGTTGTCTAAGAAAAGTGTATCTACCATTCTCTGTCAAAATATTTAACATGTTTTTGGAGTAAATAGCTAATTCCACAACTTTAAAAATATCTAAAGTATGTTAGTGCTGTCATGTAGAACACAGTCTTAGTTATGCGATAGTAATTTGTAAAATTGGATTTTCATTGTTAATTCTTTGGAATTAGTCCAAGAATGAAGCAAAGCATGAGAATTCACACATGGACATTTAAATCATTCATATCCATACTAAGAATGCATTTACAGCAGTTGACAGCTGTCACTGAAATGGCAGCTAATTAGAAGGGCAAAATTTTTTTTAAAAAATTAAGAATAATCCAGATTTCTGCTCTATAATTTAAGAGGACTCAGCTTCATATCTCAGTTGTGATATACTAGTTCTTTGATGATATAAAAAAATACAGATTTTCATTTAAACAATAAGTAACTACTTAAATGACATTTTAAAATTCTATTTAAACTAAAACAACAACAACAACAACAACAATAGTTCACCCATGTCTTCCATCCCCCATCCTCTGCCTCTGGCAATCACCAGTCTGTTCTCTGGATCTATAAGCTTGGTTTTGTTTTTGTTGTTGTTATTTTCTTTTTTAAGATTCCACACGTAAGAGGGATGGATCATACAATATTTGTCTTTCTTTGTTTGACTTATTTCACTTAGCATAATGCCCTTGAGTTCCATCCATGTTGTTTTGCAAATGGCAAGATTTCTTTCTTTTTTATAGCCAAATATTCCATGTATATATACACTACATCTTTATCCATTCTTCCATAGATGTATTCTTAGGTTGTTCCCACAGGTTAGCTATTGTAAATAATGCTGCAATGAACATGGGGGTGCATGAATCTCTTCAAGTTAGTGTTTTCATTTTCTTTGGGTGAGTACTAAGAGTGGAAGTGTTGGATCATATGGTCATTCTATTTTTAATTAAAATAAAACAAAACTCTCCATAGTGTTTTCCGTAGTGGTTGCACCAATTTACATTCCCACCAACAGTGCACAAGGGTTGCCTTTTCTCTACATCCTTGCCCACACTTATTACTTGTCTTTTTGATATTGGCCCTTATAACAGGTATCAGGTAATGTCTCATTGGAATTTGATTTTTATTTTCCTGATGATTAATGATGTTGAACATCTTTCCATGTACCTGTTAGCCACTTGTATGTCTTCTCAGGGAAAATGTCTATTCAGATCAGCCCATTTTTTAACTGGATTGCTTGCTTTTTGCAATTGAATTATATAAGTTCTTTATATATTTTGAATATTAGCCCCTTCTCAGATATATGAGCTGCAAAAACTTTCTCCCATTCAGTAGGTTGCCTTTTCACTTTGTTGATGGTTTCCTTTGCTGTTCAGAAGCTTTTTAGTTTGATATAATCCTACTTGCTTATTTTTACTTTTGCTGCTTTTGTTTTTGGGTCAGTAAAAAAAAAATCATGGCCAAGACCTATGTCAAGGTGCTCACTGCCTATGCAGTAAGCTATTTTTGAACACTGTAAATGATAGCAGGTTTTAACTACTATGTGAATAAAAGAAAGATAGCAATAGAGATGAAGGGTCACAAATCTAAGCTGAAACACAATGTTATTGTATTTCTAACAGACGGTACCTTCAATCCACATTGAACTGTTGTAGACCAAAGGATGCACAATTGGGATGGGAGTCTATAGCTAATTCTAGATATACATTAAGTTCAGTCATGGAAAAGAGAATATGAAGGCAAATAAAGAACAAAGCATAGCGCTCCTATGACATTTGCCATTTGGTCTGTGAAGTGGAAGAAAAATAAGGTAAAAATTACAAGACATTTGAGGATAGTTTTGAGCTAAAAATTTGAATGAAACCCAAATCTCAGAAAAACAGCATAATTAGTGAGTCGCAGGATTGAGTCACATTGTGACCAGCACAAGAAAGGCAAGGGGGCATGGGGCAAATTTCATGAAAAAGAAGATCTGATTGTAAAGGGGAACATTTATCAGTGGAGGATAAACTGGTTTGAAGAAATACATAAATATGGATAATATTTTTCTTGAATTACAAGATTTTCATACTGCTAGGCCATCTTAGAAATTATCCAAGAAATAATCTTTACCATTCCTAGACTGGATTTTGAGACTTGGTCTGTGTTAAGGCATCTAATCAGTGTGAACTCAATTGTTCATTCATTTATTCAACAAATACAAATCTTTAGTTTTTTGCCCTTCTTCTTGGCACAACTTGAAAATTTTATTTTAGTACACATATCCTCTTTAGTAAACATATCCAGGTGGCATGGGTGCTGGAACCATCTCCTAACGTTAAGAGTGTCTCACCTCAGCTTAAGCCAACCAACCCTTGACACCAAGGTTGATTGAGGGATGCGCACAGCACAGCCAATTAAAAACATAAGAAGCTACTGGGCATCTTGGAAATGGGACTTCCCTCTCTCTGCCATGGGAGCAACTAGAAGAGATTCTTTCTCCCTCTGATGGTGTGATATGAAGATGTGGAGCCTGAAAAAACTGAAGCCATTATGCTGCCAAGAGAAAAACACCTGGGTGCTGGTGATTTCAGTTGGTTTGAACCATCGAACCAGTCAGAATGTATTCTGGAGTTTTTGGTTTTGTGAGTTAATGAACTCTCTTTATTGCTTAAGCCTGTTTGATTTGGGTTTCTTTTTGTTACTTATTTATACGAATCTTTGTAGAGTAAAAGTACATTGTGTCAGGTTCTAGGGAACCAAGACAAATAAAACTATGCTCTGCTTTCAGAAGACTTCCTATGTCATAGAAATAGAACCTCTGAGCTATAGGTTGAAGACGACCCAGATACTTTCAGGTAAGAGACTGAAGCACTAGAAGAAATCAACTGAGTTAAATTTTTAAAGAGAAATTATAAGAGAAAAGAAAAATAAATATTTCTTGGGGGGAGGACAAGATATAGAAATGAATAACAAAAGCTTGTGCTACCCAGTGCATAGATTGAAAAATAAACCAAAAAATTACCTGAAAGTCTTAAAAGGTCCTCTGAATGTGAATCAAACCAGTTTCAATGGAAAACATTTATATATCCTAAAGTCTTGTTGTGCAGAACAGAGGAATTTTGGGTAGTGTTCACAGCTTCTAGGAGCAAAAGCATGTTCTTTCCTCCTACAAATAATTGAGAACAAGATGTCTGTACAGAATTAATCAGATTGGTGTCAAAGATGAGTTACAAAGCCAGCAACATCTAAGAGATCAACTGTGTCATCTTTATCCTTAAGAACAATTTAAATCATTAAAAATAGATTGATTGTATCTTGAGCTCATAGCTATATTCAATTACATCCACTGTCACAGAAAATGTGCGGCTGAGATTTTTTAACCTTTCTTTTTCAAAAGAGTAAAAGAAGCCTCCTGGCAAGAGCAGGAATTGTTCTTTTTACTTAACACAGAATTGAGATTTATGGTGCTGGGTTATGTAAAAGAAAAAGGGAAATAAATGTGTTTGTCTTCTGGCTATAAAGAATGATCTCTTGTGGGTTTAGCTTTGGGCTTCTACATACAAAATAGGGATGTGTGCTACAGAACATATGACTCAAACTATAATGTGCATACAAATCATGTGGGAATCATATTGAAATGCAGATTCAGATTTAGGAGATCTAAGTTGGGCCTTAGATCTGCATTTTGACAAGATCCCCCATGATACTGGTGCTTCCAGGTCTATGGATCACACTTTGAGAAACAAAGATGTAGGGTGAAGAGCTGGGCTACAGAGGATGCAAGAAGTCTGGGCCTCGTTCCAGCCCCATCATTAACCAGTTGTGAGAACTTGCTAATATCACTTAAACTTTGAGTGTTTCTCATATATAAAATGATGGAGCTGGACTTAGTCATTTCAAAATCTATGACAAAGCCAATCCAACAGGAAAAAGAGGCTCTATATATTAATCATGGTGTTTAAAAATCTTCTCTGTTCACTTTTCATTGCTCCTTTCCTTCAGGGAAGCTATCATCTATCATACTAGCAACATGACTCTTGTCCTTGGCTCTTCTCTCTCCACTACCTCCCTATATTTAGTCAATCTTCACCTATCACCCAGTTTCTTACTAAATAATTGTAGACTCTTTTACTTGTTTGTTTCTACTTCCACTGGTAGAACTAAAATTCAAGTAACCATCATCTTCCTCTTGACCACACTATAACAGTCTCCTAAAAAGTAAATTCCTTCTGTCCCCATTCCAATCCATTATTCATTCATTTATTCAGGAAATGAATATTTTTAATAGTCTGCCTCATGACATTTCCTGTCTTCTAGGCATAATGCTTTTCATACACTGCAGCATACCTCTCCTCCTGTCCTCTCCGCTATGTGGTTAGATGGGTTCTACCTACCTTTCCATTCCAATACTGAATTTATATCTAATTATCTCCTGTCCCTGTATGAAATCTTTCAGTGACTTCCCACTTTTTGTAAGGAAATGGACTAGTCTCTATTATGAAATAGGCCATGCACGAGCTCACTCTTGTCCTCTCCTTCTCTCCCCTCTTGCTCTCACAGTTTAGTCATATAGACTCCTTTAAGTTTTTTAAAAGCCTCATGCTGGGGCGTCTGGGTGGCTCAGTCATTAAGCATCTGCCTTCGGCTCAGGTCATGATGCCAGGGTCCTGGGATCTAGCCCCGCATCAGGCTCCCTGCTCAGCGGGAGGCCTGCTTCTCCCTCTCCCACTCCCACTGCTTGTGTTCCTTGTCTCGCTGCCTCTCTCTCTGTCAAATAAATAAATAAAATCTTAAAAAAAAAAAAAGAGCCTCATGCTCTTTTTCATCTCAGCTTCTTTGTGCCTGTAGTTCCTTCAGCCTGGCATATTCACTCATCTCCTCCCTGATTCAGAGTCCCTGCTGGTGAATTATTTTGCTGAGCTCTGCTGAAATGTCACATTCTGATTCCCAAGGTTAATTAAGGTCAGGACTCTGAGATTAAATGTGCTAGAAGTACTGTGCTCTTGACCTTCATAATGTTTAGTAACATACTTTTAAATATCTGTCCAATGTCTATTTTTGCCAGCAGACTATATGCTTGATGAAGACGGGTAACCCATCTGCCTTACGCAGGGCTGGATTTGCAAGTATTTTCAATACTTACTAACAGACTTCAAATGGAGAAAGTACAGATAAAAATTTGGCTTTCCACCTCTTTAAAGACCAGGTTTTATAGAATATTGAGCATTTCTTGGATACTTGGTCTCCCTGCCTCCAATTTCTCTTTATGTCAATCTCTTCTTTATTACTAGCAATTACTTCAAACCAGAGCTCCAATCATCTTAATCCTTTGCTCAAAAGTTATTTTATGGTTTCTCATTTTCTGTGGAGAAATCCCAAAACCCAGAGTCTTTATTCAAGTTTCTTCATGAACTGTTCTAAGAAACCTTGGGGATATACTGCCTAAACAAATATTCTAATATCTAGCCAAATGGAATAATTAGCGGTCTCCCAAACACTTCCCATATTTCCAAGTTCATGATTTTGTTTCTAATATGCCCCTTTTCTAGAATATTTCTATATGCATAGCTCAACACAAATTCCATTTATTATCAGTCTTTTTTTTTATGTATGCTCTAGATTAAAAATGATCTCTTCTTCCTTTATATCTTTTAGCAGTTCATCTGTCCCTTCGTGCTGGAGGTTTAAAGGAGTCTAATCACCCTTGTTCTCTTGTTCCAGTTCTAGCCATTGATATGTACACAGAAAGCCAATAGGGATAATTAATAAATGAGGCTTAACAGCTCATAAATGACAAATCTTTCTAGACTGTTAAATATGACTTAGACCTAAGGGCTTCCCTATTCCTCCATCCCTTCCCTACATCACATGTGGAAAAAGTTAAATCTACTGAGAAGATACTCATATAGCCAGCTAATTGCAAAATTACAGCTTCCTTCGTAAACTCATTCAGGAAAATGACTTAGAGCAGCACCGTGCAATAGAAATACAATGCAAGCCATATATACAGTTTTACATTTTTTAGTAACTATGTAAAAATCCCAAAGAACAAAATTAGTTTTAATAACACATTTAATTTGGTCTAATATACCCAAAGCATTATCATTTTAACAGCTAATCAATATAAAAATTACTGATGAGGTATTTTGCCTTTTTTTGTCATGATAAATATGGTATGTATCTTATACTTTAAAGACATCTAAGGGCTCAGTAGCCATATGTAGCTATTCTATAGTGAAGCCTGAGAGGAATATATAGGCCACTGTTGCATTTTTAAAATAAATTTTTATTTTGAACTAATAGATTCAGAAGATGTTGCAAAGAAATGAAGAATAGGTTCTATGAACCCTTTACCCCATCTCCCCTGTCATTGTCTTTTATAATTATAGGACAGTAGCAAAACCAGGACATTAAAAAAAATGGACAGAAGACATGAAGAAGCATGATTCCAAAGAAGATATCCAGCAGGCCAACAGACACATGAAAAGATGCTCAGCATCACTGACCATCAGGGAAACGCAAATGAAAAATACAATGAGATACCACCTCACATCTGTTAGAATGGCTAAAATCAACACAAGAAACCACAACTGTTGGTGAGGATGTGGAGAAAGGGGAAGCCTCATGCACTGTTGATGGGAACTGGTGCTGCCAATCTGGAAAATAGTACGGAGCTTGCTCAAAAACTTAAAAATAGAGCTATCCTAAGATCCAGCAATTGCAGTAGTAGACATTTATTCAAAGAACACAAAAATACTAATTCAAAGGGCTACTTGCATCCCAATGTTTAAAAGCACCATTATATACAATAGCCAAATTATGGAAACAGCCCAAATGATGACTGGATAAAGAAGATGTGGTATATATACACAATGGAATATTACTCTGCCATAAAAAAGAATGAAATCTTGCCATTTGCAAGGGCATGGATGGAGCTAGAGATTATTACGCTAAGTGAAATAAGTCAGAGAAAGACAGATACCATATGATTTCACTCATATGTGGAATTTAGGAAACAAAACAAATGAGCAAAGGAACAACAACAAAAAAGAGAGGCAAACCACAAAACAGAGTCTTAACCATAGAGAACCACCTGATGGTTACCAGAGGCAAGGTGGGTGGAGGACCGGTTATATAGGGCATGGGAATTAAGGAGGGCACTTGTGATGAGCAGTGGGTGTTGGATGGAAGTGTTGAATCACTACATTGTACACATCATACTGATATTACACTGTATGTCAACTAACAGGAATTTTAATAAAAACTTTAAAAAACATGAATGAATGAATGAATGAATGAATGAATGAATAAATAAATAAATAAATAAAGCAGTGGCCTTTTCCTCCCTGCCCGGATTTCTCTGAGATCAGCAATGGATAAGTTCTTTTTCCTAAGAGGAAAGATGAATAGTAAAATGGAGAAATAGGATAAAATTTTCATTCCAATACTGCTTTCTTCTAGAGAGTGGATCAGATGTCACCTGCCACCTGTGAAAGTGAGAACTCATCCCTCTACCCACACCAGTACATTATACTCTGCCTTGTTTTAGAGTTAATTATTTTTGCATTATACTTTTACTGAAGAGGTGATAAGATTCTGATATAGGGAAACTTATTCTTTTCAGCATCTTCTACACATACATTGGTTTGCATAGAGAAGATGCTCAGTGAGTATTTATTGAGGTTTCTTGAAATGATCCAATTGTTACATGAAACGCCTCCATTATTCACATTTTCAAGCTACTCAGCTGTTGTATGCCTAAAAGGGAAATGACATAGCCTTTGAATAGTTTGGAAGGATGGCTTTTCTTAGGCAAGAAAGATTTACAGGGCACACAGTAAATTAGCCAGCAGGGAATATTCTATCGATCTAGAGATACAAGCCCTTTTCCTTACTTGGTTTTAATTAGAAATAAGTCTCTGAGGACTTGTCATCCATGCTGTAGGTAGTTTTTTATTAAGTTTATCATCGCCATACTTCAAAAAGAAAAAAAGCAGAGATACAGGGACCTCCCGGCCATACTAGCTTATAAGATTATTCAGCTAATAATTGGTGCATAAATATAAACCATTGCTTTTTCGGTCTAATTTTTACAGTCTAGATGTGTTAAATCAGCTCCAGGGGCTACTTACTTCAAATAGATTAAAACTCAAATACCTCAGCTGTGTGATTAGCTCTATTTTTAGATCCAGACAAGGCTGGGAACATATCAATAAATATATATTGAATAAATGAACACATGAATGAATGATGTTCACATTCAGTGTCACTTTTGAATGTATGTAGGATCTAGGGATAGATTGTCTGAATTGGAAGGGTACTGGGTAATTTATAAAAGTAATAGAACTCACCAGGAAATGTCACCAGCTTCTCAGTATCTCTTGGCAACAGCCCTACAAGGGCCTAGGGCAAAAACCTGAGCATGTCTAGACCCAATGATTATCACTTTCCCTGCTTTTATCCAGGGATATCTGTATGTTAGAGCTCTAGAGTTCTGGTCATGACTGTCTTCTAGGAGTACTCAAAGTCTGCACAATAAACAGCAGCATGTCTTCAGATCCTTGCTTGCCATTTATTTAGATGTATCTTCTACCTGACAACCAGCCCCTCCTCCATTCTTTGACAGAAACCAAGGTAATATCAAATCCTATTGATTTTGATTTTAACTTATCCCTAGAATCTGTCCATTTCTTTTAATGTGGCCACAACCCATCTCTAATGTAGGTAACTGCAACAGTGCCCAGGGTAGCCCCTGTATTTCCACTCTGGCAGCTGTCCACCTAAAGGGTGCAGGGGGTGTCATGTTACTTCTCTGTTTCAAACCCTTCAAGGTCTTCTCACAGACCACTCTTTGTTTCATCCCAAGACTTTTCTATCTTCATAAATAAATTATTAATGGTCCTTACCTTTACATGTAGTGCAGTGGGAAACATGCCATTGTCAGAAGCTGGAGGGTTTGCCTGAGGAAGCATGTTTGTCTGGTGTAACAGAAAGGGTGCTCAACAGAGAGTTACAACTCCAAGTTTTAATGCCAGGGTCTACCATGAAGGAGCTATATAAACTTCACCTAGTTCCTTCCTTGCTCCAGGTCTTAATTTACTTTTGTGTAAACTGTACAGTGGAGAAACTTTAAATGACCACCTAGGGCTAATGTTCTGTTTAAGGTCTTCCCCAAAGAAAACTGTGATAGCTGGCCCTTCAGTTATAAAGAGCAGATGCCACAAAAGTTTTGAAAATAAAGTATAACTGCCTTTTGGAGAATCTAAGGAAAAATAATGATATTCTTTCCAGAAAAAAGGAATGTGTGTACATAAACGACCATTACAAGTTTGCTCAGAATTTCAAGTTAAGAAGTATTACCCCAAATTAAAGTTACAGATATTCCTATGACCATCTCTAGGCAAAGTTTTAAAGTCACTGAAGTTTAACTTTTGTATCTTTTCACCATTCTATTTGCTCTCTTTGCTCAGTCACTTACAAGCTCCTGGGACTACTTTCCATTTTAGTATAAAAATCTCCATTTTTTTCAATTGCCATGAAATATTACTTATCCAGCAGACAGAAAAATTCCAAAAGTAATTAAAAGGCCTATTAATTATGTAATAATATTAATAATGGTTAACACATGTTGAACACTTTCTAAATGTCAGGAAATATTGTAAATACTTTACTTCTTAACTTCACCGATCACCTTGATTAGCTTCTACTCCAGCCAAACGGTTTTTCCTTATTCCTTAAACACCCATACACATTCCTACAGCTGAGCCTTTCCTAACATCATGTCCTCTCTCTGATTCATCTATGGATAAATAATTTGTTCCTTTTTAAAAAAAATTATAAACTTTATTTTTTTAGAACAGTTTTAGGTTCACAGCAAAATTAAGTGGGCAGTAAAGAGAGCTCCCATACACCTACCCCTCCACACAAGCACAGGTTCCCCCACTATCAACACCCCACACCAGAGTGGTTCAT
This sequence comes from Ailuropoda melanoleuca, assembly GCF_002007445.2. Lineage (NCBI taxonomy): Eukaryota > Metazoa > Chordata > Mammalia > Carnivora > Ursidae > Ailuropoda > Ailuropoda melanoleuca. The sequence goes on along the minus strand of NC_048220.1, from coordinate 96,762,411 downwards.
TTGTTACCACTGATGAACTTACATTGACACATTATTACCATCTGAAGTACATAGCTTACATTAGGGTTCACCCTAGGTGTTACACTTTTCGTGGTTTTTGACAAATGGGTAATGATACGCGTTCTGTAGCTGAAACTCCTCTGTGCTCTACCTATTCAACTCCCCGCTTCCGCCCAACCTCTGCAACCACTAATATTTTTACTGTCTTGCCTTTTCCAGGTCATATAGTTGGAGTCATAGAGTATGGAGTTTTTTTCAGATTGGCTTCTTTCACTTAGTAATATACATTTAAATTTCCTCCGTGTCTTTTCATGGCTCGATTATTCATTTCTCTTTAGCACTGAATAATAGTACCCTACTGTTTGGATGTACCACAGTTTATCCACTCACCTACAGATGGGCGTCTTGGTTGCTTTCAAGTTTTGGTAATTATAAATAAAACATAGAAACATTTGTGTTTATTTATTGCTTCCTCATTTGTTATCTATTTTCTTACTGGATTGTAAACTTTCTCAGGGCAGGGATCTTGTTCTTGTTCGCCACGTCTTATGTTACACGCCTTGATGCAGTACATTGACTGGTCCACAGCTGGTGTTCTGTGGCTATTTGTTGAATGCATGCATGAATGAAATGGTTCCATGCCAGGAATGGCCAGCAATCCCTGCACCGACGGATGAAAGATTACTCCAAACTTTGCCGTGAAAGAGAGGAGAAGGGCAAAGGGGTCAACGCTCAGAGACGAAGACCCTTTGCTCTTCTCTGCTCCCGCTTTTATTGGTCCTTCAAGATAATCGCAAATCCTTTATTACTGTTCCTCAAGCACAGGTTGACAAGGGGTCTTACTGAAACTGGGAGGATCTGTTTACAGAAGATGCTATATGCTAATTTGGGCGTGTTCTATTAAACACAGCCTAAGGGACAATGCCTACATCTCTTAGATCACCCGGCAGCTGTTTGGGCTAGGAAAGCTTCTGCAAGGCAACTCCCTGCTGAGTTCCAACCGCAGAGTGGTCACTTAGGCCTCGGCATTCCAAAGCCCTAAGCCCTTCTCCGAAACCTTCCCTACCCTCAGCGGCCTCCGCGTTACATTGTAGCAAGCCAGGTATTATGGCTGATTCCATGCTCTACGTTAACCCCAACAGTTGTTTTTTCAACACACATACTCCAATTAGCTTTCAACACACCACCATAACCACCTATACTTCATAAGGCTGAGATGAGGAAACATCATCAGTGCACGCTTCGGGTGGGAGAACGTGTCTGTGTCACCAATTCCTAGTGTTTTTTTCTTGTTTTCCATTTTGCCTTTGCATCTTCCATTTTTTAGCACTTGTGGATAAGCCCTGAAGGATTGGGCCTGCCTGGAAATCTTGATGCCCAGATCATAGATTGGATCCTTCTTTATGTTCAGCTTTACCATGTCATCTGAATACCAAAATTATATAGATTCTATGTATCAGGCAGGGGTAAGGATAAAAGCATTCTAAGATCAGAATAGAGCACGGACTATTGCTAAGTAGCCCACACAAGACTAACAGACGAGACAGAAGACTGAAGCATCACTTACAGCAATGCCTTAGTCCTGAAGAACTAAGAATTTTCATCAGAGTAGATTTGTCTTCACTTAAAAAAGGGAGTCTAGAATAGCATCCCAGTTCTAATAGAACCTTGTCTTCCTGTTATTTAAACTCTCCCTAAACTGTTCTCTGGCCTCTGTTTCTAAATCGTAGTGGCTAAACTAAATATTCTCTGATTCAATTAACATTCTGTGAATTTTCCAACCAGGTCAAAGAGTCAGTAGTTCCTGATTGTCCCAATTTCTCATGCACAATATATCATAGCTGTTTGTTTACTTTTTTTTTTTTTTGAAGATTTTATTTATTTATTTGACAGGATAGAGACAGCCAGCGAGAGAGGGAACACAAGCAGGGGGAGTAGGAGAGGAAGAAGCAGGCTCATAGCAGAGGAGCCTGACGTGGGGCTCGAACCCATAACGCGGGATCGCCCTGAGCCGAAGGCAGACGCTTAACCGCTGTGCCACCCAGGCGCCCCTGTTTACTCTTAAACTTACTAGTCCACGAGCTCCCTAAACGTACTCACCAGGGCTTTTCTTTTTCCCCCCATTAATGTATTCTTGGCACCTATTACAGTGACTGGCATATAGACAGTAAATATTTGTTGAATTATTGAAACATCTATTTACATGGAGCTCTAGTCCTCATAGCTCATACACATAAGTAATCAGTGGTTAGGGCCATAGGATATTACCACTGAAACAGATTTCTCAAGATTTCCTAGTTGAACTCCTTAACTGTATACATGAGGAAATTGAGGTACAGCTAACTAAGAGTCTTGAAGAATAGTCTCACACACCCGAAAAGTGGTTAATTTGGCCTACAGTGCTGGTTTTCTATTCATAAACACGAAAACTTAAGAGCATATATTTAACAATACAACCATAGTGAATACAGCAGGATCTTTTCTCAGTAATTCTCCAACCCTGCAAGTTCTTGCATTTTTTTTTTTTTGGGTCCTTGATAGGCATGATGATTCTCATGGAGAGATGTGCCAGTTAATAGAGGTCTGTGTTTTTTTCCAGTGTCAGATGATAGGGAGCTTGATTTGTTTCTCTGGGTCAGCAAAACAAAACAAAACAAAACAACAACAACAAAAAACCCACCTCTGGATTGAGTTAACACAGACACTTTTCAAAGTGTTTTATATGAATTAACTCATGGAATCATGGAATCTACCTCATAAAGTAGATTCCTTTATTATCATTTTCATTCTGCTGGTGAAGAAACGGAAGCACAGAGAAGCTAAGTAACTTTCCTAAGGCCACACAGCTCGGTAGTAGAAGAGTCAAAATATGAAACCAAGGAAGGTGTTTAAAGATGGCAGAGAAAACAAAGTATCATCATTCCAAATGGGGTATATATCTGGCTCCCTTCCCCCAATCGCTTGCAAAAGTGAGAGTCAGCTTTCTTACACCCAAGATGTACCTTTGGACTATTGAGTTACATGAATCCATCAATTCTCTATTATAATGAAGTCTCTCAGAGCTGGATTTTCTGTTACTTGCCCCCTAACTCTTCCTAACTGATAAAGTTTGCAAGTCAATTAAATTAGTCAGGGTGTACATGGAACTATGCCTAATGCTGGTACTTACTAAGCATTCAGTACTTGTATCCAGCATTTTTCTAACGAGGAGCTTCTCTCTGGCTTTTGGCATTTTCTGCCTTCATTCCCACCACCAAGGCTATTTCTCAGGTTCTTAAAGCCTCTTAACCTATTGAAATCTCACCTACACTTTAGAATCCACCTCAATCTCCTGTCCTCTTTGCCCAGACCCCTGGTGCCTGTCTGTGACCAGCTTGGATGAGACGCTCGAGGCCTTGTTCTCTGGGCCCATAGAGCATATTCCTCCTCTATCACTTAACAAAGAGTAATACTAATTCTTTGTCTCTGCTTCTTGAAAGCAAAGATCGTGTTTTCTATGGCTGTATTCCTTAGAGCCTGACAGATAGTAGGTGCTCAATAAATGCATAAATAATTAAATGAAGTTTCCTTAGGCAAGCTCATCTCAACATGATGCCCCTGGAGAAGGAGCAGAAAAAATGTCAGGAACCCTCCTTAGTATATCAAAGTCACATTAATAATTTATCACCAATAAGCAAAGGGACAACAAAGCAGAGAAGTTTTCCTAACTATAGACTCCTGAAAACCAAGAGGGATTAGCTGACTGGGAGCTACTTATAAATGTATAGTTTATCAGACAAAGTCTCTGGGAATGATTTGTAAATAGCCTTGACTTTAATTGTCAGAAAAATATTTCCTCATTCCTTCATCCTCATGCACAATATTTAAAACTCATTTCCCAAATATTGTCAAACTGAAAATTAAGCAGAGGCTCCCAACCCACTTAACGAAGTCTTTTTTTCTTAACATTTCTTCCAGTAATCAGGCAAAAAGCTTTAGTTAAGGATGGGGGTGGGGCAGGGAACTCATTGTCTTGGCTGCCTCAGTGGGGATAACTTTAGGTCAAAGTTTTCCTTTTAAATCCTGAAGTTGAAAGTGACTTCCACATTCTGTGACAGGACTAGAGATGAGATTGAAGCGAGGTCACTGAGGGGGAGATGGCGTCCTCCAACAGGGCTTTCCAAGGACACTGATTGGGTCCCTTATTGTTCAAGAGGAAAAAAGAGAGCACAGAGTGTTTGATAGGGAACTTGAGCAGAGTCTCTGTGGGAATGAAAATGCTTCTCTCTGTCTACTCTGACTCTTGAGGTCAACTTCAAAACTTCGCTTCCCGACAGAGAACCTTGAGTAAAGGAAGCCCTCTCCCCTGTGTCCTACCTCAAAGCTGGACAGCTTTCATTGAATAAACACATTTTCTGAGTTAAGCTAGGGATCAGGGTTAAGAAGCCAGGGCAATGCCACTTTTCAGATCCAAGGAGTGATGGGGCACCTAGGTGGCTCAGTCAGTTAAGCATCTGTCTTCAGCTTAGGTCATGATCCCAGCATCCTGGGATCAAGTCTTCAGCCTCCTTGCTCATCGAGGAGCCTACTTCTCCCTCTGCCTGCTGCTCCCCCTGCTTGTGCTCTTTCTCTCTCTGACATGTAAATAAAATATATATATATATAAAGTACCAAATCCAAGGACTGTGAGAAAGTCATCAAATATAGAAGTTTAGTACCAGATGATAATCATTTAGTTATGAACCTGTAATTCAATGTTCCTAATCACTCCTTGGTATTGGTGGTCTTAGTAAGGCAGTGTTTTTGTTTGTTTGTTCCTTTAATGATAGTTGCTCTTTTGTTTTTGTTTTCCATATTATTCTCTCTCTCTTTCTCTTTCTGTGTATGCGTGTGTGTGTATGTGTGTCCTCTCCAATGCATTATCACATGAATGCTTGTCATATAAGTGCCAGGAGGGGCAAATGCAAAGGGCAAATGCTTTGTCCTCAAGAACAAGGTAATGTAGTACAGCAGTAAGGAGTTTCAACTCCAGAGTCATTATCTAGACCAGGATTTTGACTCTGGTTCTGCCTCAAAGTCCATATGGCCTTGGTTAGTTTACTGTGAAGATCAAATGACATAGTGTTTTATGTACATTATTGTATATAAAATTGTACATTTGTTGTATATTGTACATAAAATTGTACTATGTGTCAGAAACTGCTTATTTTATATAATTATTATATACATTACATAACTTAGGAACCATAATGTCACAATACTTTATCCCTCAATTACCCCAAGCTTAATAGTAATTTCTACCAAATGACATTCTTCTTTCCACTGTGAAGACAGAAAATTGTGTAAATGTGTGGCAGGGGCAATGGGGAGCGATTTGTTTAGTGGGTGAGAATGTAAAAGAGAAAACAGTGTAAAGTTAAGTCCAGACCCCCTTTACTGGGCCCAGCTGCTATGTGTTGGCTCCTAGTGACTCACAGCTGCCAACTTTCCTTCCGAGATTTGCCCTAGGGCAATAGAACCCACCTTGCTCAGGGACACCAGGGAGGATATGCCAACACCCCCACCCCCAACCACAGGTGCAGCTCTTAGCTAATGACTAACATATATGGAGGAATACAAGCTTGCTCTCTTGCTCCAAGGTGGGGTGTTTTGGTAGTGCCATTGTGGCAGTGGAGTTCCCTGTGGGATCAGGCTGAGACTTTGCTTAGCATCTTCCTCTGCCTGATCTTGCTTCCTAACTTCCTGATTTTGCCCGAGAGCCTTTCCTCAATGGCTTACTTGTATATGAATCACCATCTTAGGCTCTGCTTCCAGGGGATTGGACCTAAGATAACAACCATTCATGACAAATTTCACAGAACAATTCCCTCTCTATGTCCTGCCTCTTGACTTAGAGGGGTAGTCCAAAATGAACAATTTGTTTTGGCTTCTCGTTGGTAGATGGGAGAATGAATTGCTAAGAATACAGAAGTGAGCTTGGTAAAGTACACCTGTGAGGTCTTTGTGCTCTGAGTTGGGCAGATAGAAAAAGAGGGGACAAATCATTATTCAGTAGCAAACACTGTGTTCACACCTTATGTATGCTTTATCTTTTTAAAAGTCTAATAATCCTAGTGTAACGTCCTCTAGAGTCACCCATGTCATTGCATATGATAGGATTTTCTTCTTTTTTCAGGCTGAATAATATTCCATTGCATGTATATACCATAATTTCTTTATCCATTCATCTGTTGATGGACATTTAGGTTGTTTCCATATCTTAACTATTATGAATAATGATGGATGAACTTGAAGGACATTATGCTAAGTAGAGAAAGCCAGTAACAGAAGGAAAAGTATTATTTGATTGCATTTACATGAGGTATCTACAAGTGTCAAACTCATAGAAACAGAAAGTAGAATGGTGGTTGCCAGGGACAGCAGGAAAGGAGAAATGGGGAATTGTAGTTCAATGTGTTTAAGTTTCAGTTATGCTAGATTAGTAAATTCTAGAGATATGCTATACATTATTGTGCCTATAGTTAACAATACTGTATTGTACACTTAAAAATTTGTTAAGAGGGTGGATTTCATATGAAATGTTCATAGCACAATAAAAATACATTCTAATAAGCCTAAAAGGTGGTTTAATATTTTCGCCCCCATTTTGTAGATGAGCAAATTAAAGCATAGCAAGTGATTTGCCCAGGGTTGTATAAGTTTGTATATGGCAGAAGAGGAAATAAAATATATTTGATGTTTAGTTAATAGGATTCTTTCTAAATATTGGTATGGCTCTCTTTCAAAACTAATTTATTTTTTGGTGAACAGGGGATCATTTTCCTTTACACTTGTTATCACTCAAAACCAAGAACTTGATGGTAAGTTGAGGAGAAAAATCAGGGAAGTAAACCTAGTTAAGAGTCTCTGCTTATCTGGGACTTTCTTATCTGAAATGCAGGGTTTTCAGCAATGTTATTTTCAAATCCAGCATGCACGGTTTCAGGGAAGCCTTGTGATTTGGAATAATTTTATAATATTACCATAGCAACTCGTGATTGTGCAGATACTGAGACTATAAATCAACAACAAAATTTGTAGGAAGGTAATTTTTTTACACATATATATTTAGAACTAAATAAAAACATAACTGTTTTCATATGGTGATGGTGCAGAAAGTGTTAAAAATGAATCTTTTTTTAAAATATAGGGAACTCTGTAAGTAAAAGTCAATGCAAATGACAGGTATAAAAAAATTCTGAAGAAAACAGTGCTTGTACAGCAATGGACGACTGAGGGTTGCAAGAAGAGTCTGCATATTAGAGAAGGTTGAAAATGCACTGAATAGGAGTAGCTAGTGAATATTTCAGAAGACTGATGAAAATCATCAACACAGTGATTGTTGGATCGTTCCCTTCCCCAGCCAAATGTGTCCAGTTTGGGAGTTTCAGAACTAGGGAATCAAAGACTATTAGAATGGAAAGAGTTCTTAGAGGTCATTTATGATGTCTGACACCCCCCCCACCACACCCTGCAAATTTTCCAGTAAATGATATACCAGTAATATATAGTGGTGGATGTTGGCTGTTTTGCCTGCATAATCTCTATTCCTTCTTTATATGGTAACATGTACTATGATTTTCTTCGGGAAGCTACCCTTCCCCATCTTATCCTTCTGTTTGACTGGGTCTGAATCCACCCCAACCCCTAAATCCTGGGAGGGCACACGGCCCAGCTAAGCAGAGCACAGCATCCCCCACAACCACAGCAATGAGATCAAGCCTGAGCAAAGGCTGAAGTCCAACAGATGAGAACTCAGAATATTACTGAACTCTGGGGAAGAGTCTTTTTCTTTCCACTGGATTTGCTAAGGTGCAAAGACACAAGCTAAGAGAAGCAGGTGTCCATTTTGGCATAAACAGATTAAGTTTGCTGGAGAATGAAGGCAAAGTCCAGAAATATGACCATAAACCTTGTGAGCTCTTGGCAATGCCGGACAATTCTAAGATATTTTCCTGGTCAATGTACTTTATTATTCTCTGAGTGGTCCACTTCAAATCTTCTTTCTCTTCAAGCTTCCAATACACTCTCTTCACCATTCACTTACATCTGATGATCCTGTTTTTTATTTCAGGGAGGAAATAGAAGCAATCTAAAGAGATTTTCCACTGTCAAATCTATCAGCCTTCCAGCTTTTGTAGCCACATTTTATTACAGTAGTGATCTGTGCCTGCTCCTGATATCAACTCCCGCCATGTGCACTGGTTCCCAAATCTGAGTAGATACCACTCCAGGAGCTTGTTCCTGTGTGTACCCCTTGCTCTCCTTCATTATCAGAGTTCTTCTCTTTACTGTGTCATTGCCACCAACTTATAAACTTTCTAACTTTCCTCAACTTAAGAAATATAAACACAAACAAAAAAACATTCCTTCCCTAACCGTCACATCTTTCTTCAACTTCTGCCCTGTTTCTCTATTACCCATTACTGTGAAAAGTTCCCTGGCTCTTCTTTCTCCTCTCATCTCCTTGGAACTCTCACCAATCAGGATCTCATCATCCCACTGAAATCACTCTAGTCATGTCTTCACCTTACTCAATGTCTCAGTAGCATTTGGCATTGTTAGATCATTTTCGCCTCTTGACATATTGACTTCAGCTGACTTTGAGAGTACTTGCTTTTCCCTTGCTGTTCCTTTCTCATTTTTGCGGCTGGATCTTCTTCCTCTTTTAGAGTAGAGCTCAGTCCTAGGTCCTCTTCTTTCTCTATGTACACTCATTGTCTATGGCTTTAAATATTATCTTTTCACTCATAGATAACTCCCACGTTTTTATGTTCAGCCCTTACTTCTCCCTTGAGATGGCCTTACATGCATTTCTGAATCTCGCAATATACATGTATAATTATTTTATGCTTAGACCATACAATATCAGCGATATTCACTCCTCTTTTTCTCTTATACCACACATCTGATCCATCATTAAGTTATGTCTATCACAAACCTGACCACCTATCTCCACCTTTACATCTGCACCTTAGTCTAAGTCACCACTATCTCTCACTTGGATTATAACCATAGTCCCCTAATTGGTTCCCTGCTTCTTGGAATATCTTCCCACCTTCAGATAATACTTTACTCAGCAGGTTGATGTGTTCCTTAACATAGAAACCAGATCATGGCACTTCACGGCTCAAAACATCCAATTGTTTTGCATAAAGCATGAAAGCAGGAAGACCAATTAGAAAAAGTTAGAGAAAGAGATGTAATATGGTGTCATCAGTAGAGAGGGCTATATTTTGAAAGGTATATTTTGAAAGCTGAGCCGATAGAACTTGAAGATGGATTGAGTGTAAGTGTTGAGGAAGAGGGAGCTATCAAAAAGTGAGTCCTTGGTTGAAGATTAGTGCCATTAGAGAGATGATTATGACATTTACCAAATGAGAAGGTATGGTGCAGAACTGATTGAAGAAGGACCTGGGTCTCTAGCATCAGAGAAATGGGACAACAAATCCTTCAAGACAGTTGTAGCAGAAGCAAAAGAGCAATTCACTGAGCATTAGAATACATCTTTACACCTGTGAGTAATCCCAGGCATTCCCCCTAAACATGCCCAAAGAAATCTTAGATTATTCATTCTTTATGAGAATGCTTTAGTCTAGATTGTTCCTAAGTTTCTCCCCAGCTCTTCACTTGTTTGATTTATAGCAACACCTGCCTTTCCACAACCTGACACACATAGGCTCCTGTTTTCACACAGGAAGAGAAGTTCTGGTTCCCGAAGTCAGAGGTAGGTGTTCTCTTCTTTGTCCTCTTACTTTAACTTAATTATTTTGCATTTTCCTGCCTTTTCCAGGCAACAGGTCAAATAACGGCTCATATGTATTAAATTCACGGCTTTTCAAGATACTTAAATTCATCTTTTTAAAACACCGACTTGAAATAGCCTGCCTTATTCAAATTGGGTCTCAGAACTGGAGTATGTTAGGACAATGTGTACATATATGAGTGAGTCAGATGTACTTCTTATTGTAGATTTCTCTCTATTGAAGGGTATTTTCCTGCGGTCAAATTCATCCAAATAAAAGATATCCCAGAAATGGCATGGGTAGCCATTTATAAAGAAGAAGGAAGGGAAAAGTAAACAAAGTAAGAAAGATTAATGTGCCCACCTTTAGGAATAATGTGCTGCCTTCCTGAAAAAGAACCAAGTACTGTTGTTTCCAATAACGCTTCCATTAATCAAAACCTGGATGTAGCTGCATAATGAGGCAAAGAAGTTAATGGATATTAGAATATTGCTGTACTTTCTCCTTTACTGGCATGAGTGGCAAGTTCAGGGTCTGTACCATTCTCTCTGTCCCAAATATTGTAGCTGGAGAGAAAGAAAGGACTAGAGCAATTCCAAATGAGTGTTCTGCAGATCACTCCCCAGCATTGAAAGATGCTCCAGAGATTAAAGTTTCTCTGTTTATACATGTGGAAAACTTTGCATACTGTATAATCACCTTGGATATTTACAAACCATATTACAAAGGCTCACGGTAAAGAAACCTGTTTACTTTGTTGAATGCAAAGTTTCTCAAATTACTCTGCTAATATTTTAACAATCTACAATATATTTTGAGATGGGTGGAGTTACTCCCTTTTTACAGTTTTTACAGCTTCATTTACTTACTTACTAGAATTATCTAACTCGAACTCCACAAGGGTCAATACCATGGCTTATGTGCTGTCTTTAACTGGGCACAGTGCTTGGAACAGAACTTATGCCAAGTCGGTCTCAAAAAATATTAATTCCGTTTGAATCATACTCAGTCTAACATTCTGCTTCTTGGTGATGTGGGCTTATCTTACATTTCTGCCAAATTGTACAGCCATTTCTCGAAAGCTTAGCTGATCTCCATGTGGAGTCTTATCTTCTAGATCATGTTTGGAATTTATGTAGAGACTCAGCTTCAAGAAAATTCCACATATTTAATTCCTTCCACTTATTTTATTCCTAGTTTAAAAAAGAATTACCTTTTACTTGTTCAAAACCTACTGTTTTTAAGCTTCATGGAATTCTCTCTGGACTTATTTATTTATTTATTTATTTATTTATTTTTAAAAGATTTTATTTATTTATTCAACAGAGAGAGAGACAGCCAGCGAGAGGGGGAACACAAGCANCTGGACTTATTTATTTATTTATTTATTTATTTATTTATTTTTAAAAGATTTTATTTATTTATTCAACAGAGAGAGAGACAGCCGGAGAGAGGGGGAACACAAGCAGGGGGAGTGGGAGAGGAAGAAGCGGGCTCATAGCAGAGGAGACTGATGTGGGGCTTGATCCCATAACGCCAGGATCACGCCCTGAGCCGAAGGCAGACACTCAACCGCTGTGCCACCCAGGCGCCCCTGGACTTAATTATTATGGTATTTATTTGGTGTAAAGGAAAAGCCACCATTTTAAAGTTTCCAGCTGTTTTCTTTTAAGCTGACAAAGCTTTTTGGAGCAGTTTTCTTTGTTCTAAGAACAATCTGTCCCTCTGAGGAGAGGCCAGATTCAGAGGCCCATAGTACTTGTAGGAACTGTATAATATGTTTACAGCACCTGAGCTGAGCTGGGGGCGCAAGCTGGTTGATTTACATGGCTTTCAATGATCCCTTTGGAAGGAAAGGGATGGAAACCAACCACTTTCCTTTTGGAGAAGTTATTAGAAATTCTCTGGTAAATTAAAACAGTCCCAAAAAAGATTTTCTATCAAACAAAGGGCCTCAAAATGGAATTCATCATGAGGAAAGAAAAAATCCAGCAGTCACGATGAAAAAGGTAGTTTGGGCAGAGAATAGGTTTCCCTTGTGATGAACATACCAGAGCGTAGGGCAAGCTTAGAGACTGGGGCTCAACTGGTCAGTGTTACATAAAAGGCTCACACAGGGTAGGGAACTACAGGAATATTAGCACAGCACAGAATTCAGGCATATTATACTATGTGGGGCTAATTTTTTGTAGCCGCATTGTGTGTTGGAAATAGAAACACCTATGAGTCAAAATCTGGACTCTTTTAGCAGAAAAATAATATGTCTAATTCTTTGGGAATAGACTGATCCATTTGGCCTGAGTAAGCCCCTAGGGAGCTGTAAATTTGAAGCAAGGGATTGCAGTAATTAAAAGGCTTTTAACAAGATATGTGACTTTATTTTGTATCTGTTCATCTTTTGCTTCCAGAATTGTTCTTACAGCTTCCAAATTCTAACCATTTGGCTCTGTACTCGTAGACCCTGTCCTGGTCTTTGAATTATTTTAATTAAATACTTAAACATATTTCCTTTAAAAGAATGTTTGTCTTTTGTGTGTGGTGAGAAAATATGACATACCACAAAGTGGAGGATAAATTTTCTACTGAAAAATTTCCTTATCTGATAAAAATGGGGAAAATATTCACATTTCTCTGTGGATTACTTCACATTAAAACTTTTTTATTTACCAAAGGAATAATCTATCTCTGTCATTTTCTTCAATATCTAGCAAAAGTTTGTGCATATGTTAGATATTAAAAAAAATACCTGCTGGTTGATAGGAGGGCAGGAAATATGGCAGTAACAGGATGATATTCATAGAGAAGGCAAAGACAATACAAACAGAGCAGAGTGGCTATAACAGAATAGAGGGACATATAACCACACAGAGTTTTACTCTGTGCCGGGCACTATGCTAAGTGTTTTCTCATGTATCTATTCTTTTTTTTTTTTTTTTAAGATTTTATTTATTCGACAGAGATAGAGACAGCCAGCGAGAGAGGGAACACAAGCAGGGGGAGTGGGAGAGGAGGAAGCAGGCTCATAGCGGAGGAGCCTGATGTGGGGCTTGATCCCATAACGCCGGTCACGCCCTGAGCCGAAGGCAGACGCCCAACCGCTGTGCCACCCAGGCGCCCCTCTCATGTATCTATTCAAGAATTCACCCAACAAAGCTATGAGAAGGTGCTGTTATTATGCCCACTGTAAGCACTAGTGCGGTTATATGCCACAAGGTAGCGGAGCTGGGAATTTGACCACAGGACCATTTAAATTTAGAATTCAAGTTCTTAACAATTTCACTATAATACCTCTCTTATAAAAATTGAGATTATCCCTATGTACCTCATGAAGTGTCTAAATAGAAATACTTTTAAATGTATTATAAATATAGTTATATAGATATAAATATTTTCATATTTTTTAAAATCAAATGACCAAATTTCTAGGTCCAACAGTAAGATGATTACCCTATTTCATCCCTCTCCCATGAGTCTGGAATGTATCTCTTCTGTTCATTTTCCAACAGTGATGGTAGATGATGCAGATTTTGTATATTATTCTTTAACTTGTGAGCAGAGAAAAGCACGGATTCCCAGCCTCATTAATCAACACTATTTAAAGATGGCTTTTCCCTTTCAAACAAGTTGTTATCTATTGTGAGGGGAAAACATTCACTTTGTTCAAATGCTAGTACAATTTGGCGACTGTCAGAGGAGCCTGATGAATCTAGCACCCGGACACTACAGCGAAGTTATTCAACTTTTTACGGCGTCACTTTCCCCTTCTGTATCATGAGGGTGGAAGCCAGATTTTGAAAAACCACCTAGCACTGAAAGTTTGAAGACCAGGTTAAGTACAGCATTACTAAGAGATTTCTATTTAGCTTATACCTGGAAGAGTTTCCCTGCTATTACCGGATGACACATTCTAACTAAAGAAGCAGTGCTTAGTTTTTAGAAACTTGATTTTTACTCAATTCAATTACAGTCAGAGAACATACTTTGAATGATTTCGTTTTTTAAAAATTTGTTGAGATTTGTATTACGGTCCAGAATATGGTACTTAACAAGAATGTGAATGAATGTTAGGTGGGGCTTTCTATACATGGCCAATTCAGTCAAATTGGTTGATAGTATTGTTCTGGTTTTATACATCTTTATTGGTTTTTCCGTCTACTTATTCTGTCAATTACTGAGAAAGGAGAATTGAACCCTCCAACTAGAATGGTGGTTTGTCCATTTTTGCTTTCAGTTTTATCAGTTTTTGCTTCATTTGTCTTGAAGCTCTATTGTTCGGTATACAACATTTAGGATAGTTGTGACTTCTCAGTGAATTGACCACTTCATATAATTATGTCTTTATGTAATGCCTTCTTACAATATTTCTGATAATATTTTATTTTCTGATAATATTTTCTTGTTCTGAAATCTACTTCTCTGATATTAAGATGGTCATTCCAGATTTGTTTTGGTAAGTGTTTGCATGGTAAATATTTTTCCATCCTTTTATTTTTAATCAGAAGTATTTACATTTAAGCTATGTTTCTTATACACAACATACAATTCAGTCTTCCTTTTTTATCCAGTTGACAATCCCTATCTTTTAACTGGTATGTTAGAACAACTATAATTATTGATATTGTTGGATTTAAACCTACCATCTTGTTAGCTGCATTCTATTTGTTCCATCTATTCTTTGTTCCTTTTTCTCTCTTCTGTCTGCTCTCACATTAAGTATTTTTATTGTTCTATTTTATCTCCACCACTAGCTTATTAGTTATACCACTATTTTTTTTTTATTTTTTAGTGTTTGTCTTAGGGTTTATGATATGTATCTTTAATTTCAGATACAGCACAATGGGGAGACCTTACCCCTGATCCACAATGTCTGGGATTTCATCTGGGAGTATTTGAAGGCCAGGAGGATCCCAACAAATGAGGGCTGGTATCATCTAGAGGAGAATGCACTCACATGTCTGGTGGCATGGACTAGTTAGGGCTTCCTCACTGCATTGTGACTGAGTTTCAAAAGGAAATGTCCCTAGAGAATAATACAGAAGTACATGGCACTATATAATCTAGAATCAGAAATCAAAGGTCCACCCAGGTTCAAGGGGAGGAAGCAGGGTTTTTATGATTTGAACCCTGCTTACATCTCTATGGTATTGCCCTCAACAGTCTTGAACTCTGCTCTTCAGACATACTAACGTCTTTCCTTTAAACCCACCACATTTACTTGCCTCTTCTCTTGTTAATAAGATTACCTCTCTCTCTGAAATACTCTCCCATCACATATTCTCACCCTCCTCACATTTCTTGCCTGACTGCCTCCCTACATGCTTTTCCTTACCTCTGATCTGCCTTCAAATCTGGTTTGTGCCTCTCTTCTTTTATTTCCTTATCACCCAGCATAGTGCTTAGAGCATGGTAAATGCTCATGAAATATTTGTTGAACGAATGGCTGTCTCTCCCAAGTTAGAGACATTAGTATCCAGCTCACCATGATATCCCCTGAGACTAGTACAGTGCTGACCTAGAGTAGGTGCTCAAAAATATTTATTGAGGGCACCTGGGTAGCTCAGTGGGTTAAGCATCTGACTTTGGCTCAGGTCATGATCTTGGGGTGCTGGGGCTGAGCTCCGAGTCAGATCCCTGCTCAGCAGGGAGTCTGCTTCTCCCTCTCTCTCTGCTCCTCCCCCGGCTCATGCACTCTCTCTCTCTCAAATAAATAAATAAGAATCTTAAAAATATATTAATTGAAAGAATAAAGTACTGTGTTTTCTTGGTGATCTATAGGTGTTTTTTTTTTTTTGAGAATTTAGGGGGCTAGGTAGAGCTCTTTGAAGAAGGCATCATATTGAGCCAGTGATATACCAACTGTTGCTAACAGAACTCTGCAGAGCTAAGTCATGAGTCTATTGTGTTATTAGCATCCCAAAGCTTCCAGGTTGATTCTCGCTACCTCTCAGTCAAATCAACACAGTCTCTGCTCAAAGGAAAGAAGCTAAATTGGTCACGTAAGAACTCTCCGAGCAGAGAGCATTCTAAGATTGCTGCCAGAAACTCAGGTAGGGATTGAAGCGAAGAAATTATGCAGGCTTTCCTCTCTCAAACTGGGCAACAGAGCTATGCAAGCTTCTCAGTTTTCCTATAAACATTGCTATGGTAACTGACAGGTAATTAGCTATTTATCACACATGCACACATGCATACCCACACAGTTTCAAGCTGGAGTCCTCTACCTGCAACAGTATGTAAGCATAAGGAAAGGAAGTCAATTTGCTTGTGCCTAAAATTATGTTTTTGGAAAGTCTTCCCATTGTGAACCTTCTCAGGAAACAAAATATTTATGGATGGACAAGCATCACTAAAAATGATAATATTGTCAACTGTTCCCTAAACATTCTTCCTGTCACTCCCCCCTTAAAAATAGAATTGGGGTTTAGAGGTACATCTTTAAGTTTGAGCTGAGGAGCTGACAGAAGAGACTGCAAAGCAAAGAGATGGAGATCATCATAGTAACACTAATGGCAAAATCACCTGTTAAGGAAATGTGCAAAGAAACCAGATTTCCTTTCAGCTAGAGGTCAGAATGGCTAATTATTTTCTTTCTAGTCTCTAACATGCCCCATGGTGCTAATACAAAAAAGGAATAAACAAGGTGGATACTAAAAGAGAGCAAATTGCTTATTTTGGTCCTAATCTGTATAATTTTACGAGAAGAATACTAAAGCCTATTGTGCATTTTATTCACATAATTTTGAACATATTTGTATATAATAACCTTCCACCCATATGTAATTACATCCTATTTATGCACAATCAAAAGAGGCACTTGGAAGAAAAAACAAGTTCATAATAAGATCTGTAACAGAGATTAAGAAGGGCCTAATTAAAATTTTTTAAGGAGGAATGAACTATTTCTCAATGCACACTTTATAATTATGTCATTTAAGTTTCTCGAATCACAACTTTATTTTGAAAAAAGAAAAAAAAAAAACTTTGAAGCAATTACCAGAGTATGTATTTTGTCTTGCTTAAAGGAGCACAGCAACAAATATTCCTAGCACATGTAGATAGAACTTAAGCTAGGCCAATATTTATTAAATGATAACACATATCAAATGACTATAAAGAACATATTTTAGAAATTGTGCTAATGTGTTTCTCAGTTAGGGGCCTGTGCTCCTTGATCACTTCTCTCCAGGAAGCCAAGTCTGGTGTCATACATTAGTAAGGAGTGAGTTTGAAGAAGACAAATCATCAAGACAGAGGCAGGAAAGCTACTTTGTAAATCTTAAAAGGAGTCATGATTGGAAATCTCAATGGGCAATGTGCTTCTCAATAAACGCTACTGTCCTGGGTTATTACAGTTTTCCAGAGGTATATTCAACAGCAAACAAGCAGAGCGTGTGGCTTCTGCTTCCTGAATGTGGCACTTGAGAATTACCTTGGTGGTTAAAACAAGAAACTAGGGCCACAGCCTCTCCTTCTATCATTTCAGCTTCAAATTCCCTAATCTCACCCTTTGCCTCCAATGAGATGAGACTGTTCATTTGGGCTTTCTAGATTCAAACATCCGTGTGGAGGGAAAATAATGGGCTCCCACAGCAACTCTGGTGGCTTATAGTTTGGTAGAAGAGGACACACACATACACACTGCTATTAAGCTGATCCAGACAACTCCCATAGGGAAGATCAGATGTCACATGACTCAGTTTTGCTTCCTTTGGCCTCTGCTATGGACTGAATTGTGTGCCCCCAAAATTCATATGTTGAAGCTCTAAACCCCCAGGGTGACTAGGAGGATACAGTGCGGTAAGGAGGTAATTAAGGTTAGATGAGGTCATAAGGGTAAGTCCTTGATCTGATGGGAAGAGTGTCCTTTAAGAAGAGACACCAAAGAGTAAACTCCCTTGCCACTCTCCAACCAAGCCTGAACACCTAAGAAAGGTCACATGAGCACATAGGGAGAACGTGGTCAGGAAGAGGGCTCTCATCAAATACTGAATTGGCTGATACCTTGATTTTGGACTAACCAGCTTCCAAAACTGTGAGAAGTAAATTTCTGTTGTTTGAGTCACCCAGTCTATGATATTTTGTTATAGGATCCCAGGCAGATTAATCTAGCCCAAAGATCTCTGATGAAGCCATAGCTGGCGATGACACTGTCCACGTATAAGGGACATTGCTGGATCTGAAAGCTCCAACCTTGCCACATCACTGCCCTATAAGGGTTCCATCAATTAGCACTTCTGATTTAAGAAAAAATTACAAACATATAGCCCTCCTTGTTCTCCGGCATCAATACAATTCTTGATTGTGGTAGGACCTGGGAGGTATGAGGATATAAAGCATTGTCAGTGTCCATAATCCCTAAGTAATACTTCTGTATACCTCTGCCACTAGCTTTTTCACCTTCAGGAAAACCCATTTTCTTGTATTACCATTCCCTCAGGGAATGCTCATCATTTTCCACTGTGATAGCTAAAACAAGAATCATTTCTTATCCTTGTTATAAGTCTCACAACACTGTGTAGTGTTATTATCCTTTTGCTCCCAGCTAAAGCATCTGAGAAGCTCAGTCATTTGCCCAAGATCACAAGTCTAGATTCATAATTTGAAACTAGGTTTGGCTGACCTCAAAGCTCATAATTCTAATACAATAAATTCACCCCCAGTGTCCTATGGAGCAGATGAAGCTACAGAATACGGGGCTAATCTAACAAACAAATCCAGCTCAAAAATTAGCTATTGGCTAAATAAAGCAGTCTTGTCTGGCAATATATTTAAATCTTAATAAACACTATTAAGTTATAGAGATTTTCTCAAATTGGGAGTGAATTTGAGTTTTTGGCATTTATAGTTGGATGTGTAGGGAACTTTCTATAAGAGAAAAGTGTAAAAAGCTAATGGTCCCATTTCTGGTTTCCCCAAACCATGGAAAGAATCCAGGACAAAATTCTTCTTTCAAAAGCTAGTGCATTAAAATGAAAAATACCAGATATAGGTTAGGGTGTTAGAATGATGAATGCATTTTTATTTTTCATAATTTCTGTAATGCTATTAATTGCCTTCATGATGAAAAAAAAACATAAAAATGCTTATTGAAAACTTACTATTAAGGTCTAAATACTTAATGCATAACTAGCTCATTTAATCCTTATTACCATCTTGTGAGTTAATTACTATTGTTACTATCATCATTTTACAGATGAGGAAACAGTCCCTGGGAGATCTAATACCAGTAAGTGGCAGAACCAGGGTTTAAAGTCAGGCGTTCTTTCTCCAGAGACCATGCACTGAACTTCTCCAGTAAGCTGCTGTTTGAATGGCTGAATCTACTAAAAGAGAGAGGGCCAGAGCATTAGATAGGGCTAAGATAGAAAAAAGAGGGAGGAAGGTGGGACTGGGCAGCTTAGGAGCCAGACAAGGAGCCCTGCTTCAAAAGAGGTGGCAGAATGCTTTGCTCTGTGGCAGTTTTCATTTTAAAGTTAACATACCATGCTAAATTAATTCCCAGTCCTGAAATAAATGAATGGCTTTATATCCTTATATCCTCAGCTCCAATAATCATATTCCATGCTTTATTTCACTCACTCTCTCATCACAAATTACAAGGTAAATGCCTTTAATGGGTATGCTTTAGCCTCATAATTAGCGACCTTACATAACAAATTATTTTTTAGGTAATCCCATTTACAGACAGCAATAGCTATAGTATTACAGTGGTTTGTAAATAATAGAAACAAGATGTTTTGTCTAGAAGCGAGGCACTGAATACTCAAGTCAAGCAAAATAACTTATTGATATTTTATATTACCCCATTACTACCTCAAAAATAATCATGTAAGCAATATTAATTCTCCTTGATATGTAACGACAATAGTGCAAATCAGTCTGGAAGAGTAAGTATTCACCTACTGTGTATTTTAATGGTTTCACAAGGATGATGAATTTCACCTTATCTGAGGAGAGTGTTTTGGTAATGGTGGGAAGGTTACCATTTAGTTTGTCTACAAAGAAAAAGAAAATAAGCACCTTCATCTAAACACCCACACATTTATTCTTCATTCTATCTACCCATCCCTCACCCCCTCATCCACCTATCCATCCATCCACTCATCCATCCATTTATTCTTCCACTCATCCACCTATCTTCTCAGCCTCCTACTGATCTAGTGAATATTTGTCGAGTACCTATACTATAGCTCAGTCAGAAACTGTACTTTTGCTGCTGTGGATATTGTTTGGACTCTTTGTCTTCTTTTGTTCTCACTTCATTATTTTTTTGTAAGTGTAGTCTATGGACCACCTGCCTCAGAATCTCCTAGGGTATTATTAAAAATAATCTCCAAGGCTTATTAAAAACATATACTCCACACACCCATCTAACTTTGCTTACTTTATCAGAATTACTGGCAGGAATCTTTCTCTTTTTTTAATTGTAAAAATAAACTTAATCTATTAAGAAATGCTAACCTGGACCAACTGTGTTTCATAAAAATTCTTCTGAAAACAGTTCAGAGAACAGATACAACTGCAACCATTTTTTCAAAGGTATTTATTAATCTCGAGATGCAAAGAGCTAGTGATCTAGAGATAAGGAAATGTGAATAGGATACTGAAGACTTTGAAGAAACATTTGCAGAAGCTGACCTTCCTTACGCTGGACTCCAGAGGTAAGAGCCTAAATTGAGAGATGGTAAAATCAAAGATCTCTACGCATTCTCAGACTGTCATGGCTGTCCATTTATTTCTATTTGATGACCTTCCTTTTAGGCTTTGGACCACCAACATTTCACTTTGGAAGCCTACATAGCTGTCTTTGAATTTGGAATCAGAAGTCCAGTTGACTTGTATGATCATAGACAAGTCACCTAACTTCTCTGATCTTTATATTCCTTAACTGTAAAATGAGAAGGATAACACTATGTAACTCTCAGGCTGTTTTGAACCAAATGTTGACATTACATTCCTTTTGGTTCTGTAGCCTTGCTCACCACTGGATTATGCTCTGGATGGTTTCAGCTACCTCCAGCTCCCTAACTATGTTAGACCTGTTTATTTTTTATTCCTTCCTTGTACTGAACTCTTCTCCCTCTAACCATCTACCTCAAATAGCCCAAATCTCCCCTTTACGTTTAACTTTGTGTTGAATATGGAGAGGTGTCTATCTATATATCTTCATGCTAAGAGCTAACAATCCAGTTGTGCCCAAGAAGTTGAATTTTGAAAAATTCAGAATAGGATTTTATGTACAAGACAGTGAAGTAGCAATAACCAATGTAGAATTTCATAGTAAATGTGTTCCAAAAAGGCCAATGGGAACCTACAACAAATAAGCGTGACAGATGCCAGAAATGCTTTCTATAGAAGTTTCATCATCAGAACGTCATTCAGAGTCACTCAATCATTTACTCATTCACTTATCAATTTATTTATTTAATTATTTATGGAATTTCTACATGTCATATAGGATGTTGGGGGCTGGGGTTTCAACAATGAATAAAAGAGTTAGAACACCTGCTCTCACAGAGCTGAGAGTTTAGTGGGAGAGTAGAACTGAATTACCTTATGCTTGTAGACAGAACAAGCCCTTGAGAACGAAGTTTAGTGATATTCCAGCAAGTCAGGTTTGTCTATAGGTGGAAATTAAACTTGAATCACTAAGTAGACCTATGGAGAATGGAAAAGGGCTCAGCAAAGGAAAAAATTGGAAAGAGAGGCTTATATTTTCATAAGAATAAAGATAATGATTTTTAGGACTGTTTGTCTCTGTTCTCTAGATCTATAATGATTATCTTTTGTAGAGTTAGCACAGCGGTGCTCATGGTCATGTCCAAAATTCCTCTCACTCAGATAGCTTTGATACATCAATTAAAGTAGTGGGTGACCCCACAGAGGAAGGGGTATTCGGTGTGTATGTGTGTGTTGGAACAAAGTGGTCTGAACATTAGGGTTGAACTATCAGTTCTGAAGCTAAAGTGACAAATAGCCCATTACGAAGGTTAGGATGACTGGATGAGAGGAAACAATAGCCATAACATGCCCTAATTCAGGGACTCATTCCCACTAGTACTGGGGTACAGACATTTGACAACTGTCAGCTTCAGGATGAGCAAGTTGTCATGTCCAAAAGAGGGAAGTACTTTATCCAAGGTCATGAAGTAAGTTGTCAAGAGAGCCAAGGTGAAACCACAGGCCTCTCAATTTTTAGTCTAGCGTTCTTTGGGCCACATCGCAGCACATCCATGCACTGAAGCTTCCTGCTACTGTCTGAGAGGATACTCATCTTAATCTGGAAATTGCTGACAAAGAACCCATTTTTCACTGAAATATAACATGCAAATGAGAAACCCATACCAGATGGCCCATCACCTTAGTACCCAGCACATCGGTCAATTTTTGCCTCCTATGGTGAGGAGGCACTGCACAGAGCAAAACACTCTGAATCTTGGGCTGCAGCTCACATCCACTAAAGCCCCGCTCCAAAGGCATTGTGCCATGAAACTGACACCTATCATCCTCTCATTATTGTCAGTGTTAAAGACATCAGCACTGCCCACACAACTAACATTAATGTGTGCCAGACACTTCATATGGTAAAAAATTCAAATGACATAATATCATATACATATATTCTTACTTAACATGCATGAATTCAACTCTGCACACGTCTCCCCATTCTCTACCCCCCAAAAAATGTGTAGGGGGAGAGAGAGAAAAAGAAGAGGAAGAAACAGAGGGAGGACAAAAAACTATGTTAAATAATACTGGCAATTTTACTCCCTCATCCCCAATGTCTTTGTCACTTGGCAGAAATAATGACTAATCCTAAGCATTAGATCCTTCTCTTCAGGTAAAATTTTTGACAAATTGTACATTACCTGGCATAAGGGAGAAATGCTGACATTGGGCACTGACTTCATGTCAGGTATTCTGTATAAAGCTCTCATACACATTGTCCCATTTAATCTTTCTAACAGCCTTATGAGCCAACCGATAACTTGCATAGCAAAAGTTCCAGAATCATGAAACAGAGAAAATGTTTATATGACAGTATTAGCTTTTACTTGTGTTAGAATGTATGGTTTTCAGAGCATATCCACATCTGTAACCTTACTGAATGCAATTAGTTTACATGAGAAAGTAGGAGAAACAGTGGCTGTTTTTCTGACAAGTACCTTTTCTTTGATGACTATTTCCTTCCCCCTTCCATGTGGTCTTGGGGATGTCAGTCATAACGCTCCTGAGCAGCCACTCTGCTCTGCCACCCTTCCAGAACACAGGGTTGAGCACGTTAGCAGCCCGACTTCTCAGATGGTTGCATTCCCCTGGTTCCTTGAGTTTTGGTATATTCACAAGGAGAGATGGAGAGATCTTTCATACTTTTGGATAGTAAATTAAGACAAAAATCTTGGAGCTATCTATGGCCAAATTTGTTACCACATGAAGAGAGTTAATGTGAGAAGAATGTCTTCACTAAAAAGGGTTAGAGTTGAATTTGATCAAAAGAAGAATTTGAGAGATGGGGGGAAAACTGAAGCTTGCTGTTATTGCTAAGCCCTTGGATGATTTCCTTCACAAGCTTATTTAACTTGGGTTTCTGTAAGTTCCAACAAAAGAAGTCACGACTAGTGCGCCCACAGAACAGGAACTAGAATCGAAATCTCGGTCTTTTCTATCTAGTCTAGCCCTCTGTCTCTGGGGAAGTCTGGTGCCTGAGAAATCATCTAGAGTGGGCATATCAGACGAAAGGGAAGGGGAAGAGGAAGAATAAGTGTGGAACTGATCACTCAAAAAAGACAAAATGAATAGGACTAGGAAATTAGCACAATGAATGTAAGTATACTTCTTTCCTAATTCTGCCAGTAGCTACTCTTAAAAATTAAACTTAATCTGCCATTCACTGCTGACTCCAAGGCAATGATCCTTGTCACAGGTTCATTACTTAGGCATGGTAACTAAAATGTGAGTGGTTTCACCTTTCTTTCCATCTTTGTCACTGTTTTCTACAACTGGGCCTTCTGACCTGCTTAGAATATGTTAATTTACAGAATGTAGTCATTTCCCTTATCAGTCCCTCCAGGCAGTTGGCAAGAAGTATTTTCAGCTACAGACCTTGCAATCAGCCACTCAGACCTGCTGGCTTCCTGTGCCCTGACAGATAGAGCTAATTAGCACTTAGCAGCTTTTAGGCATTATCTCTGGCTCCAGAACATCCCCATAAATGAGGGGCAGGCCTGTCTCCACCCCTAAGGGACAAGAAGAAAATCTCAAATATTTGGAGGTTAAACAACTTCCTAAAAGTTCCTCCCTAGACTGCAATTCCATTTCTCCTCTAATGGTCACCTAATGTCCCATCTTATCTGAGCAGTCTAAGGAGACTACATCAACCTTTTTTGATGTTTTCTTTGTCATGTAAATTTGTATATAATTTTCCTACCTTGTCATTACCATACACAGTGCAACAATTGGTGGCATAATCCTTATTTATCCATCCATCCATCCATGCATCCAGTCCACCAACATTTCTTGAATCTATAGTCTATGCCAGGCACAGTAGGAATTCATAGAACCATGCAGGAAAGATACTTTAGCTATACAGGGCTTGTAAGAGAAAGACAATAGATAAGAAAAAAAATTACCAAGGTAATTATATGTCATGATGAGAACTACTGAGTTAAAATCAACTAATGATATGCAGAGTGAAGGGAGGTTTGAGTGGTTAGAGAAAACCTTAGGAGGTGATGTACATGTCCAGATAATAGTCAGCTAAGCAAAGATGCAGGGATGGACATATTCCAGGAAGAAGGAAGCAGTGAGGCCATGGCCTTGGTGTGGAAATGAGGCCTGTGCATTTGAGAAACAGAAGGAAAATAAGTGTGGCTGGAGTATAATGAGGGAGCGACAGGTTGGCTTGAGAAGAAGTGAAAGATTCACCCCTTCTTTGAATTATCTTTGAACTGCCATGGAACGTCATTAGAAGGCTTTTACACCATCATGTACCAGGAACTGATTTGCCTTTTCAAAAGCTCACTCTGGATGCTAAGAGGGGAATGGACTACAGGGGGCAGAAGACCAGCGCAAGCAGCAGAGCAGCTTGGCTACCATTCCAGAGCTTAGCACATGCCTGACACTGTGCTGAGGGCTCCTCTTAGGTTCCTCTTAGATCCCTTTAGAGCCTGAAGAAGCATTGATTACTTTTGTATTTTATAAATGAAGGACCAGTTGAGAATTTCCCCAAAATCATAAATATTCAGAGGTTGAGCTGGGATTTGCAGCTACATCCAAATAACTCCAAAGCCTTTGCTCTTAAATGCTTTATTTATTGCATCATGCTGTGCCATAGACCCTTGACCTTCAGAGATTTAACAATCAAGGTTTTGATTCATTTTAAGAATCCTAATATCCCATGATACATTAATTTTAATTTTGTAGAAGCAGCCACCTGTGTATACTATAAAGGTGGTGTGTAGCAGGGTGGCACTTAAGGGGTGAGCGGTTCTTTAGCCAAGAATATGCAGTAACTCTTGTGGAATGTCTCTCTAGAGGCTAAGCGTAAGAAGCATAATTCTCCAGAGAGCTGTGATTCAAGAACAATTTTTCTGATATACAGAATTAAGAATGTGAAAAGAACACTTACATTTTTCAAATATTACTGCTTTTTTAAGAGACTTTATTTTCTGTGGAAGTATTTGCAAATTGGAGACTTCTGAAATCTGTAGATATACTTCTCAGATTGTCAAGGTTCTATAACATATCTATAAATAAAGGTTTGGGAATACCCATTACTAGGTCCCTTCAGTGAAGCTTTCAAACTTTGTTCTGTCTATCTCACTTCTCTGCAATTTACACATAAAAACCTGAATTTGATTACAGAATGTAATAGTCATGAACTCCATGGTAAAATTAAAATGAACCACGCAAACTTTTGTAATTGCTTTCAAAACTGGTACCAGGATCTTGGAATCATCAAAATATTTGGGTGCTTTTCTTTTTAAAAGGAAAAATGGCAAGGTGAAGCGAGGCCCAACTTAGAGGTCATAGGGTAGAAAGGAATTCTTTTTCTGGATTTCCAAGAGAAATAGCAAAATACCAGTCTCTAGCCACTCACTGGAGTTAGAGCTGATTGTGGGAATAGACAAAATTCACAGTCTCCAGCACCAATAGTTAAGTCCTCCCTAAAGTGGGGGAGAGTACCATCCCACTATGCACACTTCATACCTGTCCAAGCCTCTGATCCTCTCCTTAGAACCCACCTGCAATAGGTCTTTTCTTTCTGGAAATCAAGGACTCATATATCTTAGAATATATATAACCACCTCAGTTAGGGCAACGGCATTGTACCAGTGATTTACAAGACCTGTCCCACAGGCCCAGATGCTCAGGCAGCACTATGGATAACATCTGGATAGCCAGGCAGGCCTCATGGTTTTTCTAACTACCATATTTATTCAAGGATTCCAATTATTTATTAAGAACCATGCCAGTTATTTATGAAGTACCATGAAATATTAGAGATGCTTCAAACACAAGATAGTATCTAAATGATGGAAAAGTCATCTGGAAAGTTCTAGTGTTAGCAAATAGCCTTCATTTTGCTCCCTATATTTTATTTATCCAACAAATTCTTATTAAGCCTCTATTATGCAACAGGAACTTTTCTTGATTCTTGGGGCACATCAATGAATTAAACAGACAAAACTCTCTCCTCCTATTTAATAGCCAAGAGATGGAAACAACCAAAATGTTTATCAATAGATAAATGTATTAAAAATTGTGGTCCATACATACAATGGAATACTATGAAGCCTTGTTTTTTTTTAATTTTTAAAAAAGATTTTATTTATTTATTTATTTATTTATTTACTTGAGAGAGAGAGAGAGAGAGAGAGTGTGGGAAGGGAACAGGGAGGGAGAGGGACAAGCAGACTCTTTGCTGAGCGTGGTGCCCAAGGCAGGTCTTGATTTCATGACCCTGACG
The DNA here is from genome assembly GCF_002007445.2 of Ailuropoda melanoleuca. Lineage (NCBI taxonomy): Eukaryota > Metazoa > Chordata > Mammalia > Carnivora > Ursidae > Ailuropoda > Ailuropoda melanoleuca. The sequence continues at coordinate 96,735,678 of NC_048220.1, read as the reverse complement.
TCATGACCCCCAGATCCTGACTTGAGCCAAAATCAAGAGTCAGATGCTTAACCAACTAAGCCAGGTGCCCCACTACGAAACCTTAAAAAGGCAGGGTCCGACATGGATGGATGTTGAGATCATTATGCTAAATGAAACAAGCTAGTCACAAAAGGACAAATGCTGTATGATTCCACATATAGAATATATCTAAAATAGTCAAATTCTTGGAAACAGAAAGTAAAGTGGTAGTTACCAGGGGCTGGGCAGAGGGAGAAAAGGGGAGTTATTTAGAGGGTATAGAGTTTCAGTTCTACAAGATACAAAAAAACAAAACAAAACAAAACAAAACAAAAAACCTGGAGATCTGTTTCACAACCTATATAAATAAATAAATAAATAAATAAATATATATATATATATATATATATATATATATAGTGTATGTATGTGTGTGCTGAAATTTGGGATTGAACAGTGTAAATATTCTTAACCCTACGTAACTGTATACTTAAAACATAGTTAAGATGGTAAATTTTATGGGGCGCCTGGGTGGCACAGTGGTTAAGCGTCTGCCTTCGGCTCAGGGCATGATCCCGGCGTTGTGGGATCGAGCCCCACATGAGGCTCCTCCGCTATGAGCCTGCTTCTTCCTCTCCCACTCCCCTTGCTTGTGTTCCTTCTCTCACTGGCTGTCTCTATCTCTGTCAAATAAATAAAATCTTAAAAAAAAAAAAAAAAAAAAAAGATGGTAAATTTTATATATCTTTTTACCACAATTAAAAAAAAAAAACCCTGCCTGGGGAGCTTACATTCTAGTGAGACTAGGTGTGTGGCAGTGTTAAGTGACAATATATAATAAGCATAATAAAATATAGAATATGTTAAAAAATGATAAGTCCTATCTAAAAAGTAAAAGGTAAAATAGGTAAGTCAGGAGTTGAAGAGCTAGTTGTGGAGGGAAGTTCACTGTTAACAGCATTTAAGACCTCAATTAAAAGCAATATTTGCGAAAATCCTTGAAGCAAGTGATTGACTTAGCTAAGGTGATGGAGGAAAAGGCAAAAATTTCAGGCAAAGTGAACAGGTGGAGTAGACCTAATGGTGAGAACATGTCTGTTGCATTAGAGGAACAGCATGAAAACCAGTATATTTGCCCTTTTGAGATATACATAATATCTGGGTACCATTCAACAAAGGTCTGAGTCTTTGTGGAGAAGGTGATTAAAGTCTTACTCTAATACCTACCACTTCATTCATTCATTTCTTACAAGTTTCACTCTTTATCAAGTTCCCAATATTGTGCTGGGGTGTAAAGATAAAGTCGTAAGCAAGACAAGCCCGTCCTTGCTGCTGGCAGGGGAGAGGAATGACTGTCCAGGCAAGAGCAGTAACCGTGGTCAATGTTTCACAGGGATGTATGAGGACATACTCCACCCGGGAGGTCAGAGAAGTCCTCCCTGAGGATAAAATGGACATTTTCACCCAGACTTCAAGGAGTGGAAGTTAGCCAGAAAATGAGCAAGAGGAGTAGTGCTCTAGGGGGTGGGGTAGCATGTTGAAAGGCCTAAGGGAATATGACAGAGCACCTGAGGAACTCAAGCAAGTCTGGCATGAATAGAATAGAGGGAAATGGTACAGAGTGAGCACAGTGGGGGAGAATGATGCAGGGAGATACCACTGGGAACTTGAAAGCCATTTTAAGGATTTTTTTTTTTAATTTTTAAAAAATAGAGAGTTACAAAGTGTTTTAAAGAGGAAAATGATGCAAACAAATTTTGCCTGTATTCTTTTTTTTTTTCCTGTACTAAATTGGTTTCTTCAAGATCTTTGGCTCATTACCATATTCTCCATCACTGACCCATGTATAGACCTCTTTTACCGATTATTTCTATATACAGTAATAACCTTTGGACTCACCACCTATTATAAAAGCTATGAAGTTTTGACAATATCCTTCAACTATTTATATCGTTTCCTCCAAGTGCCCTGTCCCGTACCCCTGTCCTTCCCAATTCAAAGTAATCATTACCCTAAGTTCTGAGTTTATCCTTCTCTTCTTTTCTTTTTTGTTTAAGGTTTTATAACTATATGTATTTTTTTTAAAGTTTTTAAAATGTGGCTAAAAACTTATAATGTAAAATTTACCATCTTAATCACTGTTAAGTGTACAGTTTAGTAGTGTTAAGTATATTCATATTGCTGTAAAATAGATCTCCAGAATTATTTTATATTGCAAAACCGAAATTATATCCATTTGACAACAACTCTCAATGTTCTCCGTTCTACTTTCTTGTTCTGTGATTCTGACTACTTCATATGCCTCACATATAAGTGGAATCATACGGTATTTGTCTTTTTGTGACTAGCTTATTTTATTTAGCATAAATCCTCAAGGTTCATCCATGTTACAGCATGTGATGGAATTTCCTTCTTTTTTTTTTAAGCTGAATAACAGTCTTTATACCACATTGCTTCAAGCACTCTTAAAAGGTATACTTTTATTTTGGCAAGAGCACTCTGGCTGGTGGAGTTTTGAGGGAGATGAGATAGTCCACAGGAAGACTGTGATGTCCAAATTGTGCTAGTGATATTGGTCCTTGTATCCTAAGCATTCCCATATAAAAAAGCCAGTTAACTAGAGTTCCCTAGGCTAGTGTACCACATATTTTTGGCATGATGCTTGGTGCTTGGCAATTATCCTCTCTTTGGTGAATCTGCCATAATTTATGGAAATCTACTCATTTCTCACTGTGTGAGATCAGATATCCATACTAGCTGAAATATGCAGGGTTCTAAAGGTTAGCAGTGGACAGAAAGACCCCTACACTTCCTCAAATGACCAGGATTTTCTTCCATTTTTTTTTCTACCAGAAAAAGCTTGAAATTTAGTACCAGACAAAGAAATGGAAATTTTAATAGTGTTTTCCTTTCCTTCTCATTAATTCATACATGACCTCTTTCTGGAATCCTTATGAGGAAACAGGAATTCAATAGGGTCAGAAAGGATCAAGATGGAGCCATTACAGAACAAAATACTAGGGAAAGAGGGCAGGGAAGGGGACAAAAAGCAAGGAGGGAGAGAAAGAATTATGTGTGGCCAGAAAAGTGGTCAGTCAGTGAGATGCAGAAAGAATTACACAGGGGAGAATATTTACTGGGGCACGGAGCATTACAAAAGCAACAAAACAAGTAGGAGAGAGGGTGGGAGAGGGAAAGAGAGGGCAGAGAAAATGAAATTGTGCCAACTCCCAGGGAGATTGCTGAGGGGTTCCAACCTGCAGATCCATCTGTCTCCTCGGATTCTAGGGCAAACCTCATTAGTGTGAGGAGGCACCCCACAGCTCAGTCCCTACCCCCAGGACCTCAGATCCCCATCTGGCAAGCTAAGGGAACAAGTGTATTTGCTCTGCCATGGGGTTTGGATTCTCTTGCATACTTTTTCTGATAAGAAAAATGAACCTTTTCCACTATTAGCTTTTATTACCTAGTCCATGCTATGTTATTCTAGCCTTAGGAGTCACCGTAACTTGATTTTAAGTTGATTGCTGAAGAAGGCTAATAACTTAACTCTTTGTTCAATTAAACTCTGAAAAGCAAATCTTCATTTTTAGTCATCCTACCTGGCAGGTGGTCAAAGACATCCACCAGACTTCCAAATGGTGGTTCCTTGGATGTGGGCCCTAAGATGCAGGCCTGGGGTTACTCAGAAGGCCAAAGGGTCATGGGCTTGAAGAGATGTTCTATTTCTTCCTGGAAAGAAATGGGGAGAAGTTAGGTACCACTACAAATCTAGAAATTTACATTTCCAGATTTGAAAAATTCTATACATAAGAACCATAAAGAAGGTGACAATATAGCTGAAACTTATTTAAGAAGCATTCATGCAGGGGCGCCTGGGTGGCGCAGTCATTAAGCATCTGCCTTCGGCTCAGGGCATGATCCCGACGTTATGGGATCGAGCCCCACATCATGCTCCTCTGCTAGGAGCCTGCTTCTTCCTCTCCCACTCCCCCTGCTTGTGTTCCCTCTCTCGCTGGCTCTCTCTCTCTCTGTCAAATAAATAAATAAATAAAAATCTATAAAAAAAAAAGAAGCATCCATGCACATATGAGGGCTTATTTGAGGATGGTTAAAATCTTTCAAAGGTTAACTTCCCTCTGCCATGGCAGCATATTCACTCTTATTACGGATTTGAGTACTTGGCACTCTTTTTGCATTTATTTAATTCATTTATTTACTCAACAAATATGTATCAACTGCTCACCCAATGCCAGTATTGTGATAAATATTGGGGCTATAGTCATATAAAAGATGGATTTTTTTCCCCTGCCCTCATGGAGCTTACAATCTGTGATAATTGAGAATGCATAAAGAGAGAAATTGTCAAGAATGTTTTTAGAAGATACAAGCACTTCCTCTTTGGGTGGTTGCAGACATTGCTCCAGATTCCTCTCTAGCCTCCATTAACTTCACACTGGAGCCAGGGAAGGAAGGTGCAGGCGGAACCCCAGTGCCTGCCTTGTATTGCCATCTCCTCTACTTTGTTGACCTTGAGCGTGTCATGTAACCTTTCTGAGACTCCATTTCTCTCATCTCTAAAATCCAACCTGCCAGATTTACTTACCTCACAAAACTGTGAAGTTGAAATAAAATCAAATTTGGGAAGCACTTTGTAAACTGTAGTATGATTATACAGTGAGGTGTTCTTCACTGCCCTCTTCCCTTAGGGTGTTTCAAGCCCTTGGTTTCAAGCCCTACGGTGGACAAATTCTTCCTGTCACATCCAGTTGTGTGGCTTTGGATATTTTTATGAGACTTTCCAAGACCTTGTTTCCTAATCCGTGAAGTGGATATCATAGCATTTAGCACACACATTAGCGGGGATTAAACAAAGCTAGCAACGCGAAGTCCTACCCTGCCAGGCAGAAAGTGCAGCATCCTCGATAAATGTTATTCCGATGCTTCACTCTGTTCTTGTTCTCCCTGCTTTCTCCCACTCTTTCACTTCACCTCTAAAGACCACTATGGATAAAAGATCAAAGTTCAAAATTATTGTTGGTGGAAGTGAAACTGCATAAGTTCTTTTTCTTCCTCAATAACAAATATTAAGCACTTAGCATCTTCCTTCTCTGGCAAACCTGTAGTCACTTGAATGGCAGTAAACAATCAATGTTATAATAACAAGTAGCAGATAACAGAGCTAACTGTGGAATTATGACTAAACCCTTCATAGGAAAATCTCATTTAATCCTCCACTATGTAAATCAGGCACTATTATTATAAGGAAAAATGAGGCACAGAGAGGTTAAATAACCTGACCAAGGTTATGCGGTTGGAGCCAGAACTGGGCCCAGGCAGTCTGACAGAACCTGCGTTCTCATCCCCTTTGGCATGCTGGGCTCCTGGTCGCTGTGTTTTATAAAGCCCGAACTATTCAAGGGAAATTGACACCCTTTCTGGATTTCTCGTTCAGGTGCTGCAATTAACTTTTTTCTAAGAATTACAAATAAATATTAAGAGGATGAATGAAAGGATGGTTGGGTAGACAGGGAATGGAAGGATGAACAATCCCTGAAAGCTTCAAACAGTATGTGGTTCTTCCAGGCTTTAAGTGATTTTGAGCTTTCTAGGCAAAATCTGTCATGTTCCAACATTTCCTTGGTCCTGCCTTTTTTTTTCTTCCTTATTCTTTCTCTACTTTTGTTTCAGAGAATTACTACGTCCCTTCTTATAGGAAAGTTACTAGCTGCTGCCACTGTAGTCTCAGCTGTTTTAAGCTTACTTGGCTTATTCAGCTCCTTTGATCTAAATCAGTTTGGTTCAAGCATTGCAAATCACTATCGTTTGCTTTTCATCTCTAAGGAGCAGGATGGGTACAGCAGAGATGCTGCAGACAATCAATTTGTTACTAATAAAATTGATAGCATAATCATCTGAGAGTGCTTTGGAAGCCAGGAATTGCGATAGATTGTTTTATCATTTTATTTTATCTGCACTGATTTTCCTGCTTAGGTCTTATTCTACCCATTCTACAGATAAGAACATCAAGTTCAGAGCCCGTGACCACAGGTAATATGCAGTGCAACCAGGTTAAAAGTCCAGGACTAGCCTGTGCTCTTTCTTTTATGCTAAACAACTTCCCACTCTCCTCTTGGTTTCAAGTTCCTGATCAGTGAAATGTTAAATGGATCACTAACTCCTTTTCAGAGCTCAAGATTATCTTTTTGAAAGGATGCAAAATTGCTTTTTATCTGTTTCTAGTCTCAAAATTCTTTTCTGTCTTATAAAAATCGGAAGAGTCACTTCCTGATTCCAACATTCTCTATGTACCTGTGACACCCAAGAGCTTTGCCTCATTCTTGTATTTTTATTCATATTACTTTTATCCTTGCATAATGGTTACACACCTCTTTTAGCATAGGAATGAAAAAAAATCACATAAAATTCTCTTCTTTACCATGAATGACATGTTGTGACAGTAAGTATAAATAGCTTGAATTTATTCCATGTGTCAGGTCTATTTCAGCGAATACCTGATGTGAATATTTATTAAAAACGTTTGAATACTGATGTCACCTCTCTACTGGGCAGGGAAAGCCAGGATAAAAGATGTGACCTTTACTTTGGCAATTATAGCATGAAGACACGGGGGAGGAGCGTGTGCATGAGGATGTGGCAAAAAATCCTTTTTAATGATCTTCAGACAAAAGTGATGCTTCATTCTCTGTCCTCTTCCTGATTTGGATAAATCAAAGGTATCTGGAAAACTGTTAAAGGTGGGTGTGGTCCCTGCTTTGGAACAAGAGCTCTATTAATTGGGTCTTCTGGAAGCAGATGATGAGATGGAATTAGGAGCACAAGAGGTTGGTTGTGTGAGAAAGATAAAAGGAAAATCAGCAGTATTGAGCACAGAAAGCTTCCAACCACGGTAGATTTGATGAAAGCCTTGGTCAACTTAATGGAGCATCTCTGGAGCAAATATGTCCCACTGGAGGAGTCCGATCTTGTACAGAAATGTCCAGGCCCTAGTATCCCACCTGGGGCTGCCCAGGAAGAGCATGACATCAGTTTGCAAGCTGGAGCAGGTTCTGAAGGTGTTAACAGTTGGAAGTTACTTTAGCACCCCTTGCAACTGAACGGCAAGTTCTTTCTTGAAAGGAGATTCAGTAGTGCGCTTCTGCGGCCGTTGTGGTAACCCGTCAGAGGTCTTTTAAACCTGTTCTCACCTGTTACTGTGTAGTCCTAAAATCTCCTAAGAGGGGCGCCCAGGTGGCGCAGTTGTTAAGCGTCTGCCTTCGGTTCAGGGCTTGATCCTGGCGTTCTGGGATCGAGCCCCACATCAGGCTCTTCTGCTAGGAGCCTGCTTCTTCCTCTCCCACTCCCCCTGCTTGTGTTCCCTCTCTCACTGGCTGTATCTCTGTCAAATAAATAAATAAAATCTTTAAAAAAAATAAAATCTCCTAAGAAATTCTTGAGCATCCTGCAGCTTCTTCAAATGCTTTTTATAATTCATTTGCATTTTTAAGGTTGTTATCTAAGGGAGAACAATAGACATATTTATTTTTTGTACTCCGCTTAGAGATAATAGAGGACTTCTTCACACAAAATACAGAAACTTGGCAACTGTCTATATCTCTATTCCCCAATCCTGTATGTTATAATAATCTTTGTGTATCTCTATAGATGTTATAAATCCCACAAGACAATGTTAAACTTTGCTTTGAACAGTTATATAATTTACAAAGTAATTATGAGAAATCATAAGAAATAATAAAATAATTTTTTGAATTTATCCAGATATTTACCATTTGCCATGTTCTTCGCTGTATCTGAGGATCTGAATTTCCATCTGGTGTCATTTCTTTTCAGTCTGTAGAATTTCTTCATCTATATTTACTGGTACAGAATTTGCTACAATTTTTTTTTTTTAACTATTACTTGGTAAATACTTTGGTTGTCATAATTTTTTCTTTCTTCTCCTTTTGGGATTTCAGTGTATGTTGAATCAGCTATTATTTCACAGGTTCGCAAAGCTTTATACATTTTATTTAATTTCTATTTCTCTTATTTTCTTTCTTGTATTTTTTCTCTCCTTTCTTCAAATTAGATAATTTCTACTAATGTACTTTTAATTTAGCTTACTTAATTTCTGTCATCACCATACATTTTATATTTGGTTAAGCTGCTCTGAGTCTAGCCATACATGTGTGCCTCAGGGAACAATAAGGTACGTGGGTAGAAAGAACATGGGGATCCTCTCTTTGTCCTTTCAGAAGAATCCCTCCCATTGACCTCAGCAGTAATGTTTCCTAAGCAAAAAAATGCATTTTTTTTTCCCCAACAGCACCCTGCCACCTCACATGAGCCATGCCAACTGCACTTAGCCCGAGGCTAAAAGCTGTGAAAACAGAACTTACCTGGCATGGCTCCCCTGCCCCCTGCTCTGAAAGAACACTCCCTACCAATCTGCCTTCTTCTGCTCCGTCTCCAGTGCCTCAGAGACTCGCTCTTTTTATATGTCAGGTTTTACAGCCATTTTCTGCAGGGGAGTCACCAGGTAGGGTCTTACTCTGCCATTGCTAGATGCTGTTGACCAAAGGCTTTTAAAAAACATCTCAGCTACGGTTCAATTACATATGACTTAGTTAGCTTTGCTCCCTGAATCATTCTTGAATCTAGTCATATCATTTCAGGTTAATGGCCCCTTCGATGGTATTATTACTTCTGTCCTGTTCAGCTAGTTTCTTTGAATATTTTCTGATGCGAAGACTCCCAACAGCAAATACTCCACACAGTTGCCAGAGAGATCCGGGTATAGCACCAATGTGACTAGGTCACTTCCTATTTAAAACCTTTAAATGTAACCTCAATATTTTTAGAATAAAATTTAAAATCCACATATAAACAAGACACTACACGGAATGGCTCTTGCCTATTTATGTTGACTAGATCCCTGTTTCTTGTGAGCTGCAGCCACACGGTCTTCTTTCTTCTTTTTCAGTGACATGAATTTCATGGTTATAACCTATACACAAAGAGAATATACTTCTAGACAGGACTAGTCTTCTATTGTTCTTAGCTGAGTAACTTCAGTTCCTCCTCGAGATGTTAGCTCAAATAGCAGCTCCTTCAAGGAGGGCCTTTTGCCCTTCAGATTAGCAGAGGGCCCCTCGCGATAGACTTTTACTGCACGTGATTCTTTGATCATCACTAGTGTGTTATCCTCAGCTTTTTCCATTCAAAACATCATCTTCCAATACCATACTATTTGATTTTATATTTAGGATTTTGAGCCAAAATTATTTCAGAGTAGATTCTGGCCCTTTACAGTTTCTGTAGAGTGAGGCTATCTTTCATGGGCTGCAGTTTCACTGAAGCATTGAAGGCATCATGAATTATAATAATTAGAGAATTGAACATTTTTTGGCACTCAGGACATAAGTGTGTTGGCTCTCAATGTTGTACTCTTGGAAACTGAGACCCTGTTCTGATATATTTATTCTCAGCTGCTTTCAAATATGATCATCATTTGAGTTTTGATGACTCTAAATGCTTTCATATGATTTAGGCCCAGGGCTAAATTATTTTTATTTTGCATATTTATTTTTGAAACTAAGTTGAAGCATCTTGAGACTCAGAAAACTTTAGTTTGAAAAGACATCACGGTTTCACAGTTGGGGCCCTGGATACACAAACCTTCAGAATAAAGCCCTCTGGAAGATGTAGGTGAGGTGGGAGAATTGGATTTATTGGAAAACTTTGCATCTCTCCTCTTCACAGTTAGGGGAAAAGTACCTTTTTACATCCCATGAAGCTGTCTGATTCCAGCTTGCATTTCCATTAGGAGGACTGAAGAAATCTAATTTTGGGGGATACTTTTTTTTTGGTAGATTTACTTAATAAATGGAAATGGGCAGTATAGAATTGGGCCTGATGCATTCTTATTCTCTTTCTTGCTTGTGCTTGTTTCATAGCAACTAAAGGAAAAAAAAGAAAGGTGTGCTGTAAACATGTCAGCATAAGGATCTAAACCCCCATACAAATCCGGGGATGTACTGTAGGGTGACTAACATAATAATAATAAAAAATAAAATAAAAAAAATAAACCTCCATACAGTGCAGCACCTTCTCTTATTGAAGCAAAACTCATATAACATAAAATTAACCATTTTAAGGTGTATCATTCAGTGAAATTTAGTACACTCACAGTGTTATGCTACTATCACCTCTAGCTAGTTCCAAAAACTTTCATCACCATGGAAGGAGACCTCATACTCATTAAGTGGCCATTTCCATTCATCATGTCTCCTCCTTCAGCCCCTACTTAACTCTGTGTCTATGGATTTACCTATTTGGTATATTTCGTATAAATGGAATCAATCATTTTATTTGTGACCTTTTGTGTCTGGCTTCTTTCATATACGGCATGTATCAATACTTTATTCCTTTTTATGGCCAAATGATATTCCACCGTATGTATCTACTACGATTTGTTTACCTATTCATCTGTTTGCACTTTTTGTTTGAATACCTATTTTTAATTATTTTGGGGTATAAACCCAGGAGTGGGATTGCTGATCATACAGTAATTATATGTTTGTTTTGAAAAGCCACCAAACTGTTTTTCACAGTGGCTATACCATTTTACATTCCCACAAGCAGTGTATAGAGATTCCATTATCTCTACATCATCACCAAAGCTTATTTTTCATTTTATTATTTTAAATTAAAACCCAATAGGGAGTATGAAGCAGTATTTCATTGTAGTTTTAGTTGCATTTCCTTAATGACAGTGATATTAAATAACATTTCATGGGCTTTTTATTTATATATCTTCTTTGAAGAAATATCTTTCAATTACTTCACCTATTTTTTTTTAATTGGGTTATTTTGTTGTTGTTACTGAGTTGTAAGATTTCTTTATATATTCTGGATATGAGACTTTTATCATATATAGGATTTGCAAATATTTTCTCCATTTCTGTGTGTTGTCTTTTCACTTTCTTGACACTGTCCTTTGAGTCACAAAAGTTTTTAATTTGGTGAAGTCCAATCTATTTATTTTTCTTTTGTTGCTTGTACTTTTGGTGTCATATTCAAGTATCCATTGCCAAAATCAAGTTCATGAAGCTCTACCATATGTTTTCTTCTAAAAGTTTGAGTTTTAGCTCATATGCTCTGGTGTTTGTTCTATTTGGAGTTAATACTCGTATACGGAATGAGGTATAGGTCTAACTTCATGCTTTTGCATGTACATATTTAATTGCTGATACACCATTTGTTGAAGAGACTTCCTTTTCCTGTTGAATGGCCTTAGCATGCTTGTCAAAAATCAATTGGCCATAAATGTGTAGGGTAACGCATTCTTGTTCACCAGTGTTTTTACACTCGTAAACATTATCTTGCCCTTGGGTAATGGAATTAAGATATATTTAATATTTGACAAGGAGTTAAGATGGCGGAGGAGTAGGGGACCCCTTTTTTTCAGCTGGTCCCCTGAGTCGAGCTGGATAGGTACCAGACCAGCCTGAACATCCACGGAATCAACCTGAGACGCAGGAAGATACATCTGGATCTCTACAAATAAACATCTCCAGCACTGAGTATTGAGGTACAAAACGGGGAGCCATGAATCAGAGCACAGATATCAGAAGATAAATGGAAGGGGGAGGGAGCCACCACGTTCAGGTGCCGGGAAGCGGTAGCCACCTGCACGGGGGAGCAGGCGGACTCGCAGATGGCACCCGCGAGAGAGCAGACTGAGACCGTGAGCCGGGGAACGTGCAACCAGACTGAAACGGAGCTCCAGTGTGCTCACTGGAACCAGACTGAGATCGGGAGCTCCGGGAGCGCGCAGGGCGGCTGGCGGTGTTAGAAACAAAAAGGACAGAGATGCACTGGCCCTGGAAGTGAGGGCTTGGACTCCGGGTGTGGGACACACATCCCAGGACACTGCAGGGTTGAGCAGCACCAACAGTAACAGAGTTAACGTGGCCAGATCATCAGTGGAGAACGGTCTGCGAGCCCTCTGTTCTGAGACAGAGGCTGAGATTTGGCTGCTGCTGCTCGGACTCTCAGAAGAGGCACAGCAAACCACCAGGGAAAGCTGCCAGAGAACAAAAGTCTGGAAATACTGTCTCACAGTGTGCTCATTCCCATCCCCCCTTGCAGGGGACACGGAGATGCTACCCAAACAGGGTTGCCTGAGTATCGGCGAGGCAGGCTTCTCCCCCAGAAGGCAGGCTGAAAAATCAAGAAGCCCACATCCCCTAAGATCCCTATAAAACAAGTGCGCACTGCCTGGGCCCTGGTCAATAATTTGGGCTCTGGACAACCCTGCAACCTCTCCTCATCAGAATGACGAGAAGGAGAAATCCCCCCCAGCAAAGAAAAGACAATGAGTCTGTAGCCTCTGCCACAGAACTAATGGATATGGATATAACCAAATTATCAGAAATGGAATTCAGAGTAACAATGGTCAAGATGATGTGCAGACTTGAAAAAAGTATTAATGAAAATGTTAATGAGAATATAGAATCTTTAAGGGTGGAAATGAGAGCGATTCTGGCAGAAATTAAAAATTCTACAAACCAAATGCAGTCAAAACTAGATGCTCTGACAGCCAGGGTGAAAGAGGCAGAAGAACGTATCAGCGAATTGGAGGATGGGTTAATAGAAGAGAAAGATAAAATAGAAATTGGGCTCAAAAAAATCCAATCTCAAGAATGTAGGGTACGGGAGATTACTGACTCAATGAAACGTTCCAATGTCAGAATCATCGGCATCCCCGAGGGGGTGGAGAAAAACAGAGGTCTAGAAGAGATATTTGAACAAATTGTAGCTGAAAACTTCCCTAATCTAGCAAAGGAAACAAGCATTCATGTCCAAGAGGCAGAGAGGACCCCTCCCAAGCTCAACCATGACAAACCTACACCACGTCACGTCATAGTGCAGTTTGCAAATATTAGATCCAAGGATACAGTATTGAAAGCGGCCAGGGCAAAGAAATTTCTCACATACCAAGGCAAAGGTATCAGAATTACGTCAGACCTGTCTACACAGACCTGGAATGAGAGAAAGGGTTGGGGGGGGGCATCTTTAAAGCTCTTTCAGAGAAAAACATGCAGCCAAGGATCCTTTATCCAGCAAGGCTGTCATTCAGAATTGATGGAGAGATAAAGACCTTCCAGAATCCCCAGTCATTGACCAATTTCATAACCACAAAACCAGCCCTACAGGAGATATTAAGGGGGGGTTCTATAAAAGTAAAAAGGCCCCAAGAGTGATACAGAACAGAAAGTCACAATCTATAGAAACAAAGACTTTACTGGCAACATGGCATCATTAAAATCATATCTCTCAATAATCAGTCTCAATGAAAATGGCCTAAATGCTCCCATAAAATGTCACAGGGTTGCAGATTGGATAAAAAGACATGACCCATCCATTTGCTGTCTACAAGAGACTCATTTTGTACCTAAAGATACATTCAGACTGAAAGTAAAGGGATGGAATACCATCTCTGACGCCAATGGACCTCAAAAGAAAGCTGGGGTAGCAATTCTCATATCAGACAATTTGGATTTTAAACTAAAGAGTATAGTTAGAGACACAGAAGGGCACTATATTATTCTTAAAGGATGTATCCAACAAGTGGATATGACAATTATAAATATATATGCCCCCAACAGGGGAGAAGCAAGATACACAAGCCAACTCTTAACCAGAATAAAGAGACATATAGATAAAAATACATTAATAGTAGGGGACCTCAACACTCCACTATCAGCAATAGACAGAGCACCAGAACAGAAAACTAACAAATAAACAAGAGCTTTGAATGCCATACTCGATGAGTTGGACCTCATAGATATATATAGAACACTACACCCCAGAACCAAAGAATAATCATTCTATTCTAATGCCCATGGAATATTCTCAAGAATAGACCATGTTCTGGGTCACAAAACAGGTCTCAACCGATACCAAAGGACTGAAATTATCCCATGCATATTCTCAGACCACACGCTTTGAAATTGGAACTCAACCACGAGGAAAAATTTGGAAGAAACTCAAACTCTTGGGGACTAAGAACCATTCTGCTCAAGAATGATTTGATAAACCAGGAAATCAAAAATCAATTTAAAAAATTAATGGAGACTAATGAGAATGAAAACACAATGGTCCAAAACCTATGGAATACTGCAAAGGCAGTACTAAGGGGGAAAATACATAGCCATCCAAGCCTCACTCAAAAGAATAGAAAAATCTAAAATGCAGTTTTTATATTCTCACTTCAAGAAGCTGGAACAGCAACAGAGGGACAGGCCTAACCCACTCATGAGGAAGCAGTTGACCAAGATTAGAGCAGAAATCAATGAATTAGAAAACAGAAGTACAGTAGAGCAGATCAACAGGACTAGAAGCTGGTTCTTTGAGAGAATCCATAAAATTGGCAGACCACTGGCAAGACTTATCCAAAAGCAAAGAGAAAGGACCGAAATTATTAAAATTATGAATGAAAAAGGAGAGTTCACGACCGACAACATTGAAATTGGAAGGATTATTAGAAACTTTTATCAACAGCTTTATGCCAATAAATTAAGCAATCTGGAAGAGATGGAGGCCTTCCTGGAAACCTATAAACTACCAAGACCGAAACAGGAAGAAATTGATTTTTTAAACAGGCCAATTAATTATGAAGAGATTAAGACAGTGATAAAAAACCTTCCAAAAAACAAAACTCCAGGACCAGATGGTTTTCCCAGGGAATTCTACCAAACATTCAAAGAAGAAATAATACCTATTCTCCTAAAGCTATTTCAAAAAAAAGAAACAGAAAGAAAGCTACCAAACAAATTCTATGAGGCCAATATTACCTTGATCCCCAAACCAGTAAAGACCCCATCAGAAAGGAGAATTACAGACTGATTTCCCTAATGAATATGGACACCAAAATTCTCAACAAAATCCTGGCTAACAGAATCCAACAGTAGATTAAAAGGATTATCCATCATGATCAAGTGGGATTCATCCCTGGGATGCAAAGGTGGTTCAATATTCGCAAATCGATCAGTGTCATAGATTTTATCCAGAAGGAAAAAGCAAAAAATCATGATTCTCTCAATAGATGCAGAAAAAGCATTTGACAAAATACAGCATCCTTTCCTATTAAAACCCTTCAGAGTGTAGGGATAGAGGGCACATTCCTCAATCTCATAAAAACCTTCTATGAAAAGCCTACAGCAAATATTATTCTCAATGGGGAAAAGCTGGAAGCCTTTCCCTTAAGATCAGGAACACGACAAGGATGCCCACTCTCGCCACTATTATTCAACATAGTACTAGAAGTCCTTGCAACAGCAATCAGACAACAAAAAGGGATAAAAGGTATCCAAATCGGCAAAGAAGAAGTCAAAATGTCTCTCTTCACAGATGACATGATACTCTATATGGAAAACTCAAAAGAATCTACTCCCAAACTATTAGAAGTTATAGAGTAATTCAGTAATGTGGCAGGTTACAAAATCGATGCTCAGAAACCAGTTGCATTTCTATACACGAATAATGAGACTGAAGAAAGAGAAATTAGGGAATCCATCCCATTTTCAATACCACCAAAAACCATACGTTACCTTGGAATTAACTTAAACAGAGACGTAAAGGACCTATATCCTAGAAACTATAGATCANATTCTAGAAACTATAAATCACTCTTGAAAGACATTGAAGGAGACACAAAAAGATGGAAAAATATTCCATGCTCATGGATCAGAAGAATTAACATAGTTCAAGTGTCCATGCTGCNTGCTGCCCAGAGCAGTCTACACTTTCAATGCTATCCCGATCAAAATACCAATGACATTTTTCAAAGAACTGGAACAAGTAGTCCTTAAATTTGTATGTAACCAGAAAAGGCCCCGAATCTCCAAGGAACTGTTGAAAAGGAAAAACAAAGCTGGGGGCATCACAATGCCGGATTTCGAGCTGTACTACAAAGCTGTGATCACAAAGACAGCATGGTACTGGCACAAAAACAGACACATCGACCAATGGAACAGAATAGAGAACCCAGAAATGGACCCTCGGCTCTTTGGGCAACTAATCTTTGATAAAGCAGGAAAAAACATCCGGTGGAAAAAAGACAGTCTCTTCAATAAATGGTGCTGGGAAAATTGGACAGCTACATGCAANCAGCTATATGCAAAAGAATGAAACTTGACCACTCTCCCACACCATACACAAAGATAAACTCCAAATGGATGCAACACCTCAATGTGAGACAGGAATCCATCAAAATTCTAGAGGAGAACATAGGCAACAACTTCTATGACATCGGCCAGAGCAACCTTTTTCACGACACATCTCCAAAGGCAAGAGAAATAAAAGATAAAATGAACTTATGGGACTTTATCAGGATAAAGAGCTTCTGCACAGCCAAGGAAACAGTCAAAAAAACTAAGAGACAGCCCACGGAATGGGAGAATATATTTGCAAAGGACACCACAGATAAAGGACTGGTATCCAAGATCTACAAAGAACTTCTCAAACTCAATACACGAGAAACAAATAAACAAATCATAAAATGGGCAGAAGATATGAACAGACACTTTTCCAATGAAGACATACAAATGGCTAACAGACACATGAAAAAATGTTCAAAATCATTAGCCATCAGGGAAATTCAAATCAAAACCACACTGAGATACCACCTTACGCCAGTTAGAATGGCAAAGATAGACAAGGCNCAAAAATAGACAAGGCAAGACAACAATTGCTGGAGAGGATGTGGAGAAAGGGGATCCCTCCTACATTGTTGGTGGGAATGCAGGTTGGTACAACCACTCTGGAAAACAGTGTGGTGGTCCCTTAAAAGTTAAAAATTGAGCTACCCTATGATCCAGCCATTGCATTACTGGGGGTTTACCCCAAAGATACAGACGTAGTGAAGAGAAGGGCCATATGCACCCCAGTGTTCATAGCAGCATTGCCCACAATAGTTAAGTCGTGGAAGGAACCGAGATGCCCTTCAACAGATGACTGGATTAAGAAGCTGTGGTCCATATATACAATGGAATATTACTCAGCTATCAGAAAGAACGAATTCTCAGCATTTGCTGCAACATGGATGGCACTGGAGGAGATAATGCTAAGTGAAATAAGTCAAGCAGAGAAAGACAATTATCATATGATTTCTCTCATCTATGGAACATAAGAACTAGGAAGATCAGTAGGGGAAGAAAGGGATAAAGAAAGAGGGGTAATCAGAAGGGGGAATGAAGCATGAGAGACTATGGACTCTGAGAAACAAACTGAGGGCTTCGGGGGGGGGTGGGGGAATGGGATAGGCTGGTGATGGGTAGTAAGGAGGGCATGTATTGCATGGTGCACTGGGTGTTATATGCAACTAATGAATCATCGAACTTTGCATCAAAAACCAGGGATGTACTGTATGGTGACTAACATAATAAAAAAAACAATAAAAAAATGGGATATTAATAACAGCTAACCATGTAATGCTGTTGGAGAAAATGAACCCTGTAAAATTGCCCTGTAAATTATGAGGTACTCTAAAATTATTAGGTGTAAAATTGTCATAAATGTACTCAAAACAGAGCATAAATTGAAAAATACCAAGTTGAAAAAAAAACCAACTCTGCACAAAGCTCATGACATGCAAAATTCAAAATGAAATCCTATATCCAAGAACAACAAAAAAAGATATATTTAATATTTTGTTTTTGGAAATCAATCCAACCTCTGCATTTTACTTGTTAGAGTAAATATTGACATTCTGTACTATAATATATTACACTGGAACTTTTGTTCCACCACTTATTATTTTCCTTATAAAATTGTGGCTTTTCCCATAGAATCCAAAGTTTCTGATGGGTTTAGGTCCACACTTGGTATACTGGTTCTTAAATTTTATTAAATGTCAAAAGAAGTACTCACAACATCTACCTTGAGTGTTAGGCTATTATAAAGCAGTTATTAAGATTCTTTTGGAAATACCATTAATATTGGACATTGAACACGTCAAATATCTAGTATTTTCTTTATTATCAGTTTTTAAAGTTAATGCTGTAATTAAAGTCTCTTGATTACACTTTATATACTACATTATTTCTACTCAGTTGCATTACGGTTTTTTTTAAGATTTTATTTATTTATTTGACAGAGAGAGAGTACAAGCAGGGGGAGTGGCAGGCTCTCCACTGAGCAGGGAGCCCCATGTTGGGCTTGATCCCAGGATCCTGGGATCATGATCTGAGCTGAAGGCAGATGCTTAACTGACCTGAGCCACCCAGGCGCCCCTCAGTTGCATTACGTTAAGATAAATTTTTTTTTTCTTAAAGTCCCATACTAAGTACAAATAAGTGCCTATTTAATTTATATTTTCTGAAATGTGGTCTATAGACTCTTTTCTTAATTCTGACTCTACTGAAGAAAATGGTTCTAAATATATGAAGATTTATAAAAGTATTGTGAAAAAATGTAGGGGTATTAATGTAACATGTAAGTATTTGTAAATGTAAATTTTTCTGCATTTACTTCAATTTTTGTCTAGATATTGGATCACAGCCTTCTGTTATATGTATATATGTGTGTGTATACATATATATGTATATATATGTATAAACTAGTATTTTCTTTATTATCAGTTTAGTTCTAACCTACTATCATTATGCTTAAAGTGAGTTTCTTGTAGACAACAAAGAGGTGGGTCCTTTATTAAATCTGATCTAACAGTCACTGCCTTTTAATTGGGGTGTTTAGTCTGTTAAAATTTAGTTATCAATATTGTTGGGCTTAACGATCATTTTGTAATTTGTTTTGTTTTCCTTTCAGTTTTTTGCTGTTGTTCTTTCCTTCTTTCTTATTTTCTTAGGGGTGTTAATAAATATTTTTAATGTTCCATTTTAATGCTTCTGCTGACTTTTTAGCTAACATATTGGCATTATTTTAATGACTGTTTCAGAATGATAATATGTATCCTTAACTTACCACAGTATAAGAATCAATTTGCACCACGTATAGTAAAATATAAGAATGTTGCAACAGATAGTTTCAATTACTTTCTGGACTTTGTGCTATTGTTACTTTACATAATATGTAGGGATATAATAATAAATCACATAATACATGTTATAGTTTTTTTTTCTAATAGTCATATATCCTTTAAAGAAATTAAGGGAAGAAAAAAATTATATTTAACATTTTCAGTGTACTTTCTTTCTGTAGATATAAGTTTCCATCCTATGTTTCCTTGGTGTTATTCCAGCTTAAAGAATTTTCCATAGTATTTCTTGTAATTCAAGTGAGATTACTGATAATGAATCATTTAAGCTTTTGTCACTGAAACTTTCATCTGCCAACCTGCCATCAAATTTATCCAGAAAATTTGTCATTTTAGATATTATATTTTATAGTTCTAAAATTTCCATTTTGTTCTTATAGTTTCCATTTCTATTCTGGGCTTTCACATAATTCCTCCCATTATAAACATATATTCCTTTAAGTCTTTGAACGTATTCGGAACAGGACTCAAAATCCAAACTCTGTCTTGGTTGTGGTGGGCAGCAGTTGAAACTGTTCTCAACTCCTTCAGTTTTCCATCTGTTACCTTACACTGAGAACTCTGGACCTTCCCTGATTAATTTATAGTTCATGGGTGACCAGAGATGCTGAGCAGAGTTTATTGGTAGATTCGCAGAGTTTTGTGGCAACTTCCTTTCCAAAACTGACCTTTATTTTCCAGGTTCTCTGACTGAAATGAATTTCATTGTCTGACTCCTTAAGTGAGCCTGAGACTAGCTGTGCCTGTTTAAATTTGGGGTGTTTAGTTAGATGAAATAATAAATCCCTCATATACTTCTTTTCGTCTTAAACTGGTTTGATTTGATTTTGCATCTACTGCAACTGAAGAAGACCTGATTAATATAAAGGGTTTTGCTAATTAGCAAACCCTCTGGAAATAAAAGTGGAGCCTTTTCAGTGCAGAGTCATAGATTCCAATCCTCTAATTCATGGTAAATTCAGAGTAGGTAGAAACACTGTACCTTCACCAGGTTAAGGGGAAAAATGTAACTGATTATTTGCTCAATTTCTGGGGTTTTTTGTTTGCTTGTTTTGGTTCATTGTTTTTGCTAGATTGTGGTGAGATTCTTTTTTTTTTTTTTTTAAAGATTTTATTTATTTATTTGACAGAAATAGCAAGAAAGGGAACACAAGCAAGGGGAGTGGGAGAAGGAGAAGCAGGCTTCCCGCTGAGCAGGGAGCCCAATGCGGGGCTGGATCCCAGGACACTGGGATCATGACCTGAGCCGAAGGCAGATGCTCAATGACTGAGCCACCCAGGCGCCACAGTGGTGAGATTCTTGACCGCAGCAGAAACATCTTATTTGCTTCTGTATTCCTATTGAATAGCATGGAGCGCTTGACAAATATTTGTTGAATGACTAAATTTTGACATTTGTATTTAGCAAATAAGTTGCAAATTATTATCTAACCAAGCAGTTATTAAGTCAGAAATGTATTAACCTATTCTCTATACTAAAGCTGAAATAATCTATTAAAGAATTAAAGTAAGACATTTCATAGAGGACTTAAACCACCCACTGGTTTCCCAATATACTCAAGATAAAAATGTAACATTGCCAAGGTCTAGAAAATTTATTGTGTTCTGGCCCTTTCCTCTCTAATCTCATTTCTTATTGCTCTCACTTTTTCATCATGCTCCAACATATTGGCCTTCTTTCTGCTTCAAGATCTTATAGTCTCTAAGTTTATTCTGACTCAGAGCTTTTCACTTGCCATTCTCACCTCCTAGAATATTTTTCCCACACCTTTTCATATAGCTGATTCCTCATCATTCACATCTCAAAATCTGACCTTTGCAGAGAACCTTCCCTGGATCTCTCAACTTCATAGAGTACAAATGCATGAACACTCACCTACCACACGTAAACTCTATTTAGTGCATTCCTTTATTTTTATAATTTATAGTATTACTAATTTATGAGGTCATCTTGATTATTTTTTAATGGCCTTTCTCATGTCATAAAATAAAATTTCCATAAAAGCAGAGATCTTTTCTTCCTGTTCACCCTTATATCTCCAGTGCCTGTAACAGTGCTTGCTGGGTGCATGAAGAATAAAATAAAATTTGATGAATAAATGAATTTAATTATAACAATCAAATCAAGGGTGGTTGTAAATAATCTGATTTTAAAATGGTCAATGTACCAGAAAAATAAGCGAAAACAGTTATTGGGGAATCATGAAATGAAACTCTTTTTTCTCTGGTTCTGTATGGCCAGGAATTAGGTTGAGCCACAAAAATTTAGCCATCATGTAAGAAAAATTGCAAAGGACCAGTCTGAGTTGTTTTATTGCTCTTTTTGAAGTAGAATTTATACATAAAAATGAGAACCATTAAAGTTAATGCTCTCACACAGCTTGGTCGTATTGATTTTTTTTCCACAATTGATCTCCTTCATTTTGGGCATTTATTATATACTAGATATTCATATAGGGGCAGACATTAACCTCTGTGTTCACTGTGATCATTTTTATTGTTCATTTTTTTATACTGCTGCTCCAAGCACACCCACATGAATGCTTTTGCTGATTTTTACTGTAAACCTGCCATTTCCTCCAATGAAGACCTCTTTTCAGCACATCTGTTCATAAAACAGGATAGCCAGTGTGCAGCACTGTTTGCACATTTATTCTACTTATTATACAAGTGTGTGTGGAGATGGCATATACATAAAGGTTTTAGTAGTGTTATGCAGGAATCAAGGCAAGTATAGTTCACGGACTCTTTCTTCTACCTTCTTTGCAGACTTTCCAATTCCGGAGAGAGATTCTCTTTTATATGGAGGTGACTTGTGAACAAACTTGATCAGTTATCACAAAAAAGCACCATGTTTTCTCCATGTATTCTGGTCCCCTTCTAGGGGATGTCTATGTCTGCATCTTCACATCTTTCGGGAAATACTGCTGTTTCCGTATGTTCCACTGCTTGCTTTCTCTGAGCATTACCATGTGCTGTTGCTGCCTCCACTGTCACACGTGCTTCTGTCAGCGCCACAGCCACCACAGCCCCCAACACGACAGAACTACACTATTTCAGACAGAGGCAGGATTGATTTTATCCTTTTTTGTGGCCCTTTTTCGCCACAGAGAAGTCTGTGTCTTCCGAAATTTCCTGGCGAGTTAGCTGCTTTTGATTTCGCTTAAGGTTCCTGATACTCACCTCTATTCAGACTGTTGCACAAATCCATAATGGGAATCTATGCCCAAGTAACAATTATGTAATAACTGCACTCCTCCTCTGACAACTAAGCCCTCCCTACTGAACCATGCATGTCTGTCTGACTCAATGCCAGCTAGTAACACAGAGCATTAGACATGTGCTTTTTGTCTTTTTATCTCAGCTCAATCCTATAAGGCAGATGCTGTCATCTCCAGGAGAGCAGAGATTTTTGTTTGTTTTTGTCCCCTGCTGTACTCCCAGCACCTAGAACAGAGTCTGGAACAGGGTAATTATTCAATAAATATTTGTTAGATGAATGAATCTTCATTTCTTCCATGAGAAAATTGAGGTTTAGCAAGGTAAAGTAATTTGATCAAGGATGTGGCAGCATCAGGATTTGAATTCAGGCATATCTGGCATTGAAATCCTTACTCAGAACCTTCTGAAGATTGGTTGGTCTCAGGCAGAGATTTCTGTCAGACCCACATCACCAGACACACACGTGTCTAAATCTCAGCATGGAATTGGACCAGGCTCTAGCGAAAACTGTGCTAGTACTCATTTTGTGAGGAAAATAGAAAAGTTCATATGGAGCTGAATATTTTTAAAAAACGAAATATTAACACCTAACAAGAGTAAATGGATTGTTTAACCATTCTTAAGCATACCCTCCCTCCTTCCAGCCTAAGTTCCTGTTCACTGTTAGTCTGGGCTCAAAAACTGTCATCACTTTTTTTGTCACCAGTTCCACTAATCCCTCACCTGAACAGCCCTTACTTTCCTCCTACCCAACTGTTCCCATCCTCAATGATCAACTCCAAAAGAATCATGCTAGTACAATTTTGACTTCCTTGGTG
Source organism: Ailuropoda melanoleuca (assembly GCF_002007445.2). Lineage (NCBI taxonomy): Eukaryota > Metazoa > Chordata > Mammalia > Carnivora > Ursidae > Ailuropoda > Ailuropoda melanoleuca. The sequence goes on along the minus strand of NC_048220.1, from coordinate 96,712,575 downwards.
CGAAGTTAGCTCTTGCTTCTCCTTGAGCTTAGTCTTTGTTTCTCTAGCGTTACTGTGAAATTGCTGAATAATCAGCAGCTTTTCATATTAATTGAGTAAACTGAATAGCTCAAATTGAGTAGAATTTATTGTATTGCTTGTTTGTTAATTATATGCTACTTTGAATTTCATTCGTGCACATGTCTTCTCTCTACAACTGAATCTCAGGAAATTTGAGGAGAGGGTGTGTGTCCTTTTTTTGCGTCACACTGCACACAGAGCAGAGACTATTGTAGACACTAAACTTTTGCTAGTCCTAAACTGATGAGCAGATCTGGTGATTACAGCTGGACAGGGTCTTGAAAAAGGGCACTGCTGTCTTTGGCATCACTATGCTTACCTTACACTCCATTGTGTTGATCCTCAAGGTTTACATAACTCAAAACCAGAGTATAAGATCCCCAATTAGAGAGTTTTGTACGTAAATGTTTTTACACACTAGAGACTTTCATTTCTGATGCAAACTTCAATTGTTCCGTTGTCCGTAGATTTTCCAAAGTACTTGAGAAGTTCATTAATGACAGGCAGAGATTTTGTCCAGAGAAATCCAGGTACTGATAGTTTTCTCCCTGGATGAGGATTTGGTCTGATTTGGTTGATCTAGAAGAGCTTAGAAATGTGTCAACAGTCTCTTAAATGGAAGTAGCAGACAGTTAATTTAAGTTCTTCCTCAAGGGTGATAAAACTCACCACAAACTGGGTTTTTCTCAAGTCTAATGAGACCTTATTCTGGAAGAATTGCCATCAACGTCTCAATCTTCCACGAGGGATGCAGGTGCCCAGTGGAAGCTGGGATGAAATATACTGCCGCTACATGTGCAATCAACCTATTGTCCCTTGCATATTTTCAATAAAAGCATGAGTTCTTTGTCCTAGATTATCAGGGTAATTCCCTATTTTCTAACTCTTTTCTGTTTTAAGCATAGTCAAAAATGAGAAAAAAGATATCCCTAAATTCCTATAAGATGTTACCTTAACTGGGGCTTTGTATTTATGAAGACATTTTTGAAGTTACAATTCTTGGCTGCTGGAAAACACCTTAATCTCAAATTGCATCATCTCAAGACAGCCTAATAATCAGCCAGCTCATCAATGCCAGCTCTGAAATAACAGACTTGGAGGCAGACAAAAACATGTTATCCCAAACAGATCACCGTAGACAGGACTCAGGAGAAGAAACACAGATTAAAAAATAAATAACAATTGCAAAAGTACACAAAGATGGTAAAGCATACTTTTAGAATTCAGCAGGACACTGCACATTCAGATTTATAAGCATTCAATTCGTGACTATCTTCTAGAATAAAATATACAGGGCTTATAACCTGTCTTAAACCTCATGTATGTGTTAAAAGTACTGCAGTTTACAAATATATTTTACATATGCCATTTAATTTGATCTTCCCAACTAATGTGTAAACCTGGTAGAATTATATCTGTGTCAAGATGTGGAAATTGAAATATGAAGAGCTGAACTTGGCACAGAGTGTCTGGTTTGAGTTTTGGCTCTACCCAGAGACCTCCTCTAATTATTAAGTGAAGTCAAGTAACCTAATCTCACTGAGCTGTAGATTCCTTATATATTAAACAAGGGCAAGTTCTACGTGCCTAATTGTTTCAAGGAATAAATTAAGTGTGCAGAGTGCTTCCTAAGCATAATGTTTGGTACATAGTATGTGACCTGATATTATTGGCATTTTCAAGGTTACTAAGCTAATAAATCACAGTCAAGCCCAAGACATCAATACTTATTGAGAAGCAAATAGTCAAGATATTTAAACTCAGTATAAGATGATCTGTCCATTTACCCTTGACAACTTTTTGAAACTGATGACAGTGACTCCCACTATGAGGGTGATGCTATAACTGGCCCCTTGGCATTTTCAGTGTATTTGATATTTTCATAAAGGCTTCCTAGCAGTCATTCTTTTTTTTTTCTTCACAAGAATCCTGTGTCGTCAAGACAGATTGTATACCAATTTTCCAAACAATTCAGGAAATTAAAATCCAGACCCATCAGGTTCTCTGTCTGTGGTACTCAGTGGCTCAGTAATATGCCCGAATGATATACTTTTGTTCTAAAGGGGCCATGGGGCTTTTTCGCAGTGCCTCTTCAAATCTGAAATTGGGATTCAATGGAATGACTTTCCTTATCTTTCTCTTCCCTGAAGGGAAGTATTTTGGATTCATATTTTAAAGAGGATTTCATCCCCTTTCTTCCAACCTGATGAGAATCCTGGACCAAGCCACAGTTCTTCTCTTGGGCTCCCACAATAGACAGCTAAATGAACTTTGCTGTTTTCACTCTTATTCCCCTCCAATTCATCCATCATGTGCAAAGTGACTACTTCTAAGGTTACATCACACAATGTCTTCATCCTCTAATGACTTTCCATGCTCTTAGGAAAGAAAGAGTTACAAATTCCCACTGTGACCCTAAGGGCCCTCAGTTCCGGCTGCTGGGCACTTTCCCTTATGTCAGGCTACTCTCTCACCTGCCCATCAAGCTCCTGTCATGCAGGATGACTTTCACTTTCTTAAACCCAGCATGTTCTTTCCCATCTCAGTCTTTGCAAATGCTGTTCCTTCTCCTAAAATTCATATTCTCTTAGCATCACCTGCCCATGCATATTGATATGGCTGGTTCTTCCCACTCTTTCAACTTTGGCAAAAATGTCCCTTCCATCGAGTGGCTGTCACTGACCTCCCTGACTATGGTCCTGTATGGTATTCTCTCACACCGCTTCTACTACATTTAGCATAAGTTATGGCACTCCATCTGTATTCATTATCACGCCTCCCCCATTAGACAGAAAATCCTTTGAGAGCAAGGGCTGGGTTTTTTGTTCATCAATGTATCTCTAACACATATAACAGTACTTTTTGCTGTAGCTCATCAAAATATAATTATTACATGAATGCATAAATCAATATATACTTCTTGTTTGTTAGGCCATATATTCTCAGGCCCCAAAGAGCATTTTTAAAGAGCTGATTTCCAACTAGTGTGCCATAAATTGCAGATGTGCCCAAATCTCTCCCACCTCAACCCTGGAGTGGCCCTGAGAGGGAGCTAAAACCTTTAAGCTATTAGCTTTCAACCTGTCCTGCCAGTAGCCTGCCCATTTGCCTCAGCAGGTTACACAAATACTATCAATTCCTGTGTGTGCCAGGAAGTAGAAAGCTTACCTTAAATGTGGATGCAGATGAAGGTAGAGGAAAGCAGGTGAGTGTAGAGGTTTGGTACTGAGGTAATCTTCCTTCCAACTCCCAAATGCTGCCCAGTCCCCACATTCACCCTGAGAATTAGAGCAGTCATAATCTTATCAGCTTTATAAAATGAAGCTTCTGGTTCAAATTTACTCCTTAGATTTTTTTTTCATACAAATTCTTAAATGATGTTTAAAAAATATTATTAAAGGGGCCTCATTTTACAAATAAGGGAACTTAGACAAGCAATCCTCTGTGCTGGCCTGTCTTTATTCCTTATTTCCTCTCAGAAAGGCTTGATAAAGCAAGGGTTCTCAATCTAAAAGGCTACATCTAAAATCTAAGACTTTGTTGGGGAACTTTAAAAAACTCCCATGCTAGGCAACACCTTACACTGATGAAATCAGAATCTTTGGAAGTAGGACTGAGGCATGAAGATATTAAAAATAAGAAAACACTTGTCAAGATTAGTTATAATAATAAATATACTTAATTTCTAACCCTTCACCTCATCAGTGACTGGTTTCAGAGACAATGCGAAAAATAACAGTAAAACTAAGAAAATACAAACAGCATTTTAACTGGCCTAAAGGCTTTTTTAAGGAAAATATTTTTAAAAATTAGAAAAGTGGTAATTTTCTTTTGACAGTGGAAGAGCTCTGTAATTGAGAATAGATTTCTGGAAAAAGAACATACCTGCCAAGCTTACCAATTTGTTGCATAATTGGAGATGACTGCTAACCTCCTTCTTTGAAGGCAACATTTAGTTTTGTCATGTTTGGTAATGGGAAATTGGCATATTGCATAGGATAGAGTACATGATGCCAATTTCAGATGCATGGGAAATGTTGCTTAATCCTATTAGTGTAAGTTATATGTGGCTGTTTTCAGCCTGAGTGTTGTGATCCTCAGTGAGGCTCTGTTACAGGTGTGTCCCCTCCACCAAGCAGGGTGATTAGCAATATGGCAATTTCCTTCTAGAACAGTTCACCTCTAGGGACAAGAATAGTCCTTTGTGGGGTTGTCGTAAGGTTCAAATGTGAAAATATAAAAAGCATTTAAGCACAATTCTTGGCAAGCAACATGCTCACCAAATGGTATCATTCTTATAGGTTATTATTCTTAAAATTGTGTTGATTCTCTTGTTGCTACTAATAATTTAGAAGTCAAGAGGTCTGAAAATGCCCTGGTAGCACACTGAGAATTCCTGTAGCCTGTTCTCAGTTCCTGGCACAGTGTTTGCTGTTTGCTATTCTTACACACAAACTGATACTGTACATTCAAGAATTTATTAAATGACAGACAAGAAAACCAAATGCAGGATTCCACCTAATTGCCTAATTGGTTGAAATCCTGACCATTTCATCAAATTTTCAGGTTCTTATGAGGAAAGTACCAGAAATTTTATAGACATTATATTCTTACTGTCAACACTGAAAAATTTTTTGGATCTCTCTTCAGTGACATTAAAGATTCCACTGAAGTAAGAAGATGAGGAGTTAGGGGGTATATCATACTTAGAAGAGATGATATAAGGTCAGTACAGGCCCATTTTAATTTATTTTTTTTAAAGATTTTATTTATTTATTTGACAGAGAGAGACAGCCAGTGAGAGAGGGAACACAAGCAGGGGGAGTGGGAGAGGAAGAAGCAGGCTCCCAGCGGAGAAGCCAGATGTAGGACTCAATCCCAGAACTCCGGGATCACGCCCTGAGCCGAAGGCAGACGCTCAACGACTATGCCACCCAGGCGCCCCAGGACAGGCCCATTTTAAATTGCATATCGTAAAACACCATTATCACCCTGCTACACTCAGGACCTGAGATTAAATGGATAACACAAGAGTCGGGGACACAATGGTTAAGTTGTTTAACGGCATTTAACTACCCTCACTGCCTGGACACGTACACAGATAAGGCATACATATGAACGTCTATATAATAAAAGTGTGTTAAACCAATACATCAACAAAAGAGCAATGATTAAATCATATCATTCTGTGCAGTGGTCTAATCATTAGGAAGATGTAGGGAGAATCTGTGGGGAAAATGTTTCCTTGAAATTGGACTGTCTAACTCTAAATTACGTAATGCACTTTCGAATACTAAATTCATCACACTGAGTTTTCAATCAGGAGCTAGAGGTATGAGTTTTGTAGTCACCTCAACTCTACTCCCTCACTTCTAAGCAGGGGCACATCTCTCTCACAGATCTGCTTTCTTCCTCTTTCATCTTTATCTTTCTTTCCTTCCAAATGATGGGACACCTGGCTGTGGGCAGAGGACCAGCCAACAGTCTTACGAGCAATAGTTATGTTGTCTGTCCAGCCAGTGATCCCCTTAACTGCCCCTTATCGAAGCTGGTTTCCCCAATGGCCATGTTATATGATGTGACCCCATCATTTAGGATGAGGTAAAGAGGTGGAGAGAAGAAAAGAAAGTAGAGCATGATGTCTCCTCATCATTTAGGTTTCCACTAACATGTCTCTCCCTTGTGAAAGTCTTTCCTGACCATCCAAGTTAGATGAGCACCTCTCGGTCACTCTCAGTTTGACATCCTCCTGTTTGACCTCCTTTGTGTCACTTATCAGTATATGGAATAATCTGGCTCTTGTTTAGACGTCTATTACTGATCTCTCCCCTCTGACGATAACTCCGCAGGCAGGCACCTTTATTCCCTTGTTCTCTATGCCTTTGGAGAATAGTACCTGACACATGTGGACACTCAAATGCTGAATGAGTTCATGAAAAGGATGACAGACCTGATTGTTTTCAGGTCAGAAGCTATAGGCCAATATTTCTTTGTCCATTTGGAATAACTGTACTTGACCCCATAGGGATAATTCAATTAAAACTGACAAAAGTTAAGTTCATCCAAAGGTCTTCTCCCCTTTTCCCCAAATCATGCTCCTCTTCATCATTTTCTCTCTCAGTAAAAGATAGCACTCAGAATACAAAAATGATTTTCTAAAATAATTTAACTCAATCTCTAATGACTACAAGCATTCTGCCGTTTTCGTTCCCAAATCCCATAGTTAAAAAGAAACATGACTTAATTCTCTAATTCTGAACAAGGAAGAGAGTCTAGAGAAGAAAAGGATTCATCTCAACTTAAATTTTGCAGATGCTTGTTAATGAGTAACATTGATCCTTTAAATAAACTCTCTCCTAAAAAAAATAATTTAAAAAAAAGGATAAAACTGAGGGAAAACAAAAAAAAAGAAATTAGAGAGAAGGAATCAGTGTAAAGGGAAAGGGAAATTTTAAAAAGTATTGATATTACTAAGGAAAATTCACAAATTTAGCAAAATAAATAAATAAATAAACAAACAAACTCACTCTCTCCTTTAGGATACAAGCTAGTTACAGTGCAGCAGACTAATTCAGTCATCATTTAAGCTAACCTTTTTTGAGGCCTATCTTGTGCAGAGAACTATTCCAAATAGGATATGCAAAAAGAACAAAGATGCATTTTTCCTCCAGGAGCTTTTAATCTAATCATGCATTCTGGATGAGCACAAAATAGTTACAAAAGAATAGGGTTCAGTGCAAAAATATACGGAACATAAAAGGACCTATGGACGTCTATAGGGACAAGAGCTCAGTTTTGGTGCTCTAGGATCGCCTACATGTATTTCTGAACTCATGTTTGCCTCTGAGCAAGATTATGTACTAGGCCCTGGGTGGATAAAACAGAATCAGTCTCATGGACCTTATTATTTAGTAGAGGAGACTAACAAGTAGAGAGAGAAACAGGTACAGACTGCAGTAAATGCTATGGTAGAAAAGAATAGGGTAGTATGAGAAAAATATCTTAGGAGACCTACACTAAGTGGGAGGCAGGGTTAAGGGGTCTTGAAAAGCTTGTCTGAAGATACGACAGTTAAAACTTAGACCTAAGGCAAGGGAATTGACCCAGTCAGGAAGGGGATGGACACAATACAGGCAGAGGGAAGTAATCACCTTGGCACGTTAGAAGAAATGAAAGAAAGTCACATAACCAGAAAAAGGAGAGGAGAGTAGTTTGAGGTAAGTTTGGAAATGTTGGCTGATCAGGCAAAGCTTTGCAGGGTATTGTAAAGAGTTTGTCCAGTTAAGTAACATTGAAAATTAATTAGGTATATCATAACTTCTCTTTTATTTAGATCTTAGTCAATTAATAACTACTGACAGAGCACAGTACCAGGCACTGCTTCCCGGCAAGCTGACAAGAGTAGACCTCAGAGGAGTGTGGTTGAAACAGACTATCTGTGGTTACGGAAGATCCAGGGGCTTGGCAGAGAACACAGTGCCTTCACTCATAAACCCAGTCCTCATCCTTGGTCTCATTAAGAGTATCCAGAGATATGAATAGCCTAAACTATTCTCTGCTCGTTATTAGTAAAAGGAAATTACAAAAGAGAAAAAGAATGCTGTCATCAGAAGAAACTCCTTTAATCTAGTTATACTAGATAATGTTTTACATCTGCTTCTGTGGTGTCCCAAAGGGAGGCCTTTTATTATTAGCATTGCCAGAGTTGTGCTAAGTCTGCTGTATGCCAAATGCTTTGGAAGATCCCACTGACATCCATGGCTGTTGTGATATTTGGAAATTATAACCAGTGATAAGACGTCAGGAGTCCCACCTGCTCCAACGAGTAGGAAGAGGCTAAAATATACTTTGAGGATAATAAGTTTAAAGAAAAACGTGCAGCTCTTCTTTGATGCCCTGAGAGTGGGGAGGGAAAATTCTGAACATTTGTATAGCTAGCCATTTCCTCTTTGGTCTGGGATGTTATAAAGACTTGGGAGAGCAAAGCGTGATTTAGATTTCTCTTGCCTGCTGGAATCTTTAATCTTTCTAAAAATGTCACTTATTTGATTTTTCTAATTGAAGTAAAATTGAGGTATAATACTGTATAACATTATCATAGTTTCAGGTGTACAATGTAATGATTTGATATTTACATATACTGTGAAATGATCACCACAATAAGTCTAGCCAATATCTGTCACCATACATAGTTAAAATTTTTTTGTTCTTGTCTTGGGTACTTTTAAGATTTACTCTCTTAGAAACTTTAAAATATATAATAGTGTTATTAACGATAGTCACCATGTTATACTTTAGATCCCCATGACTTATTTATTTTACAACTGGAAATTTGTACCTTTTGATGCTCTTTAACTATTTTCCCCCCACATCCATACAGGTGCTTACTGGTAAGCACCAATCTGTGTCCCGGATCTATGAGCTCAGTTACCTATTTACTTTAGATTCCACATATAAGTGAGATCATATGGTATTTATCTTCCTCTGTCTGACTTATTTCACTTGGCATAATGCCCTCAAGGTCCATCCATGCTGTCACATCTGGTAGCCTGCTGGAATCTTGGCAGAGCTTTTCCAACTTTAATGTGCATGTGCATGTGACTCATCTGGGTACCTTAAGATGCAGATTTTTGCTTCAGGAAGTTACAGGTGGGGCATGACATTTTTTATTTCTAACAAGCTCCTAGGGATACAGGAGGTGCTGATCCATGAGCCAAAATTTGTAAGAAGCTATATAATTGATTCTGGAATGAGGGTGATGCAGAGCTGTTGAGAGATATTGGTAAGGTAGCTGTGTTCTAAATGTATTTTCCTACTTAGGAGTCTTGGACCCCTGAATGCCCCTAATGGGTGTTTTCCTCCTGTGTGTTTTCACTTCTTGTTTTCGCTTTCAAATGCAAATACTTTATGAATTGAAATACATCAACGTTCACTGAATTCTGTTGACTTTATTTCCTAATATCTGTACCACAGCCTCTTAAATGTTTACATCCTTTTTTCACACCCTTAGCATCTTGTTATGTTTTTCCCCACCCCCCCCACCTGGATTGCTCAAAGAGCATCTTACCTAGACATTTTGCCTCTTGTCTCCATCATGACTTTACATATAGGAGGCAGATCTTTCTTCTAAAATGCAAATCCTATGTAATGACCTATCCTCAAATCTTTCAATGGCTCCATATTGCCCTCAGGATAAAATTCAGCAGGATTCTGAGAGGGATTTTTCATGAAAACAGACCACAGATATTAAATATGTGCATAAGCTAAATAATGGATGCAGCCTCCGTTTTACTTTCCAGATCACCCAGGAATCATCCCTGTAGCACACCCTAACTGGAGACATACAAGAAAGTGAATATGGGAAAATGTAGTTCAGTCTAGTCATTGACACATTACAGTCATCATATTGGGTTTGTTTTTTAAAAAAACAAGCTCATAGGGCCATGTTCCTTTTTCTCAGAATATTCATCTTAGAATTTGGAAATATATTTCTTCTTCACTAGGCATTAAGTCTCATTAAGGCAGAAGATATATTTGATTCTGCTCCCACTATATTCATAGTGACCAGTAGAAGACTTCACACTAAAAGACACTCACATATTTATTGAATAATGAATGGATGAATGCATGGATGAATAAAATGCAACAAAATTATAGGAATAAAATATATTTCGTTTATGTCAGATTTCTGAAATGAAGAGCCCCGGGGGCATGGGATATTTGCAATCATATTCAAAAAGAATTCTTTTTAGTTGTAAGCTAATTTCAGCCAATATGGTATAGCAGAGATCATATTTACCTTTCCCCCAAAACATTTAAAAATGATCACATAAATGTATGGAACAACAGTTTTCAGGACACTGAATATCAGGCAACAAGGAACAGTAATCCTTAGAAACAAGACACTAGTTAGGTAAGCCCCATGATTACCTCAGCTTATTTCCTTGTGAGAGTTTCTAGACCGTGGTGAGGTGGGAGAACCACACAGATTCCCACAGTTGAGGGGACAGAGCTGAAAGTCCAAGGAAAGTCCAAGACAGAGTTCACAGGACTGAATACCACAGAGGAGAAAACCGTACAGAGAGATAACTGCAGAGATTTGCAGTGTCTCCATACAGTGTACAGGAGAGTACTGATCAGAGCATGAGTATGAGAAAATTTCCTGATGAGAGGAAGAACCACCCAAAAGGACTAAAGATTAAAGTGCTTAGAATACACACAGGGCTGGGAGTAGTAACAGAACTGACAGATTTTAGAAATAGCAGATAGAACTTTAAAACAGTAATTACAATGTATACTTTCAAAAAGTTAAGTGGAGACCAAGAAGATATAAGAACCAATCAAATTAAACTCCCAGGGAAGAAAACAAAAATGACTAAGGTGAAAAATACATTGAACTGATTTAATGGCTGATAAATATTTCAGTACAGGTTAGGGAACTTGAAGAGGCATCAATGGAACCTATATAGAATGAAACAGAGTAAGAATAAAGAAAAGAAAAGGAATGAAAAGAGTAGCATTAGACAGTGGGACAATTTAAAGCAACCTACGGTACATGTAATTAGAGTATCTGAAAAAGGGGAAGAGAAAAATTATATCAAGGAACAATGACTCCAAGCTTTCTAAATTTGACAGAGGCTATGAACCTTTAGGTCTAAGAAACTAAAAATCTCAATCACAAGGAACATGAAGAAAACTATACTGAGACACATCATAATCAAATTGCTTAAAGCCAGTAATAGAGAAGATCTATGCACAAGGGAGAAAAATTAAAGATAATGGTGTACTTCTTACCAGAAAGAGTGCAATCATGCAAGTGAAAAGACATCTTAAAAAGTACTGGAAGTAAAAAGTATCAGTTGAGAAATCAATATTCAATGAAACTATTTTAAAAATGAAGATGAAATAAAAAGGATTATAAGGGAACAGTAAGAATCATTGTGTATCAACAAATTAGGTAACAGAGAAAATAGACAAATTCTTAGAAAGACACAAGCTACTGAAATATACTAAAAAATGGAATCTGAATAAATCTATAATAAGAAAAGGGATTGAATAGTAATAAAAAAATTTTTTTTCACAAAGAAAAGCCCAGGACCATATGGCTTAAATGATAAATTCTACCAAATATTGAAAGACGAGTTAACACCAGTCCTTTGCAAACTTCTCATCTCTCTCTCTCTCTCTCTCTCTCTCTCTATCTATCTATATATATAATTAGGGGGAGTGTTTCCTCTCTATCTATCTATCTATCTATCTATCTATCTATCTATATATATATATAATTAGGGGGAGTGTTTCCTCTCTCTCTATCTATCTATCTATATATATATAGATATATATCTATATCTATATCTATCTATCTATAGATAGATAGATAGATGAGAGAGAGAGAGGAAACACTCCCCCTAATTTATGAGGACAATACTACTCTGGCACCAAGACATTAAAAGAAAACTACAGACTAATATCCCTTATGAATAGAGACTCAAAATCCTCAACAAATAACAGAAAAGAGAATCCAGCAGTACAAAAAAAAAAGATTATAACCATTACCAAATGAAATTTATCCCAGAAATGCAAGATTGGTTCAACATATGAAAATGAATCAATGTAATACAGTTTATTAATAGAATAAAGGATAAAGGATAAACACCATGTGATCATTTCATTTGATGCAGAATAAACATTTGAAAAAAATCCAAACCCCTTTCCTGATAAAATCATTCAACAAACTAGGAATAGGAGTGAACTTCTCAACCTGATAAAGGGCACTATGGAATAACCGATAGAGAGCATCATGCTTAAAGGTGGAAGACTGAAAGTTTCCCCCCTTATATCAGGAACACGACAAGGAAGCTCACTCTTACATCTTCCACTTAACATTGCAGTGGAAGTTCTAGTCAGCATAATTAGGAAAAATAAAGAAATGAAAGGCGTCCAGATTGGAAAGGAGGAAGTAAAATGATCTCCATTTGCAAAAGGTCTTACATGCATAGTCCTAAGGAATAAACACACACACACACACACACACACACACACACACAACTATTAGAGGTAATAAACAAGTTCAGCAAGTTTATAGAATACAGGATAAATATGCAATAATCAATTGCATATCTATATACTACGAATAAGCTCTCTGAAACTAAAATTATGAAGTAATTCAATTTATACTATAATCAAAAAGCAAAAAATACTCAGGAATAAATTCAATTAAAGATGTGAAGACTTGCACACTTAAAACTACAAAACATCATTGAATATTATTAAAGAAAAACTAAACAAATGGAAAGACATCCCATGTTCATAGATCGGAAGACAATATTGTTACAATGCCAACATTCCCCAAATTATAGATTCAATTCAATCCTTATCAAAGTCTCAGCAGTTTTTTTGCAGAAATTGACAAACTGATTTGAAGATTTATATGGAAATTTAAGGGATCCATACCAGCCAAACAACCTTGAAAAAGAACAAAGAAGATTCGCACTTTTCAATTTCAAACTTACTATAAAGCTACAGTAATCAAGACTGTAGGGGTACTGGCATAAGGCTAGACATATAAATCAATGGAACAGAAATAAGAGTACAGAAATAACCCATTCATTTATATGCTTTTTGGAAAGGGTATCAAATCAATTCAATTGGGAAAGAATAGTCTTTTCAACAAATCATATTGGGACAACTGGATGGTGGCATGTCAAACAGTTAATTTGGACCTCCCTACCTCACAGCACATTTAAAAATTACATAAAAATGGAACAAAGATCTAAAAGTGAGTGCTAAAACTATAAAAGTCTTGGAAGAAAATATAGACATAAATCTTCATGAACTTGGTATAGGTTATGGTTTCTTAGATAGAAAACTGAAAGCACAAGCAAAGAAAAAAATAGATAAATTTGACTTCATTGATTCGAAACTTTTGTGCTCAGAGTGTACTATTAAGAAAATGAAAAAGCAGGGGTGTCTGGGTGCTTAGTTAGTTGGTTAAGCATCTGCCTTCGGCTCAGATCAAGATCTCATGATCCTGGGATGGAGCCCTGCATTGGGCTCCCTGCTCAGCAGGAAAGTCTGCTTCTTCCTCTCCCTCTGACCCTCCCCTTAGCTTGTGCGCACTGTCTCTCTCTCTCAAATAAATAAATAAACTTTTAAAAAAAAGAGAGAAAATGGAAAAGGAACCCAAAGAATTAGAGAAAATACTTGCAAATCATGTATCTGATAAGAGTCAAATGTCTGGTATTCTTACAACTCAACAACAAAAGGGCAAATAACCTAATTTAAAAAATGGTCAAATAATTTGAGTAGACACTACTCTAAAAATATATAAATGACCAATAAGCATATCAAAAGATGTTCAATATCATTAACCATTACGGAAATGTAATTCCAAACCACAATGAGATACTACTTTATACTTGCTAGGATGGTGAGAGAGAGAGAGAGAAGAAAACGAAAGAAAGAGAAAGAGAGAGAGAAAGGAAGGAAGGAAGGAAGGAAGGAGGAAGGAAGGAAGGAAGGAAGGAAGGAAGGAAACAAGTGTTCGTAGGGATATGGAGAAATTAGAAACTTTATACACTGCTGGTGGTATTATATAATGATAAAGCCCCTGTGAAAAATAGTTTGATACTTCCTCAAAATATTAAACACAGATACACCTATAATGACCCAGCAATTCCACTCTTAGGTACATACCCAATAGGACTAAAAACATACATTGACATAAAAACTTACATAGAAATGTTTATATAAACATTATTTATAATAGCCTAATGAAAAAAATGTCCATGACCTGATGAATGGATAAATAAAATGTAGTATTTTCACTCAATGGTTTATCATTCAGTCATAAAAAGGAATTAAATGCTAATACATGCTATAACAGATTAAACATGAGAACACTAAGTGAAAGAAGCCAGGCATAAAATGTCATATATTATACAATTCCATTTCTATGAAATGTCCAGAATAAGCAAATGTATAGAAGTAGAAAACAGATTACTAATTAGTAGCTTGTAGATTACTGGCATAGGGCTGGGGGGAGGGTATAATGGTCAGTAACTGTCAATAGGAATGGATATTTCTTTAGGTGATATAAGTAGACTGGCATGCAGTACCTCTACCCAATGACCATCAACATTATTAGTGAGGTAGTCTGTGTACCATGAAAGTATATGAATGTGTGCCCATCAATATTTTGTACAAATATTAACATACGATAAACACTGTATGCAAGATGAAGGGGGGGGAAAAGCCAGAGACTGGGAAAAAATACTTGCTTAACATATATCTGATAAAGGACTTACATTTAGAATAGTTCTTTAAGCCGAACAATAAGAAAGCAAACAACACAAATAAAAATACTGGCTTGAACAGACATTTCACCAAAGATACAGTGATGGCAAAAAGACACATGACAAGATTTCAACATCATTAGTCATTAGGAAATTGCAAATTAAAACCATAATGAGATATCTATCCACATCTATTAGAATGGCCAAAATTAGAAAAGATTTTACTATACCAGTTGTAGGTGAGAATGGAGAAGAATTGAAATTCTCATACATAGATATTAAGATTGTAATAGAGAATGTACTTACCTTGGAAAAGACTCTGGAAGCTGTGATAAAGTGTTAAACAGACATCACCATATTATACAACCATTTCACTCCCAGATACAATCCCAAGAGGAAAGAAAATATATGTTCTTGCAAAGATTTATACATGAATGCTCATAGTATTTTTGTTTGCAATAGACAAAACTCAATAAAAACCCCATTTTAAAAACTGGATAGAAAATCTGAATCAACAAATACATGAAAAGATGCTTAATATCAGTAGTCATTAGAGAAATGCAAAAATTAAGCACACAATGGGGAAGGACTACATACCTTTCAGAATGCCTAAAATTAAAAAGACAGACCATGCTAAGTGTTGACAAGGATGTGGAGGATTTGGAACTCATACACTGCTGCTGGGATTATAAAATAGTATAATCACTTTGGAAAATAGTTTACAGTTTCTTTAAAACTGAAACACCCTATTACCATACAATCTAGCCATTCCACTCCACGGTACTTATCCAACAGAAATCAAAGCAAAAGTGCCTATATAGACTTGTACAATGATGTTCATAGAAGCTTTATTTGTAATAGCCCTAAACTGGAAACATTCAAATGTCCATGAATAGCTGACAAATTATGGAATATCCATATAATGAATTCTATTCAGGAATGAAAGGGAATGAACTATTAATACATGAAACGTGAATGAATCTCGATTATGCTAAATGAAAGAAGGCAGGAGAAAAAGAATATATACTGTATGATTCTATGATTACATTTGGAAATGTAAATTAACGTATAGTGACAGAAAGGAGATTAGTGATTGCCTGGGGGAGGAATGCAGGGAGGGGCGGGAAGAAAGGATAGCAAGGGAGCATGAGGCACCTTCTATGGGTGATGAAAACGTTCATTATCTGACTGTGGTGATGGTTTCATGGGTATATATAGACGTCAAAACTTATGAAATTGTACATTTTAAATATGTATAGAGTATTGTATAACAATTATGCCTCAATAAAGCTGTGATTTTTTTGTATCAATTTCATTCTTCCAGGTACCACAAATTTTAAATGATTCTAACTCTGTCATTTGATTCAGTCATAAAACTTCTAAATCAGCATTAGGACTGACACTAAAGGGAACAGATATGCTCAAAACATTCACGACATCTCATTATCCACTGCCTTCAGAATCCAATAAGGTAGCTCCCCACAAGAACAGTCAGCTCCTCTTAGAAGCTTTTGATTCAGTTAAATGATTTTCCCTTTTTTCCCACTGAAATGAGAAGTGAAAACTGGCAAGGATTTGAAAATTGTTAAATGTATTTCTGTAATTCCATTTTCAGTCTTCACGCCAATATGAGGTTCTTTCCCAATTTAAATTTAAATCCAAAGCTTTTAATATCAAATTTTGCAAAATACCTATTAATTTCTCATATGCTATTATTTGAATGAATGGAGCATTACAAATATTATTAAAATAATGGGAAAATTATTACGGCATCACTACACAAGATTTGTATTTATATATATTTCAAACTTTGGTTTTTTCATATTCCAAGTCAGTTTCAAACTTCTGTGATTTAAAAATTTAACAAAATAAGTGAAAATGATTCTGTTTTCTGTAATGGCACATATTCAGCAAAAGATGAACTGTTATTCCCCATAGAAATAACTGTGATGGTGCCATTAGTCAACATGTTAGCCTTTTAGTTGATCTGTTTATTACTTCCATATCGGCTCAAAATGATTTATTGTAAAATCCCCACATTTTATTATCTTGTCTCATATGTTTTTCAGTAAGGGACTGCCTGTAATTCCTTACAATGGTATTAACAATAAAAGAAGGCTATTAAGATAGTTTTCTCCAGAGACTATTTAAAGTTAATAATACCTAGATAACTTCAGTGATCTCTGGATTGCAAGGATGAAGGAAATTCTGAAGATTAGTTCCCAATTGAAAATTTCAGATGTGGGAGAGGTTGCCTTGTTATCACATCTTAACATCTGCTAATTCACTAAGACTTTCAAACAGGGATTGAAAGTAAGTCTGAAGCATAGAAAGAGAAGCTCATCTTGTGGTTGTACCAGTATAATAGGTTAAGGTTTTATCTATTCTTTGTACCTTTATATGACTTTTTTCAAATTTTTATTTAAATTTTAATTAGTTAACATATGGCTTAATACTGGTTTCAAGAGTAGAATTTAGTGGTTCATCACTTAATATAACACCTAGTGCTCATCACAAGTGCCCTCCTTAATACCCACCACTCATCTAGCCCATGCCTCACCCACCTCCTTCCATCAACAGTTTGTTCTCTATCATTAAGAGTCTCATGGTTCGCTTCCTTCTCTTTTTCCTCCCCATATGTTCATCTGTTTTGTTTCCTCAATTCCACATATGAGTGAAATCATATGGTATTCATCTTTCTCTGACTGGCTTATTTCACTTAGTATAATACACTCTAGCTCCATCTGTCATTGCAAATGGCAAAATTTCATTCTATTTGATGACTGAGTAATATTCCATTGTGTGATATAGATATAAGTATAGATACATCACACCTTCTTTATTCATTCATCAACCGATAAATTATAAATGTTTGGGCTCTTTCCATCGTTTGACTATTGTTGATAATGATGCTATAAACATTGGGGTGCATGTACCACTTCATATCTGTATTTTTGTATCCTTTGGGTAAACACCTAGTAGTGCAAATGCTGGGTTATAAAGTAGTTCTATTTTAACTTTGGAGGAAACTCTATATTGTTTTCCAGAGGGGCTGAAACAGTTAGCATTCCCACCAACAGTATAAGAGGGTTCCCTTTTCTCCACATCCTTGTCAACATCTGTTGTTTCCTGTGTCTCTTCCTGTGTTTAGCCATTCTGACAGGTGCCAGGTGGTACCTCATCATGATTTTGACTTGTATTTCCCTGATGATGAGTGATGTTGAACATCTTTTCATGTGTCTGTTGGCCATCTAGATGTCTTCTTCAGAAAAATGTCTATTCATGTCTTCTCCCCATTTCTTAAATGGATTATTTGGTTTTGTGGTGTTGGGTTTGATAAGTTGTTTATACATTTTGGATACTAACCTTTTATCAGATATGTCATTTGCAAATATCTTCTCCCATTCTATAGGCTGGCTTTTAGTTTTGTTGATTGTTTCCTTCGCTGTGCAAAAGCTTTTCTCTTGATGAAGTCCCAATAGTTCATTTTTGCTTTTGTTTCCCTTGCTTCTGGGGATGTGTAAGAAGTTGCTACAGTCAAGGTCCAGAAATGGACCCACAACTATATGGTCAACTAATCTTTGACAGGGCAGGAAAGAATATCCAATGGGAATAAGACAGTTTCTTCAACAAATAGTATTGGGAAAACCGAACAGCAACATGCACAAGAATGAAACTGGACTATTTTCTTATATCACATAAAAGTAAATTCAAAATGGATGAAAGACCTAAATGTGAGACAGGAAATCATCACAATCCTAGAGGAGAAAACAGGCAACAACCACTTGGACATCTGTATGATTTAAATAAAAACCAGTAATTCTTTCGCTGGTGTAATTTTCATGATACATATTACATTAATTAGTTTACCAGATATTTACAAAGGACCTACATTGTACTAAGTGCTAAACATATAGTGATGAACAAATTCAAGTTCCTGTCAAGAAGTCACCGGCATCCTGGAGAGTAAGATTTATCAGGTATCTGTGCCTTAGAGAACAATTAGGAGTGTTACAGAGTAGTATAATTTTTAATATCTACCTGTTTATCTATCTATCTATCTATCTATCTATCTATCTATCTATCTATCTATCCTTCCTTAGACTTTCCTTCCTTCTTTCTATCTATCTTTTTATCCCTTCCCTTCCCCTCCTCTGTTTTCCCTTCCTCCTATCCATTCATTCTCTCCACTTCCCTTCCCTTCCCGACAAACGGGTATTTCTTCTCAATTCACATTCCCAATTAGATGTTATTTTTTCCACAACAATGGAATTTTTTTTCTGGGAGAATTACAACACAGTCACTAGTTCTTCAGATCTAGAGGACAGAGTTGCAACATCAATGAGGAGGCTTTCCTGGGAAAGGAACAACTAACACACAGGGTTTTGAAGAACAGATGAATAAGGGAAATATATAAGACAAGATTTGCCATAAACATGATAAAGACTGTTACCTAAAGAGATTTAGAACAATGTCATGAATATATAAATATGGAGTTATATAGAATTGGACTTTAGTACTGGTTTTGGATGACCCACCCACCACGCTCCCCCCAGAGTGGGCTCTGAGCAATTACTTAAACTCTTAAATTTTGGTTTCCTTTCTTTAATTTCATATAATTATTATGTTGCTGAATCAAATAATTTGTGAAAAGTGTTTAACACTGTGCCTAATACTTAGACTCAATAAATATTTACTGAATGGTCAGTATTTGTTAGAACAATCATACAAGAATGAGTAACAAATACAGAAGATCTGAACACCAGCACATTTGATTCTCACGGTTTCTACATATAATCTATATAGACACATAAATAATCACATACCTCACATATATGTAAATATCTATATTTATATATAAATACTACATCCAATATACAAAACATACAGTCTTTTCAAGTACACATGGGGCATTTATAAAAATCAACTCTATTGTGGGCAATGTAAGTCACGACACACATTAAAAGATTAAAATTATTGCAATAGATACAATGCAATTATTCCGGATGACTAGAAAATATTAGTTGAAAATATACATATATCTAGAATGCAAGAAATACACTTCTAAATAACCTATGAGTTAAATATTAAATGTTAATAGAAATTAGAAGGTGCTTATAATAGAATAATGATAAAAAATATTTATCAAAAAGTGTACAATGTACCTATGAAGTACTCAAAGGGAAATCTGAGGTTTAAATTCATATAGGGCAAAAGAAAGGCTGAAAGTTAATGAGCCAAGAATCCATCTTAGGAATTCAGAAAGATAATACCAAATTAAATCCAAAAGATATAGTAAGAAGGACAGTGTGGAGATATGAGCAGAAATTCAACAGAAAATAAACCATACCACATAAAGATCAACAAACCCAAAGTAGGTTCTTTAAAGTTTGTTCTTAAAATTGATAAACCTGTAGGTGAGAGCCATTGATACACGCATGCGCGCACACACCCCACCCCCCACAATAACCATCAAGAATGGAAAAGGGGACCGCACTATAGAGTCTATAGACATTTTAAAAGTTGAAGGAGATTTTAGAAAAGACAAAAATCTAGATGAAAGAGAAATTCTTGGAAAATCATAATTTAACAAAACTGATAGAAGAATATAGCAGCATGAATACAAGGAAGACAGGCAGATAATCTATCCAGTAATTTTTTCCATCATTACTGAATAATTGTAATTTTTGAAATATTTTGAAATTGCAAACAATGGTAGAGGGCTTGAGGTTCTTTTTTTAATCCAAAGGGAGAGTACTTTTAAGAGATTGAAGACCACCGGCATATATGTCATACAAGCAATTTATAATGGGCCTATTTATGAAGCCAACTTAAAAACATGGTAAGGTATAAGTCTTCTGTATCTGTGGTAGCATTGGTGTTGTATACCAGATGGGTGTCCTATAATTTAACTCGATTCTGACATCAACTGCCTGAAGACAGCAGGAATTGCCTATGGGAACAGGTTAAGGGCTAGGTCCCTTATCCACTACCCCCACCAATTTCAAGCCTTGGTTGTTACCTGTGCTTCTGACTGACAGGTTAGATCAGAGGTTCCCACAACCCTATTCTTGCATGTTGGGGAAGGTCCCCAAAAAGATGTGACTGCCAAATGTCCCCTGAGCTGGACCTGGCCATTCAGAAGCTCTTACCCCACCCCTGTCCTTAGACTGTGGATTCCGCTTGCCTTTCCTGCTCCCAGGGGCTGCTCCAAGAAAACAGTCTTGAGATGGTGATGTGGTATTGTAAACCTGCACAGTATGTGCAAATAAGCCTAGTTAGGGCCTCTTTATACACTTTTAAGATCTGGTGGGCTGGTATAGGGTCCATTCATTTTGCTGTCACCCAAGACAAGCTTCCTCTGTAAGTTACCTTTGCTTATTAAAATTGCTACCTACCAACTTGAAGTGGCCTACCTCTTTCTTCAGTCTCTCCCTGCCCTTTGAGTATAGGAACCAGTTTCAGATTACATCTGGGAAGCTCCTGGAAGGGTTGCGAACCAACATTGGGTTTGATTAATTTGCTAAAGTAGCTCAAAGAATTCAGAAAAACATTTTACTAGATTGTCAATTTATTATAAAAGAATACAACTCAGAAAAAGCCAGATGAAAGAGATGCTTAGATCAAGACTTGGGGAAAGGGTGTGGAGCTTCCATACCCTTTCTAGGTCTGCCACTCTCCCTGAATCTCCACATGTTCAACTTGGAAGCTCTCTGAACCCTGTCCTTTTGGATTCTTTTAGCAGCTTCATTACATAGGCACAACTGATTAATCAGTGGTCATTGACGATTGATTCAAGCTCCAGTCCCTCTCTCATCCCCTGAGGTCAGGGGTGTGGGACTGAAATTTCTTATCCTCTAGTCATAGGGTTTGTTCACCTGGCAACCAGTCTCCACATTTAGGAGAGATCCGGAAGTCACAGCATTAGCATAACAAGAGACATCTTTATAGCTCTCAATACCTAGAAAATTCCATGGGTTTTTAGGAGCTCTGAGACAGGAGCAGTGGATGAAGACCAAATATATATTAGTTAAACAATCACAATACTACAATAGTATAACCTGATTCTTCTGTAGCTATTTCATGTTTTTTTGTTGTTGTTGTTTTTTGTTTTGTTTTGTTTGTTTTTGCAAACCAGTGTTCATGAGAACTAAGGCTCAGAGCAGCCAGGAATCTTGCCCAAGGTCACATGTACCTAGTATATGATGGAGCCTGCATCTCAAACAAGTTTCCTGTTTATAAATCCAGTATTCTTTTTTGTTGTAACTGTTGCTTAAATTTACTCACCTCATTGATATGTAACTATGTCGTTTATGTTGGTTTTAGATTAGGGAATAGAAATAAATTAGAGTTTGTGACATTAGTTTGTGTTTTGTAGTTTTGCTTCTCATTTTCAAACAATATATAAGCTTATATAGGAGTCCTATTCAAGACCAATTTTGCGTCAGTTTTGGTTCAACTTTCAGATTCTTTCCATTCTTGGATTAGGTACCAAAAACAGTCATCTCTAGGGAAGACAACTGGAAGGGCCACTTATCTTATTCTAGTTACTTCTACCTAGTATAAGAATGAGGTCAACAAGCAAACAGATTTAATGGTTTTTCTCTTACTTCCAGGCTGAATGATTGGTATTACAGGTTTTCTTTCCTTCTTCCCTTCCTTCTTCTATTCTCTTTTCCTTTCTTCCTTCCTTTCCCTCTTCCTTTCTTCCTTCCTTTATTTCTACCTATTTGTATCTAAGGTTCATAAAATCATGTATTTTTAAAATACACAGGATTCTACTTGCTAACATTCAAATTGATTTATGGGGAAGACCAAAAATTGTGGCCTAGTGTCAAGGAATATAAGAAGGAAGCAATTAATTGAAACATAATATGATAAAGAATAGAAGAGTGCTCAGTACAGAAATGCTAAAAACACTAAAAATGACCAAAAGAGCTCAACTCTTCTATTCAAAGAAGAGACTGATTTTTCAACAAGAGTAAGCACTCAACCAGAAATTCAGTAGTAGGCTTACATGAGACCAAATAAACTTCTTTCACTGAACAAGTATTTGCTGACCAATAACTATGTGTCCAGCACTGAGTTAGTCATCGGGAATTCTGCAGTAACCAAAAAGAACAGGGTTTGTTTTTTAAGCTTGTATTTTAGTGGGACAGGACAATAATATATAATTAAACACACAAACACACACACACACACACACACACACACGGTCCAATACGAGTACAATGAAGAATAAAGTAGGGGCAGAGTGAAGGGTAGTGAGTGAACATGGAATGATGCTAATTTACATAGGCTCAGGGAATGCTTCTCTGATATACCCTGATGTAGCCCTGACATTTGAATGAAAGCATCAGCCAGGTGAGGGAACTATCCACACAGATATCAGGGGAAATACTGCACAAGACAGAGAAAAGAGAAAGTGCAAAGACTCCGAGTATAAGCCTGGTTGACATATTTAAGGACCACTGAGAAAGCCAGCATGGCTGGAATGGGATGAACTTGGTGGAGAGTTGTGAGAAGTATGGCTGGAGGGGCAGTGAGGTATTTAAGCTGACTCTCAGGGTCTGCGCCTATTATTACATGGATTTGGTTGGAAGACTTCCATAGTCTACTTAAATAATACTTTTAATAAATAGCAATGCAGAATATTAAAAAAATGAATCAAAGTGAGGCTATTCTGGTTCATGTGGAAATTTTAAGTTATATGCAGTTTTTCACTATCATAAATTAATGGTTTCATGAACCTAGTTGTAGAAACATTACTTTCTTGTTAACGACTTAAAATACCTTTTTTCTTTCTTTTGTGGGAGTTCACATTTTAGCTTTAAGTATTACTTTCTAATGGGGACAAAATAAAGGAGGTTTTTACAGGGAAGTCAGGCCTCTATCTATTAAAAAGTCAAAAAAAATCTTTAAATACTAAGAATATGCCATCTTTAAGGTTGAGAGATATAATGTCACTTGACTCAGAGTACCACCCTAACAAATATTTCATGAAAGAATGCTAGGTCACACATCCTTTAGGAATACAAACCTGGTTAAAAAACAGATGGTCCTGATTTCTCAGTATTCTGCAGTATAGTTTTTGTTATTAAAGTGGTCTCTGACTAGGAATGGGAGCAAAATTATTTATAATTTTACTAGCTTAATAAAATTTGCATCCCATTAGAGCCAGCAGACCTGAGTTCAATCCCAGTCTCTATCACCTACTATCTGCACATGGCCTGAGCAACTCAGCTAACTCCTCAGTTTTTTTTTCTTTTTTTATAATTTTTGTTATATTAGGTCACCATACAGTACACCCCCAGTTTTTGATGCAACGTTCCATGCTTCATTAGTTGCATATAACACCCAGTGCACCATGCAATATGTGCCCTCCTTAATACCCATCACCGGCCTATCCCAATCCCCCACCCCCCTCCCCTCTGAAGCCCTCAGTTTGTTTCCCAGAGTCCATAGTCTCTCATGGTTCATTCCCCCTTCTGTTTACACCCCCCCCTTCATTCTTCCCTTCCTTCTCCTACATCTTCCTATTTCTTATGTTCCATAAATGAGTGAAATAAGTCAAGCAGAGACTCCTCAGTTTTCTGATTTGTAAGATGGAGCTAATGATACCTTGGCCTGGTTATTTCATGAGGGCTGGAAACGTTATCAAAGCAGTGGGATAGCATAAGGTAAAGCGATTAACAGTCTGTTCAGGAGTAAGGAAGTAGAATAATATCATGAGCAAAACCACTGTTATTAATGGAAATAGTACAATATGGAGATTAAAAGGGTTTGAATTCAGATCCTAGCTTTTGTACCTAGACTTTTGGCCAAACGCTTTAACTTCTTCAAGCTTCAGTTTTGTCAAAAGTGAAATGAGGATAATTATGGTACCTACCTCTCAGAATTGCTGACAGACCATTTTTGCTAAAAGCCTTGAGATGGTGCTCCTGAAGCGTTTAGCAGAGTGGCTGGCACATCCGAAATGAGCAGTAACTTGTGGCTTTTAAGGATGATGCAGATGATAATGATGATGACTGCCCGGCTCGTGAGCCATAACTGTAAACAACAGAATCCACTCTGGCTGATTGAAGCTGGAAAGGAATTTATTAAAACCATATTGGTAGATCACGGAGGCACAAAGGATGGAAAATCAGGTTCTAAAAACAGGCAAGAACAACCAGAATTCAGGTAATCAACATCATAGGCCAAGTCATGCTCAGAACCAGGTGGTGGGGACAGCACTGAACATAACAATATCATGTCTGGCACAGCTGTCACAAAGCAGAGATAATGGTAATTTTGCCACCGGCGCCACTGGAAACCTGATTGCTACTGCTCCCTTGTCTGCCTCCCTTACTTTCTTTGAATCACTAGCTTCTGTTTCAGGTTTTTGCTTTTGACAAGCAAAGCCTAGGTCTCACGTTTGTGTCTGCACTTCAAGATGCCTGGGTAAGCTTTCATCTAGACTTTGTTTTTCCCACAAAGTCTCAAAAGATGGAAAATTTCCTGCAACACAATACAAGAAGGAGTTTCTAATTATGGAGAGAGAGAGAGAGAAGTCCACTGAAACGCTGGACATTAGAAACAGTGAAGGTGACATATACTCGTGATATTTAGAGATGGCCCTGAATGCAGCAGAAATGAACCACTCGTTTGAGCCTTGCCTGTGCTTGTTTTTGCCACCACCTGGCTGAACCTCTTGCCCCCTGCTTTTCCCAGGACCATATTGTAAATATTCAGCAGAGAGCCTTTTGGATACTTCCTGACCTTTTGGAGACTCTATGCTATTTTCTTATGGCAGCAGATGGCATGAAAGGGGTCCTCAATACAAACCATAGTTTATGAAGAATATTATCATTTGACAAAATTCAGGAACAGCAAATCAAGTAGCATATCTATTTCGTAGTAGTTTCTGAGTGAGCGAGCAGCGACCATAGTTGATTGTTAAGAGCAAAAAATACTGATGCTCTACAAATATTTGTTTAGAGGGAGGAGGACAACCCAAGCCACACTTGCCCAAAATATATCCTAAAAACAAATAGACTTTGCACACCCCAAATATATACAGTTTAAGTGATTAAAAGAATGTGAAAAGTTTAAATCTGACGATGTCATGGGTTTTGCTACCAACATGGCTTTTTTATTAATCAGTCTGGTTTGAAATACACTTCCCTGGATTTTTGGGGGGGTTGGTTTGGTGTATTTGTTTTTCTGATTCCAGAAGTGCCACTGAGAGGCTGAGAAATGCTTTTCGAAGGCCTGCTGGGTGAGGAGAACAGGCTATAGCATCCAAGGTCCCCAAGTGTAGGACACGGTGGTGAGCCCTCTCACTTTAAGCAGGGTCCCAAGAATGCTGCAGAATTACACAGCCTGCATATATACTGCAGCTTGAAATACAATGATCTCAATTCCTGAAATTAGATCTAAGTGAGCCCAGGGTGTCAATGCCCTCCAAACACCCTGGAATATTAATTCTCGTAGGCCAAATGTAAGTCTTTCCTAAAGGAGGATAATGTACTTCTAGAGATCAAATTATTTACAAATATACTTTCTCAAATACAACACCTAGTACACTTTATAAAACAATGAGGCACACTGGTAGATTATACAACATTAATGACACTACAGGAAAATAGATAATATAAACAGACACACAGAGACTCCAGTTATGGGAGCCTTGATGTACAGACAGTTAGGTAAATATGCTTTCTACACAAAAAGAAATGAACGATTGACAGTTTTTACAGAAAATAGAAATGATGAAAATAAAAATTCAGTAACTAAATAATAAACTATGTGAAATGAAGTATTGAAAAGTTAGGTTAAAATCTGAATTCAGACAACCAAAAAGGAAATCAGTATACCAGAACACATACAAAAATAAATAACTCAAATAACCAGAAGGAAACACAGAGTCAAAAAGATTAGTAACATTGAAAAGAGGTAAGAGAAGGTCAATCATTTGTGCTATGAATGTCTCAGAAGAGGAGAAGAGAATAGAACAAAGACAATATTTGCAAAGATAATGGCTGAAAACTGACAGACATTAAGCCACCAAACCAAACAGAGTCTTAAAAGGTCTTTATCCAAAGTATTAACCCAAAAGAAATGAAATATATGTCTATACAAAGACTTGTACTCAAATGTTCATAAGGCTTTATTTGTAATAGCTTCAAAATGAAAAGAAAAATACCTAGAAGTCCATAAATAGGTGAATGGATAATTTATGATATATCCTTTATAATAGACTACTACCAAGCAATAAAATGGAGTGAGCTATAAATACACAGAATAACATGTATTGATCCCTAACTCATATTTTATGCTACAAAATCTGGACCAAAAAAAAAAAAAAGAATATGAACCCTTTGATTTGATTTATAGAAAATTGAACCATTTGTACTGACATAAAGCAGATAGTTAGTGGTTGCCTACAGATAGGCGTGAAGGAAGGAATGGATTATAGAGAGGCATGAGAACACTTTTGTGGGTGGTGGAAACATTCATTATATTGATTATGGTGATGTATACTTTATGTGTACTTTTGACATGTCAGTTATACTTCCATAAAATTCTCTCCCTCTCTCTGTAGGTTGATACCTATCTATCAGAACTAAATAAGAGTTGATGTAGTGGAATTATATCAAAAAGTAAATTTTAGATGATAAAATTTAAATATCAGAAATGATGCAATTTTCAATTCATCAGGAAAATATAGCAATTCAAAATCAGACTCAAAATGCGACAGAAATAAAAGAAGAAATAGCCAACTCCACAATTACTGTGGAAAAACTTTAACCATTTCTGTCAATAATATATAGAAAAAGCAGATAAGAAAATCAATAACATAGAATATTTGAATAGTACTGTCAACAAACTCAAACCTAACAGATCTATATGGAACACAATGACGTACATACATTCATTTCAAAACCAAAAGTATAACTTCAAAAAACTGACCAAATGCTGAGCCCTAAAAAGAAAGTCTTAAAAAATTTTAGGGAATTGAAGTTTATATTTTTTTCTGGCCATACTGCAATGCAAAATTATAAGTAGAAACACTTCATATATAGGACATTAAGAAAGATTCTTCTTAATAACCCCAAGTGTCAAAGCAGAAATAATAATGGAAATTAAAATACATTTTGGAGTTAATGAGAATGAGTATACCAAAAATTAAGCCCTGTGGGGTACAGATAAAGCCATGCTTGCATGTAAAATTATAACTTTTAATGAAAATATTAGTATATGAATATAAGATGAAATCAACAAGCTAATAAGCATTTATTCCAAGAAAAAGACCTGCAAAATAAACCCAAAATAAGTAGAAAGAAGAAAATGATAAATACAAGAATAGAAACTAACAAAATAGAAAGCAAACATAAAATAGAGCAGATTAACAGAGTTAAAACTTGGTTATTTAAAAAGACTAACAACACTGGTAAATTCCAGATGAGAGTAAATGAAAGAAAAAAAGGGAAGTCTTGTAATTTCATTTTAAATGTTCACTTTAAACCAGAGTTGTTTTAACAAAGATGTTTTATTTTTGTTCCCTGGTTGGTTCTTATTTGACTGCTTGTTTTGATTCTAGATGGATGTACTTTCTGTGATGTTCTTGATTTTAAACCTGTATTGATTTCTAACTTTACGGCACCGTGATCATAGAAATATTGTCTGAATTACATTTTGGGGGGGAATGTAGTGAGGCTTAATTTGGGGTATAAGATGAGATCAGTTTTCACAAATATCCTACACGTAGTTGTAAAGTTACAATTTCTGTCGTCAGGGTTTATACTTTTACTTATGTCTGTTGTTTACACTTACTGATTATGCTGTTTAGATATTTTACATTATTAGTGATGGTTTCTTGGGCTGCCTCAGACTGATGTATATGTTAAAGTAAACCATTATCACAAGACCTTATTATACACATTAGTTTTATCATAGCTGTATTTCTTTTTGTTAACATATTTTAACTTGCTTCCACACTTATACATTCTACTATAATCTTAAACATGTATATGCATGTAGAGGAGTTGTCACTGTTTTCAATAAAAACATTATAAATTTTTAAAAAATTAAAAATAAAGTAAACCATTATCAGTTACTCTTGTCTGTTTCTGTTTGCATAGCCTATAGTATCTTTCTAAAATTTGTGGTTGTATTACCTGGTGCAAAGACATGAATAATTGTATCTTCTTCGTATATTGTGGTTTTCAGCATTGTAAAATACTCTTCTTGCCAGATTTTATTTTTGGCCTGACTTATCTCTTGTTTGATAGCAAGATAATGACCCCTACCTTCTTTTATTATGAATTTGCCTAGTAGATCTTTGTTGCCCTTTAATTTTTATCTTTTTGGGTTCATTTTAAGTTATGCATCTCATACCCACTCAAATTGTGTTTTGCTTTGTTAGCCAATTTGAAAAGTTTTTATTTTGATGGAGAAGTGAGTACATTAACTGTACTCACATGAGATAATATTTGTTCTTGGTTCTGAATTTATGATTTATTTAGAGCATATATAACCTTTCACTGTGATTGTTGTTCCCTGTTTTAAAAAATATTTTAATAGTTAGGAAAGTTTACATTTTTATTCTCTTCATTCTTAGTTTTCTTTAATTTTAATACTTTCTATTGTTTTCTACTATAAGGAATAATGAAATTAATCAATAACCACTTCTTACTTCCACTAGCTAAAGAGAGGGTAACTTGAGCATTAAAAAGAATGATGGCTGAATTTCTGTTTTGTATCTGTTTAACAGTAATCAAGTCAGCAATCTCCAAGATGTAGGAGAATCTACAGGACTTAAAAACTAACTCTGTGTCTTATCAGATAAAGGGCTAGTTTCCAAAATCTGTAAAAAACTTATCAAACTCAACAACCGAAGAACAAATAATCCACTCAAGAAATGGGCAGAAGACTTGAACAGACATTTTCCCAAAGAAGACATACAAATGGTCAACATACACATGAAAAAATTCTCCATGTCACTCATCATCAGGGAACAACACCTCAAAACCACAATGAGATACCACCTCACACCTATCAGAATGGCTAAAATTAAGTCAGGAAACAACAGATTATTGGCAAGGATGCAGAGAAAGGGGAACCCTCTTACACTGTTGATGGGAATGCAAGCTGGTATAGCTACTCTGGAAAATGGTGTGGAGGTTCCTCAAAAAGTTGAAAATAGAGCTACCCTATGACCCAGCAATTGCACTACTAGGTATTTGCCCCAAAGATCCAAAATGGTGATCCAAAGGGGCACGTGCACCTCAATGTTTATAGCAGCAATGTCCACAATAGCCAAACTATGGAAAGAGCTGAGATGTCCATCAAAAGATGAATAAAGAAGATGTGGTGTATATATGTATATACATACATACAATGGAATATTACTCAGCCATGAAAAAGAGTGAAATCTTGCCGTTTGCAACAATGTGGATGGAACTAGAGGGCAAGCGAACTTATGCTAAGCAAAACAAGCCAATCAGAGAAAGACAATTATCATATGATTTCATTCATATGTGGAATTTAAGAAACAAAACAGAGGAACATAGGGGGAAGGAGGGAAAAATAACACGAGATGAAATCAGAGACAGAGACAAACCACAAGGGACTCTTAATCATAGGAAACAAACTGAGGGTTGCTGGAGGGGAGGGGTGAGAGTGGATAGGGCAACAAGGTGATGAAAATTAAGGAGGGCATGTGATGTAATGAGCACTGGGTGTTACATACAACTGAAGAATCACTGAACTCCACCTCGAAACTAATAATGCATTATATATTAATTAATTTAATTTTTTAAAAAAGCTAATTTCTTCAATAAAAAATAGCAGGGAAAAGAAATAGACAAAGGGGGAAAACTAATTTAAAAGAGAATTAGGAGATATATCAAACAATTCATTGGCCTTTTTTGGATCCTGACTCAAACAAGCAAAATGTAAACACATAACATATATTTGTAACATATATATATTTTATAATGCCATGAGTTCACAGGAAAACATACCCCTCCCCACAAAAATAAGAATATGCAAAAATAAAATACAAGTCAAAAAAAGTAATACAAGTCATTGAGCCCCACTAAAGATTGCTAAGATACTAGCCATTACGCTGAACATTGATGACTACAGGTAAGTAAATAAGTATCTTGTTTTTGCCTTGTGAACCCTACTTCAGGGGAATTAAATAGTTCTGGTAAATGGGAGGGATCTCTTTTATAAAGAATTCTAGAAAAAGAGCAAAAGAGATGACAGAATTAGGAAAAAACAAAACAAAACACCATTTTGCAATCCATAACAAAATAACTGATTCAAGGATATGGTCATCAAAACCATTTAGTGAAATTAATGAGGGCTTTACAGTGGAAGAACCTATAATCACCGATCAATCTTAGCATCACTAAAAGTGAGACATTGTCCCTCCATAGGATATAAACTATTATGAATTCTTGAAAATTGAAATTCTTCCTGAATTTGATCAGATTTGTAGCTCCACATTCCAGTCTCTAGAAAATGAAGTCATGATACATAAATTCAACTACACTATGAGGAAACAATCTGCCAAGCCCAGAATATAGAGTAGTATGCTTTATCTGATGTTTTTAACAGATCAGTGGCATAAAAAATGGGAGTAGAGAGGAACCACTGTTCAGTCTTAAAAAAGACTTAAATGACAACTCCATTATTAGCTTCCTGCTTAAATAGTAATTTGAACAAACCACGTAAAAACAAATTTCATTAGGCACGTTTGAATATAGATTTGATAATAGACCAAAGTAATTGGAGTCGATTTTATTTTGTGATAGTAATGGCACTGTGATGTGTAAGAAAATGTCATTTTAAAATATTTATTAACATTATTTATTTAATAGTATTTATTTATTTGAGAGAGAGTGCGTAAAAGAGAGCACAAGAGAGGGGAGGGGCAGAAGGAGAGGGAGGAGCAGACTCCCCGTGGAGCAGGGAGCCTGATGTGGGACTTGATCCCAGGACCCTGGGATCATGACCTGAGCTGAAGACAGATGCTTAACCGACTGAGCTACCCAGACGCCCAAGAAAACGTTATTTTTGTGATATACATTGAAAGATCTTGGAGTTAAATGACAGTGTATCTGATATTTGCTATAAAATATTCCAGAAAAAAATATCAGAGTATTAGATGAAATAAGAATGCAAAAATATTGATGGTTATTGGAATTGGGTAGATGGAAGTGGTTTATACAATTCTCTTTTGGGGTATGTTTAGAAATTTCTGTACTAAATAGTTCAAAAAATGTAATATAAAATCTGTCTGTCATGATTTATCAACAAACCACAATAGCCGAGACATATATAATATCAGTCTATAACACTTTGCTAATGAAGCCATTTATCCTTACACCCAGTCCTTAAAACATATACACACATGCAAATCCAGGGCAGCGTGTGCTTTCTGAAAGGTATTTATCACTTCCCATTTTACCAGTTCACACAAGTTGAGGAGAGTAAATCACAACCATACTATGACAAGCAGTTTGAGACTTGACCATTTGTGATAAAGAATAGGCAAGAAGTCAGGAATTATATTTCCTAAAAGCCTTCTCCCTCGCCCCCAGTAAACTCAATTCATGCAAGCAAAAAAGAGGAATTACTCAACAGCTTAAAATATATAACTTAAAACCAGGGTATTCATGCATATACAGAATATGTGCAACCCAGGTAATGTCCTTGTAAGCCAAGTGCTCCTTTTCACTGGACTCAAAGCAGGTCTGAGTAATCAATTAACAAGATCCTTTTATTTCTTTTCTTTCTTTTTTTTTTTTTTAAGTAGAACTCTTTTTTTTTTCTTTCTACTAGACAGAATCTTATGACAGAAGAATATGAAACAGCTCAGACTATGGATTCAGAAATGATGGTTTAATACACGCCCCTGCCTCTTATTAGCGGGGTGAAGCTTAAATGTTTAATCTATAAAATGGGTATAATAACTACTTCATTGTTTTGTGGCATTTTCTGATTTTCCTTTGGAACCCTCCCCTTCTACATTTTTTATTGATGGATCCTCTTATGCCATTCCAGGGGTAGGCATGAGCTCCAGGCCTGATCAGTTAGTCTTCCATCGCGTTGGCTGTAGCAGGGTTTCCCGAGTTTCGCAATACTGAATTTGGAGCTGGATCACTTTATTGAGGGGACTGACTGGTGCATTGCAGGATGTTTAGCAGCATTCCTGTCCTTTCCCCACCAGATGCCAGTTGCATGACCAAGTTGTGACAAGCAAAATCGTCCTAAGGCATTGCCAACTGTGCAAAACTGAAATTTACGGGACACTAGCAACTGGCTCAGGGAGAGGGCACATACCTCAAGTTGGTCCTGTTGGAGCCAATTATAGGAATTACTGGGTAGTTGCTGCACTCTTTTCGCTGGGTTTGCTCAGCTAGGGGGCTGTAGGTTTGGAACTGCAATGGATTTCTTGCTACAATGTGGCAAGGCCTTTCTAGAATCAAAAGATAGAAAGGAAAAGAAAAAATTAGCCTTGGTGATCTTGTTTAAAAGTTGTATCCAGCCATTTCTGAAGCAAGGTGTCACTGGACTTTTTAAATAATCAGCAACCATGCATTCTCCTTACTTCCTGAGTAGTCTGAACAGGCTCTGAGGAACTTGCAGACTAGAGGCTCGCTGTACTGTATCAGCAGGGATGGAGCAGGAACTCAGAGCCATTCCATGTTCCATGAGGCAGGCTGAGATGAGCATTTCTTCACATCTTTGTGATATAGATTCCTTTGAAATTCTGAGATAGATTTTGAGGTCTTTTTCCTAAAACATGCAGGTAAAACTGTAAATTTGTACCTCATTTCAGGGGACTCAGGAACAGCTCCCCAAAGTCCTAAAGATTTTAACTTTCACATCTGAATTAGAGAGCTTTATGTTCTAAAATGGGTTCTGATGTTAGCACATGGCCTGAAAAATTCAGACAAATTTAATTATGTCTCTAAAATTTCTTTCTTAAAGACACAGAACAAGAGCGCAGTGATATCTCTGGCAGTCACCGGGGTCCCCATTCTCGGCGTCAAAGCCACGAGATGATCTGGATGAAAAAGAGAAATCATTTGTTTCCATTGTATTAAAAAGATAGAGATAGTCTTGTGCCTGGCAATGGTACTTATTCCCTGCCACACTGAGAAAGCTTTAGCCATCCGGAGCCTCCTTGCGCATGCTCTAGACGGCGGGCAGAGACCACGCTGCGGGACCCTGTGCAGTTGGGGAAAAAGACGTGCAAGTAAATACAGCTGCCTGGGAGCCACACAGGCTGTACCCCATTTCTGCTGACCTTGAGCAAGGACGAAGCCTTAAGAGTTTCTTTTTCTCGCTTAAGAATTGGAATGTCAAATAGGAGGGCTCCTCCTCTTCCCACTTTGAGAGGAGGCTGGGGATTTACCAAAACAGCATGAAGTAACCTTCTGTTTCACCTTCAGAAAAGGTCCTCGTCCTCATGGCCTGTCAGCTCCCTCAGACACTCCCACCCTTTGGTTTTTGTGAACACAATTGGTGGTGGTTTCAGACACAGGTGGCATTCCCATCTTAGTACTAGGCTTCTCAATCCTTTACTGGCACTGCAAATATAGCCAATACACAGCTTAGGTGGCCTCTTTGTGACATAAGGTTAGAACACCTTGCTTAATAACTAGCTCACTTGTAATATTCTGGGTTACTTCTAAGCCTTGGTTTTCCTGTCTGCCATGGGAGCTGGCTGGATTAGATCACCTCCACATATCCTCAGTGGACCCACACCACTTCAGCCCGGGGCGGAGTGGCAGTGCACCCATGCAGTTCTAACAACGTGGACTTGCCAACAGCTTGATAAGTTCCTGTGCATTATCTCATTTGACCTTAAGGGCAACTCAACATGTTAGGTAATATTGTTATCCCCACTTGAGGGGAAACTGAGGCAGAGTGAGGGGAAATGCTTCTGGCTACATAACTACGTGATAGCGTCAACCCAGACCCTCAGACCCATTTCTTAGTCTTTCGCAACATCACCCGTGTGAATCTAGAGCCTATGTTTTTCTGCAACCACACGTGCCTTTAAGTTTTGGCTTGAAAATTCAGTCTGCCTTTATGCAGCGTTTTTAAGTCCTCCAAAGGAATGCTCTCTGTGATGTGTACCTGTAACCCTAACATCAGGTACTTGGAGGACCAAAGACCTCCAGCAGCCAGTGAGACCATCTTGATCACTGACTTTTAAAATGTGTCTGACTCCCAAATACTGTGGGGACCTCAGACTCCTCATCCCTGTCTCTGGCTTCATGTGAAAATCATGCTTCTCTCATCTGTTATTCACAATCTGGGCTTCCATGGATCTGTAGCTTTTTTGTGTCCCTTTCTCTGGCTATTTCCTTTTCTATAATCATCATTAAACAAATGCAGAACATAGCTGTCTTCCTATTTTCTCCATGCGTCACCTCTATATATAATAGACTTTATTTTTTAAGATTCAGTAGAAATGTAGACTTGTAGCATCCAATTAGTTCTTTGGTCCTTTAGTTTTAAGGAGCAATGAGTTGGCAGGAGATGACATTGTTTTCAAAGCAACTACCATTTTGTAAGATTGGCATTGATAACCTGACATAAATATCTTGTTCTTTACTACTG
This sequence comes from Ailuropoda melanoleuca, assembly GCF_002007445.2. Taxonomy (NCBI): domain Eukaryota; kingdom Metazoa; phylum Chordata; class Mammalia; order Carnivora; family Ursidae; genus Ailuropoda; species Ailuropoda melanoleuca. The sequence goes on along the minus strand of NC_048220.1, from coordinate 96,677,590 downwards.
CTGTGCTCAAACATCAAAATCACACAATAATGACAAAGGTAGGTAAATCCACACCGGTCCAAAGGAAAGGCAAAGTTATTCTAATTACCTAAATTATGTCTACCCTCTTTAATATTCTAACAGCTTTGGTGGTATTATCTGGACATAGAAATGGAGTTAAATAAAATACACAAAGTTTACTGATTTTCTCTGAGGCAATGATGAGTTTGCAAGTAAGAGTGCTTCCTAGAAATTCAGCTGGTTGAAATCCAAGGCAACAATCTATCTGTAGAATTTATTATTTATTTCTTGAACTTCCTAACCTGCTAAAAATATAATAGCCCCTTTATCTGTTGCTGTGTCAAATTTGGACCTCATCAGTGCAATCAATACTATTATAATTTTTTTTTATATAAATGGAAGAGCTAAATGTAAGCTGTTGGAGGGAGTGTAGAGGGTGATATTTTGGTCAAGGGATCTTGGAATACCGTAATTCTGCCCCAAAGTATAGCCTACCACCCTCTCTTTGAGGTTCCCAACAGAATTACAAATGGCAAAAACGAATGCAAGTATTCTTTGTGATTTGTGCTGAAGCTCTAGAAATGGAGATTTCTGGTAAGTGCACCTGCATTACACTGAAGGTACAAGGCGTAAGGCTTACAGCCCAAGGGGATAGCACTCCTTCCTGGGGAATGAGGCCCTACAGCTATTCCAGAGTCTGACCAAATTATCTTCTCTTTTTGGTATAGAAAAGAAGGGTGTGAGAAGGATTCATCTGAGGCAAAAGGAGAGGAAGATGTTTCCTCTCATGTTCTCCACCTCCGCTATTGTCCCGCGCCACAGTCCTTCACAAATAAGGAATATGGAACACATGTATGACCTAAGATAAATGCATCTTCATTTATTCTCATCACCTTGCTTTTCATCCACTTCTACTAATGTAAAGGGAATTAGGTTGATAAGAACATAGCTATTATAAAATATCTCAGGCAATAAGATAAATTTTGAAGTATCTTACATAATAGGTAAGACTAGAGGAATACTTTCTCATGCTATATTTTAATACTTACTGTGCTCTGGGAAGCAGTGAAAAAGCCACTCTCTGGGAGGCAATGTTATTCTGAGTTTCCATTCCCAATTTTGCATGTGATTAATAAGCACAGAGAAATTCAATTTAAACAAAGTGTTTTGCACATTAAAAATGAGGCCTACACATATACCATGGAAATGAGTTTTAAATGAGACAGTTACCACCAACTAAGTTTGTAAATGAATTATTACCATCAATTTGAAGCTTTTTAAAAGCTTTTTATTGTTAGGTTGCTGGGCTTTAAAAGGTGAATTAGGGATGTAAAAATATGGTCATGCAACATAGCCATGACCAAAAGATGCTACTGAATTTTATTTCTCCTTTATGCATACATTCATGGAGATAAAATTTCACTACCAAACTGGCCCAGGGCAGAGCAGAAAAATGGAGGAAATTAAGTTTGGGGAGCTCTCAGTCTCTTCCTCCTAAACTTTTTGCCCACTTTCTGGCATTGAACTCTAGCCTCTTCTTGCTGATCATAATCTGCTCTTGGGAAAAGCTCTGAAATAAGTCACTTTCAGGTAGTGTAAATTTTGGTCCCTGTATTTCCCGTCCAAGGGGATTTCTTTGTCTTTTGACATTTTGGCGTTGTAGCTTATTAATAACTTAAGCACCAAATAATAGGTGGAGGAGATTTTCTTACATAGAAGGATCTTCTCACTACCCAAGCTACTTAAATGAAAGTTGGGGGCACTTTACTTCACCTGGTTTTAGTCCGCTTGGTATAACTGAAGAATTGTCATCTTGCAACTCAAAACAACACATTACCTCAGAATGACAAGATACTATCTTCCCATCTTTTATCCTTATTTGAGAAATAGTAAGCGGATCAAACCCAAACACAACAGATTTTTCACAGGACTTGTAAATACAGCATTTACTCCTGAATCCCTCTGACAAATTATTTGATTCAGAGTTTAGGGGGATTGAGTGGCAGAGGGGACTAACTGGGATATTGGAATGCATCCGTGAGTTCAACCACGACTCATTTTCTTGATCCTGGTGTGATGGATTTCCACAGAAAGTCCTTTAGAGCAAAATTTTAGATAGGATAAATGGGTTCTGTCATCTTATCTTGATAACGATTTTCATCATCCTCAATTATCATGAAGGCACCCAGAAAGAGGAATTGATTTCCCTTTTATTTTGCTAAATTACAGTGCACATTTAAGTTCCTAGGTTCCATAGTACTAGATGACAAATAATTGCTTGTGTTCAGTCAATGAAGCCCAAATAATTTGTGTTTTTTTGGATAAAGTTGTTAAGCATGATCTTAATCAATGAAACCACTAAATCAATCAGTAAGTTGTTGTAAATAAGCAAGCAGTCATTGCTATTGCCCCATTTTGTGACCCAGTAGGCATATCCTATTTTCTACAATTCTGAGTTCCTAGAGAGGGAAAAACTGCACCTTCCGGATGGAATCAGCATGGAGCTTGAGGCTTGGGGACTATTTTGCAAATGTTTCAGGTAATTAGTTTCCAACATAGTGTCCTCATTATGACAATACCGGAGGCAACATACGGAAGGCGTTATATTGTCTGACAGCTGAAAAGTGGTTCAGAGTATATNTTGAGGCTTGGGGACTATTTTGCAAATGTTTCAGGTAATTAGTTTCCAACATAGTGTCCTCATTATGACAATCCCGGAGGCAACATACGGAAGGCGTTATATTGTCTGACAGCTGAAAAGTGGTTGAGTATACGCTTTGGGGCAACGCATGCCTCAATTCAAATCCTGCTTTCTCCAGTCACTAGCTGCATGTATTGGTTAGGGTAAGACTAGCTGCCGTAAGAAACCCCCCAAATCTCAGTGGTTTAACAAATACAAAAGACATCAGGGGCACCTGAGTGTCTCAGTTAAGTGTTTGACTTTGGCTCAGGTCATGATCTTAGGGTCCTAGGATGAGCCCTGTGTGAAGTTCCACACTCAGCAGGGAGTCTGCTTCTTCCCCTCCCATTGCCCCTGTCCCCAGCTTGTGCGCTATCTTTCTCTAATAGATAAAAATAAAAATTCTTTAAAAAATACAAAAGATGTCAATTGTTCTCATATGAAAAGACAAAAACAAGTACTCCTGATTGGTTAGTAGCTGTCCTGCAAGAAGTGATCCAAGTTACCAGGCTCATCTATCTTGTAATTTTGTCATTCTCGAAGATGGCTTCCAAAATTTATGGTAAAAGGGGAAAGAAGCATGGAAGACTGAGTAGGGGTTATTCTGTGAGTTAGGCCTGGAAGTGGCACTCTTCACTTCTCTCAGAGTGTACTGGCTAGAACTCAGTAACATGACCACAATCAACTGAAAGAAAAGCTGGGGAACCTGCTCTGTGTTTCCAGAAAGAAGACAAAATATGAGGTAGGCAGGCTCTTTCATTCTGAGTGACTTACACAATACTTGATCTCTCTCTGCATGATTTTCCTCATCTAGAAATAGAGATGCCCATCTCCTCTCAATTGTTACAAGAAGTTCATTACTTACAATGAATGCTTCAAATAGCAATAATGGCTGTTATAATTAATAACAACATTTCATTGAACATTTGTCCTCTATGTTAAGAGAAATTTTATTAATTCTTTTTCTTTTTGATTATTCAACATCAAATACTTATTCACAACTTAAAATGTATTATTTGAATGAATGGCTCCTTCACCCCACTCTAGGTGGATTCAAGAAAAGAAATCTGAAAACAGTAGAGTGGCAAAGGACATACAATTTATGAAAGTTCAAATCAAATGCAGAAGGAAGAAGAGTTTTAAGATTGACTGAGGTAGTTTATACTCTATGATTCTAAGAATGAAGAAGGCTTGAATAACTTTGTTAGAATTTTCTATCACCTACTTGTAATAGGCATAGTGAAGATGTTATCTAGAGAAAATAATAATGCTTTTGTCAGAATTTCTTCCTTCACTTCTAACTTGCTTTGAATCCTTTACGTAAGATAAAAAATTGATGTCCCTAGTTGCTGATCTCAGAGAAACTAAAATGCTAGACATTTCTTTTCAAAATTACAGTTGGGTCAAGTTTCCTTAATCAAGCTCCTATATTATGTCTACATACACAAAACTCTGGCATGATTTTGAGTGGTAAAAAACCACCTCACAATACTGAACTTTTAATTCAAACTAAAATGGCTACCAGAGAAACTCGTTTATAAACCATGAAGGAATGTAACGATAAGGTTTTCTCTACTAGGGAAGAATTCTGGACCCAGTGGTAAAGAAACTAGTTAAGCTTTCTTTGAGCTTATATCAGGGAGTGTCAATTCTTGGCTTGTTTTTATGGATGATTTGCACTGGCCCTTAGGACAGAATCTTCCAGCTGGATTTAAATTTTTATGAGCTAGAAATACTTTACATATACTTTAAAGTGAGTATGACACAGCCAGGGAAGATTTGCTTACCCCAGTGGATCAAGGATGGAAAACAATGTAAGTAAGACCCTGTTGGCACACGTGAGAGACAGAGTTTTTGGTTGGGGTACGGAAGTGCTAAGACAAACTGGTATTGCTAAGGAAGCTTGATAGCATGACTCTGGGAAAGATGTGAGGATGGATTTATAAAATATATCTGAAACCTAAATGTTTAGCTTACATAACCTACAAGGGTGGCTAGGAGGCAGAGACTTAAATGTGTAGAACCATGCAGTGAGTTCCCCCTTAAAAATTTTAGTAGGGGCACTGGACACTTTATGATGGGGCTATTATTTGTCCCTTTAGCTTTATCTTTGTTCTCTCCCATCATTGAGCTCTAAACTCCTGCTAGACTACAGTACTTGGAGCTCTACAGTTCTTATTTCTATACTATTACATCGCTATTCCCCTAAGCACAGAGCCATTCCTTCTTTCTTCCCCTGACTCCCTCCTACTCATCCCCCAGACCTTGGCTTAGGTGATGCTTTTTACAGGTGGCCTTTCATGGCCCTCGAAGAAATGAATCACATTTTCTTTTTTATGTGTTCCTGCTCTATCCAGTGGTTTATTATAGCAGTTCTGAGTTGCCTTTATTAGCTTTTGTATTTTCGGAGTTTAGATAATAAGTTGTCACTGTGTTTTGCCAGTATCTTGTAAAGTGCTATGTACAAAATAGGTCTTAATAATTTTATTGAATGAATAAATGACAAAAGAATGAGATCTGTCCTACTATTTGCCTTTGAAGGGTATTTCAGTTACTTTATTTTGGTGACACTATGCTATGCATCAGACCCATTGTCTTCACTAAGGTCTAACTTATTTCATATAAAACTTGAATTCTTTTGAGATCTGCCTAAAAGTGACAGAAAAATTAGTCTGAAACACCAAGAACTATGCAATGGTTTGGTGGTTATTTGACTTGAGAAAAAGAGTCATTTTCTCCCCTATCCATTGCTTTGAAGAGAACTTTTTCTTTTTATATGATATATTTCTCATTTCTCAAAAGTGATCCCTTCTTATCCCAGTCATGCAGAGCATAAATAAATTACGTTTATAAAAATAAGCTGTAATCTAGAGACGAAATGGCTATGTGAATGGAAACCCTGCACTATTATCTTCAGTCACCTTTGGAAGTTTTGCATCTGAAAAGCATCAGTTTTTAAATCAAATTATGCTCCATTTCATATTTCTAACTCATTAAAACAGCATTTGGACCAGCAGGTTTTCCACTAACACCATTCTTGTACACAAGATGCTGCCCTGTGCTCCATCTAAATAATCCTTTACAGGGACGAAAGGTTAATTACTGGCTGTTCTAATGATTTGTTGTTATTGATTTAAATGCTCCATTTGTTTCAATCACATTTGTACGATTTTACGCTACAAAAATTCCCATTAACCCCCTAAAGAAAGTACAGTTCCCCCATCAAATAATGTTTTCTTAAAGTCTAAGGCAAAGGCGAACAAAAAGAAACCAAAAATACTTTGTAAAACCCCTTAATAGCAACTTTCCCATGGTTTGTAAATAATTATCACTCCATGTGGGGAAAAAATATCAACAAGATTAAGCACATAATACCATTACTCTGCATTTTCATTCTCAAACCAGACCATGCATATTTAAATTTCAACTTTACAACTGAGAAAAATGGGGAAATGGAAGTTGAGTGATTGTCCAGATATACAAAGAGAATTAAAGTCAAAGGCAGGGCTATAATTTAGATCTTTTTTTTTTTTCTTTAAAGATTTTAGTTAATTATTTGACAAAGAGAGAGAGACAGCCTGTGAGAGAGGGAACACATGCAGGGGGAGTGGGAGAGGAAGAAGCAGGCTCCCAGCTCCCAGCAGAGGAGCCTGATGTGGGGCTCGATCCCAGGACTCTGGGATCACTCCCTGAGCCAAAGGCAGACGCTTAAGGACTGAGCCACCCAGGCGCCCCTATAATTTGAATCTCTTTAAGTCTTTTTTGTGTTTTATTCTCATCTAGAATACATATACACACACTGTGAGCATTGAAAGACAAACATTATAAGTAATTTACATATAAATGATATTTTTTTGGTTACTACAAAAGTAGATAAATTTAGGAGGATGATTTTGGGCAACTGTTTCATGAACAAAATTCCCTTTTTTTTTTTTAGATTAGAAGATAAAATAAGCTTTGAAAGACTGCATGAAATACTCAACAGTAGATCTTTTGAAAAAAGAAAAAAAAAAAGACTGAAGCTCTCAGACACCCTGGAAATTCATTAGTTTTTAATACCTAGATGTGGTATTTTAGGCTTTGAAATCCCTTTCTGACAATTTCTTTATGATTTTCCATCAGAGTATAAAACCAAAAGTATTTAAATGTACCAGGTGCCATCTTACTTCTTGGTCTTACATGAATTTTATATATTGTAATGATTTGTTAAGAATGAAGACCGGTTCAAATCTACACGAACAAATTATTCACATATACACTTTCTAATCTATATATTTTTTAAAATTATGTCCATCAAAAGGTTGTTGAATGGCTCAAGTGAACTGTCCATCCTCCCTTTGCAGAGTGCCTAGCATACAGTAAACTTTCCGCAAATGGAGTTGCTATTGTGCCATTACCAGGCTTACCTACTAACAGGTAGAGCTAACAAAACCTCACAGGAAAATGTCTGCATTACAAGATTAACTATGAAGTACTGCAATTACTTTATATCTTCTTGGATTTGCAGCATGGGTAGATTACGTAGTTCTACACTTATTCCTATGGTGCCCCTATTACTCAAAATGTTACAAGAGCATTAAGACCATGCTATACAAACAGCTAATAAACCAGTTAAAAGAGCCAGCCTTGCCACTTCACAATTAAATTTTTTACATCCACAGGATATCAGAGTTTATTTCTGAGGGTACAAGTGTCTTCACACGTCATTTACTGCAAACCATTGTGTCCTCAATTGACTTTGGAACCTAAAAAAAAATCGTTTGTGACTCAAAACTAGTGAGGTTTAAGCAGGAAAAGAGTTTTGGGGCCTGGAAGATAAGCACTTCTCTCAGTAATTTAACTAATAAATAACTAGTAAGCGATTTGGTTTTTCACAGAATTTGGAGCATTGCTTTCTAATCACCTGCTGACTTCTGAATGACAATGTAGAGGAACAAACACCAAGTCAGGGATCTGTGCACTTTGATCATTTTGCCTAGAGAAGGATTAAAAAAACCCCAAATCCGTATATTGGTCCAGCTGAACCCAACTTCAGCCAATTTTCTCTTCCCTCACTTCCTTCCAGGGCTTGTTTTGTTTTGTTGTTTATTTGTAAATCATTTTTCAATGTCTTGAGACTCACTATAAAATATTTGCTTTGGTCAAGTATTTCTGGTCTCCAGTAAGGGAAATCTACTTAAATTATATTAAGTCAAAAGCAACTTAGATAGAAGCAAGAATATATCCCAAGAAACATGGGCAGTCCAGGGTCCAGTCTTACAAGGGTGGAAACAAGAAAACACGCCAGGCTCCAAGGCAGCTAACACACATCCTCACCTGTGTATCTCTGGAGCCACATCATCTCTCAACCCTGCTTCTCTCCTTTGTCTCTTTCAATCCTTCTTCTTGGCAGACTGGCTTTCTCTCCCTCTGTTGCTCATGATGCATAATGGCCACCCTGTCCTCCCTGGGCTTGTGTCTCCTCAAGTCAAGCGAGAAGAAAAGATGAACAACATCTGGAAATGCTAACTTCAGACTTCTAGTAGAGGAATTGGAACTAAGCCATGTGAATCAAGCATATACTTGCTCCAGTGACTTCTGTCTGGGAGAGGGAATTTATAGAACACAAATAGGATGTCAGTGCCACTTTCCAGCTCCCCCTGCTCTGCATGGGTGGGCGGCATATGTGTATAGCATGTGGTGTATGTGTATGGTGTCTTCCATCCTGTTCTCCATTGCAAAAAGATAATTTCCCATCCGCACTCTTCCCTAAAAAGATTTTCCCATTTTTATTACCTCAGGGAGAATGTGAAGAGGATAACTTCTGCCAAGCAATGCCAAAGCTATCCACATTTTCAAAAGCAAATGAAGATGCCATAGCTAATCTCTGGAAGGCATCCTGCACAGCCAGATGATGCCCAACAAAGAAATCAATTTGGTTAAAACAAAACCAGCCAGGGTAGCATCTTATAGACATGCTGAGAAGCTTCTCTACTGCCTTTGCTTTTTTCGACAGTTGTGGCACCTTACAAAATGTCAAGGACACATTCCAGCCAATCAGCTTTCTTCTGACACAAACACACCCCACACTCACACACAGGGATGCATTTTTAAGGTAGAATTTAGGTGATTTTTAAAAACAACTGGAATGCTAGGTAATAACCACGGGATAGCACTGTACTCTATCATTCAATCATTTGTAAAAGAATGATTTTTGAGGCTCTGCTAGTGCCAGATACTCTGCTCAGACCCAATGATAAAGGAGTACACAAAGTATAGCCCATACCCTTAGAGAGATCATGATTGAGTAGAAGGGAGGGTTAGACAAACAGGAAGATGTTAAGATGCAAGAAATAAGTTTTGGGATGGGAGAAAGATGACTTTGGAAGAATGTTTTTGTGACTGGACCTGAAAGATGTTTGGGAGGTTGAAGAAGAAAGGAAAGAGTAAATGAGGTAAAAACAGTTAACTGAGGGTATATATTTATTAAACAATGATTATGTGCCAGCCTTTGTGATCCATGCTGGGGAAACAAGGTTGACTAATTCACATAGTCTCTGAATTTTCAGTTGAATGGGGGACACACAAGAGTAATCAAAAGATCAGCTTTGCAGTGATGACTGCCAGGAAGAAAAAGTATAAGGGAGGTTCATGCTTTCTGATGGATGAGTAGTAGTCCATTGTATATATGTACCACATCTTCTTTATCCATTCTTCTGTTAAAGGGCATCTCAGCTCTTTCCACAGCTTGGCTATTGTGGACATTGCTGCTATGAACACTGGGTGTTATACGCAACTAATGAATAATTGAATGCTACATAAAATACTAATGATGTACTATATGCTGGCTAACTGAAAATAAAAAAAATAAATTAAACAAAGAAAGGGGGAAAAAAGTATAAAAAAGATAATTTCCCATCCGCACTCTTCCCTAAAAAGATTTTCCCATTTTTATTACCTCAGGGAGAATGTGAAGAGGATAACTTCTGCCAAGCAATGCCAAAGCTATCCACATTTTCAAAAGCAAATGAAGACGCCATAGCTAATCTCTGGAAGGCATCCTGCACAGCCAGATGATGCCCAACAAAGAAATCAATTTGATTAAAACAAAACCAGCCAGGGTAGCATCTTATAGACATGCTGAGAAGCTTCTCTACTGCCTTTGCTTTTTTCGACAGTTGTGGCACCTTACAAAATGTCAAGGACACATTCCAGCCAATCAGCTTTCTTCTGACACAAACACACCCCACACTCACACACAGAGATGCATTTTTAAGGTAGAATTTAGGTGATTTTTAAAAACAACTGGAATGCTAGGTAATAACCACGGGATAGCACTGTACTCTATCATTCAATCATTTGTAAAAGAATGATTTTTGAGGCTCTGCTAGTGCCAGATACTCTGCTCAGACCCAATGATAAAGGAGTACACAAAGTATAGCCCATACCCTTAGAGAGATCATGATTGAGTAGAAGGGAGGGTTAGACAAACAGGAAGATGTTAAGATGCAAGAAATAAGTTTTGGGATGGGAGAAAGATGACTTTGGAAGAATGTTTTTGTGACTGGACCTGAAAGATGTTTGGGAGGTTGAAGAAGAAAGGAAAGAGTAAATGAGGTAAAAACAGTTAACGGAGGGTATATATTTATTAAACAATGATTATGTGCCAGCCTTTGTGATCCATGCTGGGGAAACAAGGTTGACTAATTCACATAGTCTCTGAATTTTCAGTTGAATGGGGGACACACAAGAGTAATCAAAAGATCAGCTTTGCAGTGATGACTGCCAGGAAGAAAAAGTATAAGGGAGGTTCATGCTTTCTGATGGATGAGTAGTAGTCCATTGTATATATGTACCACATCTTCTTTATCCATTCTTCTGTTAAAGGGCATCTCAGCTCTTTCCACAGCTTGGCTATTGTGGACATTGCTGCTATGAACACTGGGTGTTATACGCAACTAATGAATAATTGAATGCTACATAAAATACTAATGATGTACTATATGCTGGCTAACTGAAAATAAAAAAAATAAATTAAACAAAGAAAGGGGGAAAAAAGTATAAGGGAAAATCCCCTCATCAGAAGATGGGGATGGCTCATCTTACTTCTGCTTATTTAGCTAAAGGAGAACTAGACTAAAGAGACAAAGCAGAAAGAAGGAGAGGCACTTGAGATCAGTGTAAGTGGAAGAGGGAGCTCCAGGAGTCATGGCACAAGACCAGGTGGGAAGGTGGGCAGCAACCCAACTGCACAGGACCCCAAGGGTCAGGTGAAAGATGGTGCCTCAAGCCTTAGTGCAGTAAGAGTCCACTGAGGATGAGACAGGGCAACACTTTATTGCATTTGATTTTTGGAGAGCATTTCAGTAGTTCATGAATGAGGATTTAGGAACCTAAAAAAAATTTCCATATGATGGGAACTCAAGAACGCTGTGGATGGAGAGTGGTAAAATGAAAGGCTGGAGAGGTAAACAGAAGGAGATCATAGAGTATATTGTAATCATATGGGAAAATATATCATCTATGATCAATAATGATTCCCTGCTTGGGCTGTCATTACAAAATACCACAGATTATATCATTTAAACAACAGAAATTAATTTCCTCATTGTTCTAGAGGCTAGAAAGTCCAAGATCAAGGTCTAGCAGGATTTAACTTCCCATGAAGGATCTCTTCTTGGCTTACAGATGGCCACCATCTCCCTGTATGCTCATGTGACCTTGACTCAAGGTACGTAGATGGGATGGTAAGAGAGAGAACAAGGGCTCTGATATCTCTTTCANTAGGATGTCAGTGCCACTTTCCAGCTCCCCCTGCTCTGCATGGGTGGGCGGCATATGTGTATAGCATGTGGTGTATGTGTATGGTGTCTTCCATCCTGTTCTCCATTGCAAAAAGATAATTTCCCATCCGCACTCTTCCCTAAAAAGATTTTCCCATTTTTATTACCTCAGGGAGAATGTGAAGAGGATAACTTCTGCCAAGCAATGCCAAAGCTATCCACATTTTCAAAAGCAAATGAAGACGCCATAGCTAATCTCTGGAAGGCATCCTGCACAGCCAGATGATGCCCAACAAAGAAATCAATTTGATTAAAACAAAACCAGCCAGGGTAGCATCTTATAGACATGCTGAGAAGCTTCTCTACTGCCTTTGCTTTTTTCGACAGTTGTGGCACCTTACAAAATGTCAAGGACACATTCCAGCCAATCAGCTTTCTTCTGACACAAACACACCCCACACTCACACACAGAGATGCATTTTTAAGGTAGAATTTAGGTGATTTTTAAAAACAACTGGAATGCTAGGTAATAACCACGGGATAGCACTGTACTCTATCATTCAATCATTTGTAAAAGAATGATTTTTGAGGCTCTGCTAGTGCCAGATACTCTGCTCAGACCCAATGATAAAGGAGTACACAAAGTATAGCCCATACCCTTAGAGAGATCATGATTGAGTAGAAGGGAGGGTTAGACAAACAGGAAGATGTTAAGATGCAAGAAATAAGTTTTGGGATGGGAGAAAGATGACTTTGGAAGAATGTTTTTGTGACTGGACCTGAAAGATGTTTGGGAGGTTGAAGAAGAAAGGAAAGAGTAAATGAGGTAAAAACAGTTAACGGAGGGTATATATTTATTAAACAATGATTATGTGCCAGCCTTTGTGATCCATGCTGGGGAAACAAGGTTGACTAATTCACATAGTCTCTGAATTTTCAGTTGAATGGGGGACACACAAGAGTAATCAAAAGATCAGCTTTGCAGTGATGACTGCCAGGAAGAAAAAGTATAAGGGAGGTTCATGCTTTCTGATGGATGAGTAGTAGTCCATTGTATATATGTACCACATCTTCTTTATCCATTCTTCTGTTAAAGGGCATCTCAGCTCTTTCCACAGCTTGGCTATTGTGGACATTGCTGCTATGAACACTGGGTGTTATACGCAACTAATGAATAATTGAATGCTACATAAAATACTAATGATGTACTATATTGGCTAACTGAAAATAAAAAAAATAAATTAAACAAAGAAAGGGGGAAAAAAGTATAAGGGAAAATCCCCTCATCAGAAGATGGGGATGGCTCATCTTACTTCTGCTTATTTAGCTAAAGGAGAACTAGACTAAAGAGACAAAGCAGAAAGAAGGAGAGGCACTTGAGATCAGTGTAAGTGGAAGAGGGAGCTCCAGGAGTCATGGCACAAGACCAGGTGGGAAGGTGGGCAGCAACCCAACTGCACAGGACCCCAAGGGTCAGGTGAAAGATGGTGCCTCAAGCCTTAGTGCAGTAAGAGTCCACTGAGGATGAGACAGGGCAACACTTTATTGCATTTGATTTTTGGAGAGCATTTCAGTAGTTCATAAATGAGGATTTAGGAACCTAAAAAAAATTTCCATATGATGGGAACTCAAGAACGCTGTGGATGGAGAGTGGTAAAATGAAAGGCTGGAGAGGTAAACAGAAGGAGATCATAGAGTATATTGTAATCATATGGGAAAATATATCATCTATGATCAATAATGATTCCCTGCTTGGGCTGTCATTACAAAATACCACAGATTATATCATTTAAACAACAGAAATTAATTTCCTCATTGTTCTAGAGGCTAGAAAGTCCAAGATCAAGGTCTAGCAGGATTTAACTTCCCATGAAGGATCTCTTCTTGGCTTACAGATGGCCACCATCTCCCTGTATGCTCATGTGACCTTGACTCAAGGTACGTAGATGGGATGGTAAGAGAGAGAACAAGGGCTCTGATATCTCTTTCAGTAAGCACAAAAGATTATGTGCTTACCCTTACGATGTCATTTAGCTTTAATTATCTCCTAAAGACCTTATATCCAAATACAGTTACCTTGGGGATTAAGACTCCAACAAATGAATGGGAAGCATGACAATTCTGTGGGTCCACAGCACCCAGGAAATTCATTTCTTCTATATTTCTGAAGTACTTTTTGTTTACGAGAATAGCCATTTGACTACATGTAATACCCTCTTTTCACCAAACCAATTCGTCCAAGAAAAGATGGCCTTATAAAAAAGCTAGAGCCTGAAAGAATACCTTTGATTATAAATCTCATGAAATAGCTCACCTCAAGTGATGTGCCTCGATCCTACTGGGGGAAAAAGGGGAAGAATTTGTAAAGCAACTTTTCGATCCTTTCTTTTAATGCCAAATCTGGCCTTTGTAATTATTATTCATTTCATAAGATAAACATTTCCAGAAACTAATATCCCCTTTACACTTGCATTAATTATTCTGATTACACACTGTCTTGGAAACATTCCACCAAAATGTTTAAGCCTTTCCTCCCCTTTATTTTAGCCTGTTGGGAGTCCAGAGACAGTACCAAATGAATACCACTTCTTCTTAACTAAAATGAATTATTTAAGCTTTATATCCTCAATGATTTACCATGGCAGAGAGCTGAGCTCAATACAGGAATTTCCCAAAAATCGTGTGTTCCACATTTCTGAACATGTTTAAGCAGAGCCTGGAAGATTACTTGGGGGCATGAAGGTGAAGTAGACGCACCAGAATAAACGACCTTAAAAACATCCCTCCCAACCATTCCCCTCCATTCTTATTGTCAGGCCACTAAATCCAAATCTCTAGTTTAGTTGTTAGGCTTCAGAAACCTCAAGAAGCTGAACCTTGCTTTTCTAATTATAGTCACACAATCTTATAGGCTACTGTGCTTCTCTTGTTTGTGCCGTTTACCCAAAGTGGATTTTATTCACTGAGAATGAGATGACATTTCTTTTGAGTTATTATAACGTATGCTTTGCCAAGGCAGATGTCAGAAAACGGTAAGCTCTATTGTCCAAAAACTATGCTTCCAGATAGGACCTCGATCTCTTTGTTTTACAGAGGAGGATACTGAGATTTTTGTTTTGAACATCGGCAGTAACAGATATCAGTATTTTCAGCTTTCTATATCTTTCCATAACCACACCCCAGCATAGCATGAAGAATGTGAATAGATTTTAGAGATAGACAGAAGCAGGTTTAAATCTAAGCTCTGATATTTACTGTTTAGCCTTGGGTAAGTTATTTGACCTCTTTGAGTCTCCACTTACTCATCCCTAAAATATAGATGTTGTACTCAGCTTGTTGTAAATATTAGAAAGAACTTGTGAGCAAGGCTTGGCACGTGGTAGGCACTTCAAATGCGAGCCGCTCTTATTGTCAATATCAATCTCTCACCGCAGAGATAGCAGCCTCTGTGTTTCCACTTCTTCTCCGCTCCCTTCTCTCTCAGCTTCACATTGCCTGTGGTCATCCTTTTTATTTTTGTTTCTGCTTGTCATCTCATTCCAAGTCTGGCCAGGATGGTATCTACAAGGCCAGAACCAGAGCAGGGAACGGTGATAGAAGAGAAGAAGGCTCTTTTCTGCTGATTGACTCATGAAGCTGGGAAGGCACTGGCCACTTCCCACTTACTCTTTCATTTCCCTAGAACCTGGGCTCCCAGTATTTACACTAGAAGCCTGAGAACCAACATCTTCCAATGCCTTTGGATGAGTCAGTCCTCTTCTGTTCTTTGGGTATAAAGAATCTATCCAGTGGCAATGTCTCCAAGAATTAAGGATAAAATAACATAAAATAAAGTAATATAAAGGCAGTGCTGGCAGGAAAGGCAGGTTACAAACATTCTGACCCATTTCCCACTCCTTACCTCCCTAACCCAGCCCCTCCCCATATACACATACGTTGCATTTGTACCAAAACTGAAACCCTGGTCATTCAACAAAGGAGAAAGAATCAGCTAGGAGCAAGCTGGACTAGAACCACGTTTTCTAAATCTTAGTCTTTGGCTCTTTTTACCAAGGCCTACCTCCCTAAATGATATTCTCATGTAGATTTGAATAAGCTATTTTTTTCCTATTTAAACCCAGTCACTCAATTTTTTGCATTAATGGAGAGAATAATTTATAGTTGATGTTGGAGTACATTCTATAATGGGTGTTTTCTAAAGACATACTTTCCCCATGACATTCAGCGGAAGGCAGCAGAGTGGCATGAAATGGGCAGCAGCTTAGGTTTCTGAATGTCTGTGAGATTATTTAGTACACACTGTCTACAGCATCTACCATCTGACCTTGTGATGACAACTTCTTTCTCCAGGATCCTCAGCATCTTTCCCTTTCAGGATATTCATGAATATTTAGAGAAATGTGTTGTAATCAAAAGGGGAACTTAAGGTATTAATTATGCATGTATTAATTTGATTATCCCCAGCATGTAGCACAGAACCTGGCACATAGTAGATGTTGAGTAAAGCTTGTTGGGTCAAAGAGACTTTTGCCCCTGCCACTGACTAGGTGTAAAATTTGTGGTAAGACGCCTCACTTCTGAATCTCCATTTCTTCCCTTGCTAAATGGGAATTATAACCTTCCCTAATTAATAATAATAATGGCAACTAAAACTTCTGGAGCAAGTACTTAATGTCAGGCATAAGACTATGAACTTTTCTGGATACATCTCACTTGTTCCATACAGCAGTTTTATGCAGTAGGCATTATAATCTGCTTTATTTACGGATGAGAAAATGGAGGCTCCAAGGATTTAAATAAACTGTACCATCTGGAGAACCGCTGTATGAGAAGGAGTTCTGACAATATCCTTAGATTTTCAGATTTCATACCTACTAACATGGCTTTTCTTTCTGTGAGCACATCAGTTCTGGTGAGCGATGGATGGTGAGATGCCTGCCCAGTACCATCTAGAAGCCCTTCAGTGGGAAAGATCAGCAGGATAAAGTTCAGGTATGGATACTTAGGAATGTCTCCTGCTTTAGTCACTCAAGGTAGACAGTGATATTAAAAAAAATTAGAGTCACCTGAGATGAGTAAAGCACATGCAAGGGAATTAAGAAAGAAAGAAAAGCAAGTAATAATTGCAGATGAGGAGAAAGAAAGCAAGGCAGGGGCAGCAGGGAGCCACCACCGTTAGCGGCACAGACTGCGTGCAAATCTCCGTTCTTTACCATATTACCTAGGACCTTGAACAAGGTTCAGAACTCCTTTAAAACTTAATTTTCTTATTTAAAATATGGATAATTATAGCACTGACCTCCCTCCATGGTTGCAGGCGGGATGAGATGATGCAGGTAAAGCACTCAGCCCAAGGCTGGATGCTTAGGAAGTGATCAGTATATATTAGTTAATTATTAGATGATAGAATGGCGTTAAGACCATTTTGCTGTTCATGAATTAGTGGCTATGTTTAGACATGTGAAGTGAAGACACACTGCCCTGTGCCCATTTGTGCATGTCCTTCTTCATCTGACAGTGATGTGACTTTTTGGAGTGATATTTTGAGTCATTCCCCACTAGTTTCTGGATAATGATGCAGCCTAATATAAAGGTTATCTCTCAGGATCACATCACTATTATGTGACAGTTGGTGACAACTGATTAAATTAGATGATGGTGATGTCTTAGCTCCAGAAGAGTCTAAGAAAATTGGTGCTGCATAGGTTAGCCTAAGCAATGGTTCAACCTACCACTTTCCTGCACCTCCCCACGCTCCCTCTCTCTCTCCTTTTAGTTTCCCTTTCTTCCATCTCCCCTCCTTCTCTCCTTTGAATTTCTCCCCGAGGGATTTAACTGACTGGATCTTGAATCCAAATATGTATTATAGAAACAGAGACGGGAACAGATAAAAATTCTGCTTAGAGATAAGACTGTAAGAGTAAAGCAGATATGCAGGATTATCAGAAGAGTATAGAAGAAAGAATAATATATCTCCAAATATGAAATCTCTGAGAATAAAAATCAGTGAGAGAAACCTATTGCTTTACACATGAAGGACTTTGTGTGTACAACCTAACAGTTCTTATTTCTCCAGCATCAAGTGCATTTTTCAGTAGTCGACTAACACCCTGAGCTGCCATCCTACACAGCTGCAGAAAATCAGTTTCTTTTCCTCGTTCCTTGCAAGTTCTGCAAATCCTCTGGGAATGACAATACGTCATTGAAATCCATTCTGATTATCTCTTGTTTTCTAACACTCTGTGCACCATTCCTCTGATGATTGTCTCTCTTTGCATTGTAGACCCCCTTCCTAATCTGCTTCTCACCAACCATGAACCAAACATCATTTTCCCCATGAGCATTGCTGAAAAGAGGTTTTGGTGTTTAACCAAATTTTACTAAAGACTTAACTATAACATATAGAAATTTAAATGCAGAAAGGGAAAACGTCAACCTTTTCAACTGGATATCAGATACCTGTTCGTGGGGTCCATTGACTTCAGCTATTTTCAGGGGCTCCCCAACTGAGCCTCCTCCTCTACCTTGGCCTGCCACGATTTGCAGATATATACATATAGCCCCCTTCTCTTCCTTGGCCCTGCCCATGGTGCCCTTTATACAGAGGGAAAAGACCCTAAAAATAAATTCATGTGGCATTATACTCTGCCACTGGTGAAGACAGACTTCCAGCTCTTCATGTCCCCACCTTTCATTCCAGTATAGATAGGTACTCACCACGACTTTGAAAAACCAAGATGTTTCAATGACATATTTCCCCCCCAAACAAGAGAAACATGACCTTTAACATCAAATTTAAGACTTCATGGCGGTCACACAAAGACTTAATAAAGTTTGACATTTAATTTCTTTTTTAAGGCTTCAATCTGAGATCCATTTCTCAGGTTGGGCGCAAGGTCAATGTTAACTGGCATTCCTTCCTAGTGCCAAGTCAACCAGCGGGAAACTTTTTTCAAGTCTGCAATGATGGTGATAGGCAGCATTGACACCAGAACTGAGATCTTTCTATCCCTTTTCAGAACAAACACTGAGTGTCTCAGATTTATTCTTCCAAACAATAGCACTACAACTCTGCCTTTTTTTTTTCTTTTGGGGAGGGAATAATGAAGCCCTAATAAGAAATCATGAGAACACATTAAGTAGAATACTTAAATTACCCTTTCCTGATGTTCATTAGTTCCTTCACAAGGGCTTGAGGAGATAAACAAGAGATCTGAAGAGACCAAGCATTTTTCCATGTATACAGCCCTGAGCCAAACGCAGCTGTTTTTCACGTAGATGCCATTCACCTTATTTTTATCTAGTGCCTCTTACACAAAGTGTTTCAAGTGTTTTACAGTGAGAGAGATAAGAAAGAAAATGAAGGTGGTTGACAAATTGGGAGTAGTTACTTCTGGGGAAACAGAACAAAAAGGCAAAGAAATTTATAGAGGGAGAGAAACACCCTGAATAATGGGCAGATTTGGAATGCTGTCCTGGTAGGAGTTTGCTCATACAATATTTAGGGACGATAAAGGGAAAATGTCTAAAAATGTCAGAAAAAGTAGTTATAATACTTATGTGGTTTGGGTGTGACTGAAAGTAATCAAAATATAACCTCACAAGTAGAAGTTTCTATGAGAAAGGTAATAGTTGAGTAGGAATAGAAATACGTTCATGAAAGTGACTCCCTTAGAGAGCAGAGTCGATGAAAATGCCCAGGGAAGAATTTGAACAGGTCAGGGGTAGAGTCAATGCTCAGTCTTTTTGGACAGAAATTTATCTGGGAAAGACAATTATCATGTGGTTTCACTCATTTATGGAACATAAGGAATACTAGGGAGGTCAGTAGGAGAAGGAAAGGAAGAATGAAGAGGGGGTGGTAAACAGAAGGGGGAATGAACCATGAGAGACTGTGGACTCTGGGAAACAAACTGAGGGCTTCAGAGGGGTGGAGGATGGGGGATTGGGCCNAGGGGAGGAGGATGGGGGATTGGGCCAGGCCAGTGATGGGTATTAAGGAGGGCACGTATTGCATGGAGCACTGGGTGTTATATGCAAACAATGAATCATGGAACATTACATCAAAAACTAATGATGTACTGAGTGGTGACTAACATAATGCAAAAATTAAACAAAAAAAATTTATCTGGTACAGGGGGCTAGAACAAACATAGGCTATACAGAATACGCAGAATCAGAACCTAGGAATTTGTGTATTTACCCAGCCAGAACTCAAAAAAGGAAGGATCTGTGAAAAGAAGCATAGCTAAAAAAGGTCTCAGAGTGAAGACAATCAATTTTGGAGCTTGGAGAGGCTTAAAACCCACTCACCAGGTAGACAGACCGTCCTTTCTGAAAACTTTAAGCACGTACCTGTTCTGCTGGTCAGTCTGCTACTCCAAGGCACTTGCGGAACCTTGCTTTATCGACCTGGAAAGAGTGGCTCTATATTGTAATAGGAGAATACTGGGTAAAAGTNCCTTTCTGAAAACTTTAAGCACGTACCTGTTCTGCTGGTCAGTCTGCTACTCCAAGGCACTTGCGGAACCTTGCTTTATCGACCTGGAAAGAGTGGCTCTATATTGTAATAGGAGAATACTGGGTAAAAGTTTTTTTTGGAGGCCAGTTACTATGCTGGGTCCTTTCCATTTTTCTCTAAGCCTCACCACCATCTCGCCTAAACCTTAACCCACCGGAAGCGCCCAAGCCAGCAAGCCAGCACCGAATAAGGCGGGGAGGACTAATGAACCTAATTAGGAGCACCTGGGGCGCGTGCCCTGGGGCGGGTCACGTGCTCGCCGCACTAGAAGTGCCTTAGCAGGCACCGTGTAGGGCGGGGAGGGTCGTCTCACCTTACAAATAAGGACTGAGACAGAGAGAACAAGTAACCACCTGAATCTACATATGCTAACGATTGGTTTGGGGGGAGCAATCAGGGCATTGTTGGAGGACTTGGTTAACAATGTTAACTAGTAAGATGTGAGGAGCTTTTTTACATGCAGCTGGAGTTTGGTCCTGGAACTTATCATTTTCATCTGGAGATAATATGCCCTGAAAAGTGCAGCAGTATAGAAGTCAGAAGACTTTCATCTAGTTCTGTTTCTGTCACATATGATTTATGTAGTTTTGAACAAGTTATTTAACCTTTCTGAGCCTTCTTTTTCTTATCTGTAAAATGAAAGAAAGCATGTGATGGACCCAGGTTAATTCAGATGTGGACCTCAGTGTTCAATCAGTTGTAGATAGAGGTTCTGGGCCAAAGGCAGGTAAGCTGGCTTATCTAGCCTGTGGTGGGACACTTTTTACAAGAGGGAGGTATGAATGAGAAAGAAAGGGTTGTCATCAATCCTCGAGGTGGGCACAGTAGATTTCTTGAGAGAAATTCAAAATATTCTACACTGAGTACCTCTCTACAATCAAATGTTCCTTTGAGATTCAGGGTTAAGGAATAAGGTAAGGTAAATGACTTTTTCCAGTGTTACTCAGATATAATTGGGTCTAATTAGGCCATTGAGAAGAGATCTAAGGTCATCATGGGCCATAATAAGATATTTAGGATAACAAATATTATCCTTTAACTGTATAGCACATGCTACCTCCATGCCTCACAAGCACACCCCCGCACCCGTAACTTCCACAGCTATAATCTTCTGTTATGTTGATAATTTTCCTTTTGAGTTACTGGAACCTCACAGACCAGAGGACTTAAAAGGCAGAAATGTGGTTTGACAATTTCTTCTGACACCTGTAGAGAAATCATTGCCCTGACTTTGATTTAATCAACGAAGAGCATTAAACTCCTAACATTTAAAATAGGTAAGTGTATGATTCTTTAAGGATCATAAAATTCCTTTGTCTCCATTGGCAAATCCATTATTTAAAATAGGGCAATCACTATTGTGTTTAAAAGTTAAGTTCTGCTCCAGGACATGGGCTTCTAGCCAAGATTGAGCAAAGTGCAATAACTTAGAAAAGGCTAATAACTGTGAAATGTTATTACATTATTTGGACATTGCTCTGAGAGAGACTAATAGCAGTGACTTTAATGTGTGAACTGCCAGACTACAGAGGTAAATGGAACTGGGTTTCTGTCCATCAGTAACTTATTCAGTCACCCCATGTATAAGGCTTATCACAGTCTGCAGGCCCTTGGATTGTCCCCCAAAACTGCTACTGACTTTTTACGATACTATTGCTTTCTTTGCTAGAAGTTTGACTTTTTTTTGTCCTTGAAAGAGTTAAGACTGGTAGGATTGATTCTCTGAAATGCTTAGAGAAAAAGAAAGTTTGGGCTACTATTCTGAAAAATAAAGGTAAGAATGAGAAAGCATCATAGCGTGTGATGATAGACACCTTTTGGGTCAACAATTCAACCCTGTTTTCTCAGACAATTGTTGGACATGATTCCCTGACTAAATCTGTCTGGGCCAGAGAGGAAACCTGATCAAGGTAAGCCTATCACATTCTTTCTTGAGAGAGTTTGGAAATAGTATTCAAAAATTTTAGTTAGATAATTTTAGTATTTGAATTTAGAGGTAAACTTGGCAGCTGTGGGTGGTCCTTTTAAATTATGTTTATAGAACAGTAGAAATGTGAGGAAAAGAGAAGAATGAGACAGCAATATAAAATGAAAGGCAGAGAGGTGAGTTTATAAGTGTCCAAAGAAAGAAAGTGAGACTGGCTGCTTCCTGACAGCTTTTCCTGTTCTAATTCATTCTAAAGCATTTCTTGAGAAATGAGACGTAACGCCGAAATCTCAACAAGAACAAACCCTAAACCATTTATATGTGACTTAATTTTAGTGTGTTTCTATTACTTACAACCAAAGTAACCCTGGATAAGACAGTTGAGAGCAAGTTTATAAACCAATGAGAATGGAGAAAGAGTGAGAGATAAGAGAATTTGTTGATGAAACCTTTTCTAAGGTTTCCAGATTTTAGTACTTCATTTATTTTCTTTGTTTTTGAAGTGCAAAGCTTACAAATTCCACTTTTAGAAGACAGAAAGTTGAATGAGATAATTCTTTGGGTTTCCCTTTACTAATATGATCCTAATCAAGACATTAATTTGGGAGGAAAACGTTATTAAACTGACAATATTTTTTTTTCAAAATTAATATTTGAATAAAGCAGACCTCTTCCTTGGCAACCATTTCAAGTCAAAATGTGAGAAACTACCTTAAAATAGAGCCTAAGCTCTTAACCACAGCAACCATGACCCCAGAAAGGTATTCATTTCACACAGCCAGGCCACTTTTGCTGGAATATGGCCCTAATGGTCATTTTCTTTAATAAGTTTGAAGAGATCAGCTGGTAAATCCACTACTTACTAAGAGGAGATACAGAATCGAAAGAGTATATACTGAAGCAGATACATTGACGATGGAGCCACTGGTCCTAAGAACAAAGAGAAAGAACATTTATGGTTGATGTGGTTTCTCATATAATATCAGACAATTGTCAGGTGTGGTAATAAATAGCCAAAGTTTCTCAGCTCCCAAATAGAGGAGTGGTGTGATAGGGAAAGGCTAGTTTTTCTAGTTTTTTATTTTTTTTTGAAGGCACTTGATAACAGTGTTTCGAAGTTAGATAGTGATGATGATTGTACAACTCTGATTTTGCAAGTATTTACCAAATTGTATATTTCAAAAGGGTGAATTTTATGGTAAGTGAATATATCTCAATAAAGCAGTTTTTTAAAGTATGTATGCAGTAGTTTCACAAAATAGCATAAATAGTTGAAAATGTCACTGATGATGGCACAATTAAAATTTGCTGGTATGTTAGAATCAGCTTCCTTGGGCTATCGACAAGAATTTTCATTAACAACTATTATATTTAATTTGACCTGGAATGTGTTCCAGACTTCTTTAGACTACTGAAAGAATTTTTGGGGGGCCTGACAGAGAGAACAGACCAGTTTATTCCTTCATGAGATAACTTCATGACATCTACAATCTTCCTGAAGTCAATATCCAAAATACTATGAAGTAAATTGGGCACTATTTATGACGAGAGAAACAATGCTTCATAGATTAAGTAGCATGGGGAAAGAGAAACTTGATTCCTCTCTGCCTTCCTATAAATACATTTCTGAGGGACTGGAAGCTGACTTTTGAAGGCAAGATATGTTCCTTTTGGACCTACTTGAAGAAGATGAGAATATCCTGCATGATGGGCAGGAACACTAGGAAACAGAGGAAATAGACTTAAATAGAAATATAAAAAATACACATATAACTTCCTATTGTTCTTTTAGGGCATAGTTATACCACTTTGTAGGGGTGATTGTGTTTTCAGAAGGGCAATGACTTACCCACATGGCATGGTCAAGATAGTCCTTGGTCCACGCTAAAAGGCTTATTGAGAGGCTATACACATTCACTCCATAAAGACTATGAGCCTTTCTCTTGTTTCTGGTCAGTACTGTAGAAGCATGCTCTCAACCAAATGCAGGCTCATGAAAAAGATTGAAAAATTCTCAACAGCCCATACTAGTATAATAACTGGAAATAATAGGTACTATGTGCCAGGTTCTTTACTGCAGCATATTTATTTCCCCCCAGTTACAGATAATTAAACTGAAGCTCAAAATCCTTCAATGAGTTTTCTAAATCCTTCCACCTAGTAAGTGGAAAAACCTGAGTCTGTGATACTGGAATCTAAATTCTATGCTTATTGTCTCTCACAAATAATTAAAAACGGAATGCTAGTGTTGGATATGCTTTGAGAACTCACTAGCCTATTCTTAATGGTAAATTTAGCAGTCCAGAAAGGGTTAATGCCTTGTCCATGTCCATGGTCATACAACAAGTCAATAACAGATCTGGAAGAATTATCATCTAACTTCTTTTCAAGTATTTTACACTGATGTATAAGATATCTTTATTTTGATTTTGTTTTAGAAATTATTTTCATGTGTGAGTCTTGAGGGCAGTATTGTCGCTTAGATTTTGCCATTCCCTCCCTTTTGGCCCATCTCCCCTCCCACCATGTTTAGCTACAAACATCCGAATATAATTAAAATAATATTAATTTGTTTTTCCATAGCACTTTACAGCAGAGATTCTCAGCCTTGACACTTAAGATATTTTGGTCTCAATCCTTCTTTGATGGAAGTGCGTGGGCAGGGCCTTGTGTGTTGTAGGATGTCTAGCAGCATCCCTGGCCTCTAACAACCAGATGCCAAGAGATCCTCTCCACTTCTACCAGTTATGACAACCAAATAACACCTTTGAAAATTGACAAACGTAAACATCCTAACTTTACACCTCAAAGAACTTAAAAAAAAAAAAAAAGACGAACTAAGTCCAAAGTTAATAGAAGGAAGAAAATAACAAAGATTAGAGTAGAAATGAATGAAATAGAGACTAAAAAGACAATAGAGAAAATCAAGGAAACTAAGTGCTTGTTGTTTGAAAAGATAAAAAAAAATAGACAAACGGTTAGCTAGATTCACCTAGAAAAAATGAGTGAGGACAAGTAAATAAAGTTATAAATCAAAGAAGAGCCATTACAATTGATACCACACATGTACAAAGGATAATAAGAGACTACTATGAACAATTATATACCAACAAATTGGATGATCTAGAAGAAATGGATGAATTTCTAGAAATACCCAACCTACCAACACTGAATTATGAGGAAAACAAAATCTGAACAGACCAATTACTAGTAAGGACATTAAATTAGTAATCAAATCCTCCCAATGAAGAAAAGTCCAGGACCAGATGGCT